>NW_026057578.1:40678105-40788068 GCF_023721935.1 Panthera uncia | reverse complement strand
AAAAAAAAAAAAAAAAAAAAAAAAAAAAAAAAAAAAAAACCCAGGAGAAGCAAGGTATTCAAACCACAGTGTCAAGGAGCCAACCCGGAGAGAGATGGTGAGTAAAGCTGGTTCATCTGGGGTCACCAGCAGAGACCAACTCTACTCTGAGGTCTTACCACAGCACAAGTGTGAAGTCCACCCTTGGCCAGGCTGTCGGGGCCAGCTGGAGAAGAACTCACCTGCGTGCGGCCACTGCTTCGCTTCCTGGGGACCACAGAGCAGGGAGCCCCGGTTATGAACCGTCTGACTTTCAGGACTGGGGGGTGGGTGGTAAAAAACTTCAAAGGCATACTGTGCTTCCCTCTTATCTGCTGTGCCCCTGAAACCAGGCATCTGTTTGGAGAGCTTGGGTGTCAAGAGGGCTTACTCCAATCACTTGCGGGGTGAATTAGCAGGGATGTGAGGGAGCTTCCTCTACTCAGACAGATTCTGAGGACTTGGGCTGAACAAATTGTTCAACTTGCAGGGAAGGTCAAGGTCTGGAGTTTTGAGTCGTCCCGCAGCTAAGGGGCTAGGAGATTGTATTTCTAAAGAGTTCTGATTAGCAAATGAGGCTGTACGGCTCGGTCGGAGCTGGCATTGGTGAGGCAGCAGGTAGCGGGCACTTCTGCATTTCAGTGATTCTCTCAGAATCAAGTCTATCAGAGGCTTGCGCTGCTTTTTACTGAGGCTGTGTTATCTCATTTACCCACCCTCAGGCCTCGAGTACCCAGGGCCGCCTGACCTGGGGCCACACACAGCACAGACATATGACCTGCAGGTGGCCATCTCACACTGGGGGTGGCTGCTCAACCATCTGGGAAGCACTTCAGAGGCGGTACTGAAACTGGCCCAGCACTCTCTCCTGCCCTCTTTCCCACATGTGTTCTTGCCACCACCCAAGTGAGCCCAAGACCTGGTCCCTGCTTCTCACGGATTCCATCCAATGGCAACTTTTATTATTATTTTTATTATTTTTTTTTATTTTTTAAAGTTTATGTATTTATTTGGAGAGAGAAAGAGAGAGAGAGAGAGAGAGAGAGAGAAAGAGAACCAGCAGAGGAGAGAGAATCCCAAGCCGACTCTGTGCTGTCAGCATGAGGCCAGATGTGGGGCTCAAACTCACGAATGGTGAGATCATTACCTGAGCAGAAATCAAGTTGGACACTTAATTGACTGAGCCACGCAGGTGCCCCAGAATCCTGTCCTTTTTAGCAACTTGCTTGGGATCTCGTTTCTCACTGGTGTCATCTGTCTCTAAAGAGACCTGCTTGGTCTCTTGTCCTGCTGTTCTCCGTTCATCCTTGATTCATCTTCCTGGCCAGCTCCCTCCTCCTGCCTGCCACCAGCTCTGTGCTCTCCAGCACCTTCCCCATTCTTCTAGGTGGCCTGCAGGCTTCTTCATGTTCTGCCCTAACCTGGAGCTCCATTTCCAGGCTCATACTCCTCCTTGCCTCCTAGCCCAGCTCAATGCTTTAGTCACATCCTGGGGGCTCCTATAGGGAAACCACGCCCTCCTCCCGTTTTTCCTGGCTGTGGCCACTGTACCCACACTTGACTGCACCACATTGGACTGTGCCACACGGGGTGCAGGTGTCTGCAGCTCTCAGTCATCTTAAGCCTCCTTTGTTTGGTCTCCCTCAGATGCTGTGCTGGAATATAAACTCCATTTGGGCAGGAGTCTCAGTTTTACTGATGAATTAGTTCTCTTAGTCCAGAACAGTGCTTAGCCCATGGAACGGGCTCAATAAAATATTTGCAGAAGAAATGAATTTGAAGGGGTTTCTCTTTATAATCCGCTACCGTTTCTAACAACCTTTCTTATCAGTAAGTTTTCCCTCTGTTCCAATTAAATCCCTCCGCTACAAAAAGCAAGCACATCCTTGTCTGGGTTTTTGCGGCAGCTGCCAAACCAATTAGGCTCCCATTGCCATAAAGCACAGTAACCTGGATTCAAAGGATTCAGTGAGTCTTTGCTGACATTTTTGTCTCCTCTACTCTGAGTAAGTTTGATTTCTTGACTAATCTCTTCAGAAATTTGTTGCTATATTCACAGACTAGTCTGGAAAGGGCCCACATTAGGCAGGCGGTTTCTGATGTTTACAAAACAGTACAAGGTTTGGGCTTTTCTCTTCTTAGGTCTTACTACAGGGTCTGGAAACATCTTGAAAGCAATGCCTGGTGCTCAAGTGGGTTCTTGGTGTCCAGTGGTCTGGGAAAGTCTGTGAACCTGAATGCCTATGACTTTGGATCTGTTTCTAATGGAAATCATCAGAAATAAAGTGGTTTCATACCCCCCCACCCCCACCCCTTTGGTGGAAAGCTCTTTGTTGGCAAATGGAGCCATTTAAGATTTGTCCTCTCAATGCCGGCTCAAGACCAGGACTCTGTCTCCGTAGAGAGGGCTGTCCTTGGAAAGGTTGAAACTAGGAAAGAGATGGCAATACCCCATCCCCTTTCTCCACCCTGTTCTTCCTCCTGGAAGTGCCCACTAATGGGAAGATAGGAACAGGGAGGGTGGACAGAAGGTGTAAGTGAGTGGCACTCTACTCTGGAACAAAGTGCTTCCTCGAAACACAGTGTCCAAGACATGAGATGCCCCAAGAACTGGAGGAGCGCCTGGGTGGCTCAGTTGGTTAAGGGTCCAACTCTTGATGTTGGCTCATGTCATGATCTCATAGTTCGTGGGTTTGAGCCGCCTGTCGGGCTCTGTGCTGAGAGTGGGGAGACTGCTTGGGATTCTCTCTCTCCCTCTCTCTTTGCCCCTCCCCTGCTGGCATGCTCTCTCTCTCTCTCTCTCTCAAAATAAATAAATGAACATTAAAAAAATAAAAATGAAAAAAAAAAAGAACTGGGGCCCTGAGCTACTTTGTTTGACCTTGTTGAGAATCCCACATGACATTGGGGTGGAAACAGTACCAAAACCAGCTTGTGCGATGTACCTATGGTGGCAATGAAGGAGTGTCAGGGTGGCCAAAACTCTACTGGCCTTCTAAGCTGTCTCCTTCATTCTCGCTGTATCTCCTAGATATCCACCTCCATACTGAAGCCTGAATAATCTTTCTAAATCAGAAACCCAACCAACACCTGTCTCTGCTTCATGTCCCTCAATACTCTCCGTGATATGCTCGCATCTGCGTTCCATGGCGCTTCATGACCTGCCTGGTATCTCCTTCCCTGGCCTCACTTCTGCTCTCAGCCTACTGCAGACATAGGCCTCCAAGGTCATCGGAGTCTGCAGGTTCTTGCTTCTCCTGGCCTAGGCCCCCTTCCCATTGTTTCTCATGCCCCATATCCTTCCCCTGTTTTTCCTTATCGGACTACACTCTATCCATTTTTTCAGACTACCTTTATGGGTCTTCTACTCTCCAGGAATACTTCCCACTCTTCCATCACCTCAGTGTCAGTAAGAAGTGTTTGTCCATTTTTAAGCATTTACTGATTGCCCACTGCATGCCAGGTGTGAGAAACAGAGCGGAGACAAAGACTCAGCCTTCATCCTTGATGAGCACACAGACTGAATGTCCAAGTGTCCTATTCATAATTCATGAACTTCAAAGAGTGAGAAAATCGAGAGGCCGTTCCTCGTATACAGGAAGCACTTAATCATTATGTGATAAGTTTTGTTTAAAAGTTAAAAATGAAACATGAGCTTTTAGAATCATAGGCCAACATTCATATATCAAAGCATGATATTCTCTTTATGGTGAACATAAATACCTGTGCTATTACATACATACATTTATTAGCATAATGTAAGTGTTTAGCACTACAGGTCTGGTGGGATCAAAAATGGAACTTCTGTCCAGTGTGAACGTTTCACCATGTCCTGCAGAAAGGCTCCCGTTCTGGGCTCAGCAGAAATGCTCAAAGTTTGGAATTTATGTTTAATATTGCCCTTATGGTATGCCATGGTTGCTATGGAAATGATGCTATTGTTTATTATTGAATGAAGAGTAACAATGAGCCCAATAAAATAAATCTATAATATTGATACTGAGAAATCTTGGAATGTGGTTATTTTGTTTTTTTCTTCCTCATTTGTCAGAAGCCAATTGAAAAAGGCCTTCCAATTAGTGGAAGGGCACACTAAGTTTGTGTATCTGCTGGCCCCATGAGGTAATTCATTTCTGATAATAAAAAGGAGCATTACCTAATTCAAACTGTTATTATGCTGGTGTACTGGGCAACCATAAAATGCACCTACACAAATAATTTATTGACCATATGATAATAAGGAAACATGCCTAAGCTGCTGGAAAGTTCTCTTCAGTCCACAGAGACCAGTGGGCAGACCTGATTACCTTCAGGGTGGCTGTGTTAACATGGGAAATGATCAGTTCAGCAGCCTGAATGTTCCCATCGATATCTAATAGAAACTTTGTTGCAGTTATACTCAGTGGGAGATCAAGTCTCAATTAAAAAAAATTCTGTCAACAGCCATTTGTCAAGTTCAGTAAGAACACTGATAAAGGCTGAAGAGATTTAGGGTTGCTAAAATGGAACCCAGTGGCTCTCAGAAAACTGGAGGGGATGCTCACTGACCTCACACAAGCCACTGGAAAAGATTTTAGGACTGAATAAAATGGTTGGATTTGAATGGCAGGGCCTAGCTCTGAAGAAAAGCAGCTCATTTAGTTTTGGCTTTAATATTTGGAGGGAAATACTCTGTATCCAGTGATAATAACACAAAATATATTCTGATCCTTTCAATAGCCCAATTTTTGGCAGGCCTTCCCAATTCAGGGGACCATTTTCTCCAAGTAGAACAAGAGAATGGATGAGTATCTGTTGATCCATAGCCACTCCACAACTTGCTCTAAACAACAACTGTTTTACTGTTCAGTATTCTGTTGGTCAGGGTTTTGGGCAGGGCTAGTGGGGGAAAGGTGATGGCTTGTCTCTGCCCTAAGTGTTGTCAGCCAGGCATCTTGACTGGGGTTGGAGGAGCCAAGATGACCCCACTCACGCAGCTGGAGTTTTGGTAATGGCTGTCAGCTGGGATGTCTCAATTCTCCTTCACGTGTCCTTTCTCTTCCTCCAGGGCTTCTAGCTCCCCATGACCTCCTAGTCTGTCAGAATACTGGATTTCATTACATGGCAAGAGGACAAAAAAGGAAGCTGCCATGCCTCTTCACGCCTAGCATCAGAGGCTCCATACTTCTCTTCTGCCCTATTCTTTTGGTCAGTGCAAGTCACAGGGCCAGCTGAGGTTCCAGGATGGAGGAATAGACCCACCCCTTGGTAGAGAGAGCAGAAAATTCACACTGGGAAGAGCATAAGGGGTGGGAGGGATTGAGGTGGTGACATTAGAAAACATTTTACCATGGAGGGTGAAACTATAATCACTTTTTTTTAATGTTTATTTACTTATTTTAAACAGAGAGAAAGGGCGCAAGAGCAAGCAGGGGAGGAGTAGAGAGAGAGAGGGGGAGAGAGAGAATCCTAAGCAGTCTCCACGCTTGCTCAGCACAAAGCCTGACATGGGGCTTGATCTCACAACTGTGAGATCATGACCTGAGCCGAAATCAAGAGCTGGATGCTTAACTGACTGAGCCACCCAAGCACCCCTAAACTATAATCACATTTGAATGTTCAACCAGCCTTGGAAGTCATTGCTGTGCCCTTTGTCTCTGAACCCTGAAATTAGAGAAATCAAGCCCAGGTGTGTTGTTTGTTCCCCAGCAACCCCACTGTCCAAAGTTTGGTTGTCACATATGGTTTGGACACCAGGATAAGCCAACGTGCCAGCAAGGTGATGCTATGTAGTGGTCAAGGTCCTCATTGATCATCTGGTTTCTGCACTCGCCTTCTGTCAGCTGGTTTAAAGAGGTCTTTCAAAGAGGTGACCGATTAAAACCAAATTTACATTATTGAAGCCAAACAATATGGAGCTGAAGTCAGTCCTTTAATCTCTTCCAGAAAGATTCTAGGGAGCTGTCTCTCTGGAGAGTAATATTGAGGCATTGTTTCATCACCTTGGGTTGGAAAAACCCATGTCATTTTTTTAAAAAACCTTAAAAAATTATTATTAGTTTCCATTAGGCTGCTACATTGTTTATTTTAGCACTGCCATCATTTCACAGTCTCACCCCCTCTGATTGCCAATGAATGATCCTGGGAGTTCTTCCATGGTTGCCTAGTAACAAGCTAGCTGAGGCCAGGAGGTACCTCTGTCCCTAGAAGGAGAGAATGACATTGCATCCAAAATCAACTTTCCAAAGGACAAGTGACACTCCGAGATTCAAGGTTCTAGAACTGAGGACTTGTGTGTCATCTAATTCCTTTGCCTGTGAGTCCCAGCCAGCAGCAAGTAATGTCTTAAGTGTTTTCCAGGCCTCGCCAGACAGGAATACCAGTCCTGTTCTTACAGATAAGAGAATCAGCTGTTTCTCCCAACCAAGATTGCTATGGAAAACAAAGTACATTGGAGTATGTGCAAATTTGTAGGAATATTTTGGCTTCCTCAGGGCTGTTTATTTTCATGACCAAGCATGTGTGTATACACATATATTTAGGTAAAGAAAGGTACTCAGTAGATGCAACAGATCTTGACCCCTGGGCCGAGGAGTGAATACGTGACTTCCTGGTTAAGTATAGAGCATTATCCCCCAGCAAGAGTAATTCCAAGAAGTCATGTGATTAACGCGGAGCAGAGCTGTCTTTCCCTGGAAGGGATATGTTGACATTGGAAAAGAGAAGCTCTGACTTACTGTGTGGTGTCTGGTTGGTCATTTCCCAGTCCTACAGAGAAGCTCCCATGTCTTCAGTAGGAGACAACAAAGACAACATACAAAAAGAGACAAGGAGAGATGTGAGACAGCAGAGATGGAGACGGTGTCAGGACTGAGTCCCCAGCGATTGTCTTCTAGATCCTGAGTCATGGAGGTCTTTCTTTCAGCTCTTTCAGAGCCATTTAGCATCTTTCCTTGCTACGGGAAACTAATTCCTTCACTTTGTGCTTGCTAACCTAATTTTACTAATATACCAAGTTTTGTCAACCTTTCACCATATAGAATTGCTAGGGTTCAAAGAACACAGCTGACTCCTGGGTTTTTATTTCAACTCCATAAGGAAGCTCATAATGGGTGCATAATATTGTGATTGTTCTTTGCAATATAGCCGTAGAGAAATATAAAGATTGTGTAAGCTAAGTAGATTATTAACTCATCCATATAAAGTTGAAGTAAATATAAAAAATATATATATAATGCAAATACCTTCTGGCTTGACATCCCCTGTTGCTGATTGCATTTTAGCTGCAACAATATCTCCCGTCCCACATGTTCTTCTACAATGTGAACTTGACACTTCATCTATCATGACATTCAGTCTCCGTTCCCTTTCTTTGGACCTAGGCAAGTGTGTGTCTCATTAGTAATGAATAGAAAGTGACAAAAATGAGGCTGTGTGATTTCTGAGGCTAGGTCATACAAGCAATGTTGCTCTCACCTTGATAGCTGGGACACTTGGTGTGTTTTTTGTTTGTTCTTTTTTTGTTTTGTTTTGTTTGGTTTGGTTTTGGTTTTGAGCAGTGACAAGCAATGGAGTAAGTCTGAATATCTTGAGGTCACCAGACTGTCAGGAAGTTCAGGTTAATGGAGAGACCATGTGTGGGTCCTCCAGTTGATAGTTTAAGAGAATATCCTAGATGAAAATCAGGATCAATTACCAGACCCACGGATAAAGACACATCCTGATGATGCCAAACCCCACCAAGTCCACCGCAGCATATTATTTCTGGGAGGTCTACAAAGGGTCTCCCACGCGTATTCACAAAGCAGTCTCTGCCTGCTGTCTCTGCTGTTATCACATGATCTATCCTTGTCACTGTCTTTCTTCTCTTGTGACACTACCTGAGATTCCCCGTTACTGCCTTTTCCCTTCCCCCACTCTCATTTCAAAGTCCTTGTCAAAGAAGAATGATTCTAAAGCTTTTAGTACTTGGTGATTCCATAGCTCATGAAGAATCAGTGTTGGGGCAGGAAGAGACCCATGGCCCTAATTTTTGGTCATACTCTGTCACCTGGGCTCCAAAGCAGCTCAGGGTGTCACAAAGCCACTCCTTAGCAGTTTCATCCTGGCCCCGGTAGCCATACTTCCTCAATAGCTCTTACAAGAGCACTTACTATGGGACAGGACTATTCCAAACACTTCAAGGATATTAGCTTACTTAACCTACAGAACAGCCCCATGAGTTTTGTTGTTTTGTTTGAACAGGTGAAGATACTGAGTTACAGTGACGTGAAGTAACTTCCCCAAGGTCACCCAGCTAGGAAGTCATAGAGCCAGGAGTCAAATCCAGGCAGTCTACTCAAAAGTCCATGCTTTTAACCATTGATCCTGATGAGTCCTTAGGGGCTCACATCCAGTCAATGTGGCCAGAGACAGAACAGAAGCCACTCTGTCTCCTCCGTCTTCCTTATCTCTCTTGTATCTCCTTCCCAGTTATGCTAGTTGGTCAATGTGTGTGCGGTGTGTGTGTGTGAATGGGTGTGTGCACATGCACGTTTGCGTGTGTGTGTGCACCCATGTGTTTCTATACTGTGTATACTTGAAAGCTGATCATGGCTTGCCTAAGTCTACGGATGAAGATAAGACCAACCAATGTTTATTATAAGAGATGAGCAAGCCCTAACCCGGCCAACCTTAAAGGCATCTGGGTTTTTAAGAGCTTTCCGGGCCCTTTGATGAAACCTATCATGCCAGACTAATGATGCTGCTGTTTGCCATTCATTCTCATCGGGTTTAATGAAGATAAAGGGGCTCTCTTTATGTGTCCAGTTGGGCTTAACAAATGTACCAGCCTGCCAAAAGGGTACATGCAAACAGAATATTTGTCCTCATAATGTTCATTAGGAGGGAGAAAGTTAACTAACCTTTTTTGCGGTGTTTCTTTTCCCAGGGCCCAGTGAGAGCCGCGGAGCTGAAACATTGTCTCTAATCTTATTTCCGATGGGCCTTTCCCTAACTTCTCCTTTTATGATCTTTTCACAGCTGTTATATCGAATCAGTATCATTATGTGTTTAAAAAAATATTATGCTCTGTGTTTCAGAGCTAACTACCCAGAACTAAATATTCTGGCCCTTTTTGGAAGATGACAGGCGATTAGAGATCTGGAAAGGGTGGCGGGGTTGTTTGTTTGCTTGTGCCCTCTTGGCAGCTCCCGGTGAATGATATGAAAGCAGCAGTTCTCAGATTTTTGCTACAGGTTCGTGGTGTAACTACGAACTGCTCTGTATGGTGGATTGCAAAGGTGGTGCAATGCCTCCCTTTCTTGAGTGTAGACCTCTTTGCAGTGTAACTTGGTCCCTCTTCACATCATGAGGTGGAACCTGTACTTTGTACCTTGAAGCCAGGCTTAGAAGCGTGACTTGTTCTGTTAAATGAGATGTCAGCAAAGGCTTGAAGGGTACTTATGCCTTGGAGTTTGCTCTCTCTTGCTGCACCTGGAATCGTGAGACCCCTATGTTACCTGGACTCAGCTAGCCAGGTGAGTCAAATACAGCTGACTCAAGTAAACCAAATCCTTATTGAGTTAGACTTTTGTAAGATCAGACATTCAAAACTGAGAATAAGACCTGTTTGAAAACCAGTTATATAACATATTACCATATTCATGAATGTCTAGCATACTGAATAAAAGGGACAGCAAAACCTTGGATTGTGAGTAACTTGTTTCGCGAGCATTCTGAAAGATGAACAAACATTTCTAATAAACTTTAACTTGACCAACAAGCAATGTCTTGCGATACAAGTAGTACGTGATGCCTGATGTCACATGGTCACAAGTGAGCCAATGGTTCTTGAAATTCACTTTGATATATGAGGGCTTTCGGTGACAAGCATGTTTCTGGAACGAATTATGCTGGCAAACCAAGGTTTTACTCTACTTCAATAGAATTGACGCAGTGTTCTCATTTGGGTTCTTTCCCCCAACGACCTGCCCCCATCAATGTCCAGCTACAACAAGTTAGTTACAAGATGAAGCACAAAAAAACACTGAGACAGCCAGGGCAAAGGTGAAAAAAGTTGTCTAGGACCAAAGGGATTTTAGCTGTTGGCTGAGTAGCTCTGCTTTCAGAATAGACAAGGAAATTCAGAAGTCTGGAAGAACGGCGGGGTAAAAAAAAAATTTAATTAAAAAACAAACCCACAAACAACAAAAGCATCAATCAGAATAGAATAGCTTTTAATCCAACTTCCAAACCGAACCCACCTTGCACATCTTATATCTCACATATTTTTCAGATCTTTTGTGTGGAACTGATTTAATGTCTATGAAACTTCTAGAAATCCTGGGATTACAGACAGTAAGGAAATGTTGCAAAAGCCCAATACAAAAGAAAAATAAAAGAAAGGAGATGCTGCTGAAAGCTTAGATGATCTCATTTGCAGCTTCTCACATGATGGGGCATGAGGACAAAGAAATAAAAGCGGGCTGTTCAAAGAAGTACTGTGTTCTAGGGGCACCTGGGTGGCTCAGTTGGTTAAGCATCCGACCCCAGCTCAGGTCGTGATCTCATGGTTCATGAGTTCAAGCCCTACATTGGGCTTTGTGCTGACAGCTCAGAGCCTGGAGCCTGCTTCGGATTCTGTGTCTCCCTCTCTCTCTGCTCCTCCCCCATGCGTGCTCTGTCTCTCTCCTTCTCTCTCTCTCTCTTTCTCAAACATAAATAAATAAATAAATAAACAAACAAACATTAAAAAAAAAAAAGAAGTACTATGTTCTAAACCATTCCTTCTCATCCTACCATCTTGTCCATGTAGGATAGGCAAACACCTCTTAACAGTGGTTTTATAAAGGCGCTTCTGGATTTTGTAGCTGTCAGTACACTTCTCAGTTATACCACACTATTTTGATTTTCAAAAGGATATAGCTCATTTTGCAAATTTTGTATGTTTGGCAATTATTTCCAGATAAAAATTTTTGAAAATGTAGCTCCAGAATCCCCTGGGTGGCTCAGTTGGTTGAGCATCCAACTTCGCCTCAGTCATGATCTCGTGGTTCATGAGTTCGAGCCCCACGTCGGGCTCTGTGCTGACAGCTCAGAGCCTGGAGCCTGCTTTGGATTCTGTGTCTCCCTTTCTGTCTGCTCCTCCCCCACTCATGCTCTGTCTCCCTCTGTCTCAAAAATAAATAAACATTAAAAGTACTTCCTTTCTCTTTAACGTATTCTCTTTCTCAAAAATAAACATTAAAAAAAAGTAGCTCCATGGAAAATACCTTAAAATATTCATTCTAATCAATAGCTTGTTGAGAACCTATTAAGTACCCACTACTGAGCTGGACACCACTGCAGATAATAATAATAAACTATACCACTTACTGCTACTTAGGTAAGGTTAGTCCCTTTAAAGAAACTGATTAAAACTCTCAATGGGCAAGTATTACACTAGAAATTTTTTTAAACTCATGACCAGTCATGAATATTTTCAACATAAAGATTGGATCTTAGCTTTGGTGACTTTAAGTTATCACCACATCATGAACCAACATGTTGTTCAAGGACTTTGCTTTTTTCCAAGGAGCATTTACAAAAAAAACATCTCCAAGTAACTTTTCCTTGCCAGATCTTTGGGCCTGGATGCTTTCCTCTCTGGAGACTGTGTCCAAATGGACTTTGCTCAGAGCTGGGTCTTTGTTGCTGTTGGTTTTTCTCTCCTCCCTGGAATTTCCAAACTTCTAGGCAAGGAGTCTGAATGCCCCCTATGGGGTTTAGAATACATTAAAACTTTTCTTCCATCATATCACTTATTATCTGCAATTACATGACAGTGAATCATTAGAAGTTCCTCTCTTTACTGTGATAGGCTAATTTTGATGATCAGCTGAAGAACTGTTAAATTTTATGCCAATGCTCCACTGTCACTATGGAATTAGTATTCACAGTCCTGGTTGGGGAAAGTTCTAACAAGACCTAAAGGTTGGGGAGGCGAGTCTTTGCTTCCTGAGGTGCTGGGACTTAGATCCTCTAAGCATTGATCTTACAATTTGGCATCTTAATGTCTTTTCTGGAGATTTCAAAATGAATCTTGTGTGCTTTTCAGCCTCTAACTGATCCTGGAATGGAAACAGAAGACAGCCAATTTGCACAGTGCTGAAAATGATACAGAAGCTTGTAAGTCATGTAACGACATGGGCCAGAGAGGCCATGTCCCTTCCTAGAGCGAACTATTTAAAAGTGTGGGGCTCCAGGCAGACAGAAAGAGGGACATAGAACATATGAAATTCAGTGCTGTTTTTCTTAGAGCTCCTCAGGTACGTTGCTTCAGGGGTGTTCATCAAGTGAACAGTGTGTGTGAAGAAGGATTTAAACATCAAAGAGCAGTCAGAGAAGAAAGTCTTAAAGTGCTTTTCTACTGAACTTTGTATGATTTTTACTTTTAGCTCTTGAACCCCAGTTCCTACTTTCAGTCATGGCCCATATCCAACACTGGAGAACAAAATTATGTTTCCCATGAATATTTCTCATGACCAGCTGTGGTGGATGCTCTCCTCTCCCCCCCGTCCTCTCCTCAGTACCCCTTGCCCCCCATCCCAGGACTTGTGACATATCAGGGAATTAGGCTTCTGGGAGCAGCTTCCGGCCAGGGATGAATGCAAGTGGGAAGGTGAATGCCCCTGCTCTCTCACACCTTGAGTGGGACCACTCTGAGGTATGTTTAATACTGTTAACTCCCCAGGCGGATTAAGCCCCAGTTGCCCAGAGCGGAAGTCTCCCTCAGTATTGGCTGCTTCCCTCCTTGGTCTCACTTCCTTACTTTGCTGCAAGTACTTCCTAAGGGCAGCACCCAAACCTATCTACTCCTGTGTCAGGGTCTACAAACTAGAGGAAACCAACTAAAGACATAGCATTTAAAAAGAGCCCCTTAGTTCTATTTATTCGTCATTCATTCATCACTCATTTACTGTAGACCCGCCATGTGTAAGGCACAATGCTAGGGCCTGGAGAAAGAGAGAGGAGAGGCATGCACCTTCCTGTTCCTTAGAAGTGACTTAAAACAAGGACACCATAAGAGAGGCTTGTGAATTCTCCAAGATCTCCAGACTAACGGTTCCTCCAGGAGCCCCTGGAATGACCCCCTTGTGTCCTCTAAACAGATTGTGGATAGGAGATTACTACACAACTTCCTTGACTTTTTTCCTGCCCATTGCTTCTCCTCGGTCTTATCTCTGTGTCTCTATTCTCTCTTCTTTTTAATTTTTTAAAAATATGTATTCATTTTTGAGAGACAGAGAGACGGAGTGTGAATGAGTAGAGGCACAGAGAGAGAGAGACACAGAATCTGAAGCAGGCTCCAGGCTCTGAGCTGTCAACAGAGTCAGACGTGGGGCTTGAACTCACAGACAGTGAGGTCATGACCTGAACTGAAGTTGGACGCTTAATGGACTGAGCCACCCAGGTGCCCCAGTTTTTTTTTTTTTAATTGAAGTTTACTTGACACACAATGCTACGTTATTTTCAGGTGTACAACATAGTGATTGGACAACTCAGTTTTGAGTTCTTGAAGATGTTTTCTTTGAAATGTTTGATTGATACAAAATGTCCGTATAGAAAATTGCCCGTGTTACCCTAGAAGTCTGTCTTCAAGACTCCCTGCAGACACTTCTCCCACAGGGTAATTGCCATCCTGATTTCCCCAGAGTGTTTTGTTTTCTTTTAACTTTATTTTATTTATTTTTTTTAAAATTTTTTTAATGTTTATTTATTTTTGAGACAGAGAGAGACAGAGCGTGAACGGGGGAGGGTCAGACAGAGAGGGAGACACAGAATCGGAAGCAGGCTCCAGGCTCTGAGCTGTCAGCACAGAGCCCGACGCGGGGCTCGAACCCATGGACGGTGAGATCATGACCTGAGCGAAGTAGGACGCTCAACCGACTGAGCCACCCAGGCTCCCCTGTTTTCTTTTAACTTTAAATATTCTTGTCTGTGAGGTTCATCCATTGTTCTGGACTTAACTGTGCATTGTTCATGCTCATTACTGTGTAGTATTCCAATGTGTGAGCAGTGATTTATCTGCTCGATTATATTTTGTTTTGTTTTGTTTTTTTTTATCTCCACCCCCAACATGGGGTTCAAATTCATGACTCAGATCAAGACGCATGCTCTACCCACTAAGCCAAGCGCCCCTATCTGCTCTACTGTTGATGGGCAGTTGAGTGGTTTCTAGTGGAGCTCATTATGAATAGTGCTGCTGTGAACATTCTAGCACATCTTTTGATGAATATATGGGTACATTTCCATTGGGTATTTGCTCAGAAGTGATGTTGGGTCATAGAATACGCGTGCATGTTCAGCTTTGGTGGATGCTCACCGTTTTCAGCAGTGGGTGTAGTGGATTCCACTCCCACCAACAGGGTATGAGAGTCCCATTTTTCCAAATCCTTTCTAATGATTGATTTTTATCCATTTCTTCTCATTTTAGCTAGTCTGGTGGGTATAAGCTATGCCTTTTTGATTTTTCTATAGATAAAGACTTAAATATTTGATCTCTGTTTGCAGCAGAAAGCCAACCGTCTCCTATGAGTTTTGTGACTAATAAAAAATTTTGCACCTGCTATTAAACTTTTGCTTTGGCACAATTTTTGTTCATAATCTTTGAAATTATGACTCATTGTGAAGGCTGCGTTTTGCAAAGCCAATCTGAATACTTTAACCAGCTAATCTTCCTTTCCACCTGGGAAGTGTTTGCATCACCCCCTCTCTAATGAAATGTGGACCCACCCACCTGAGCATCCCTCCCTGTCAGTCCTTTCTGCCTCATTATCTCCCTGATGCTTTCATTTGTCACTCCATTTTTCTGCTTGATCTCCACCAATCTTTTGAACCACACCCCCCCCCCCCCCCCCCCCCCCCGCCACCACCACAAAGCAACAAGCATGTCTTTTCTTTTGCTTGTGTGTTCATCTTTTCCCAGGAAGTCCTTGAGGGGACACACACGTTAGTCCTTAAGTATTCTCTTTTGCTTCTGAATGTTAATTTGTCCTTAGAGCTGATATAATGTTTAAGAGTGATTAAGAGTGTAGGGTCTGAGGTCTTCCTTCCTTCCTTCCTTCCTTCCTTCCTCAAATGTTTATGGAAGACTATCATGTGTCTGATCATGTGCCAGGAGCTAGGATGTAATGGTAAGAAAAGCAGTTATGGTCCCTTTCCTCAATGAGTATATAATTTCGTTTCCATAATAAAAATCAGATATTCACACTAATATGTTATTACAAGCTGTGATATGTATTGAGGAAGAAAGGCATGGGGTTCTTGGATAGTGCCTAACAAAGAGATATGACCTAGTCAGGTGCTGTGAGAAAGAGACTGTTGGCCTGAGGCCTACATGACAGGAAGAATTAAGTAGCTATCCCATCCTCATTGGGGAGCATCTTTAAGGGATTATTTGCTCTTTTAGTAATTGTCCATTGCCAGCAGTAGAGGGGGAGAGTCTGTGTTAGAGACTACTTACTTGGTGCACACCCCTCCCCATAAACCACATATCTTGGTGTCGATACCCTTGTGTAGAACCTTTCTACACTAATTGGTCTTGGTCATGTGACTTTTTTGGCCAATGGGAAATTAGCAAGCATGACCCAAGCAGACGCTCCCTCCTGAAACCTTGGTTTCAAGTTTGACTATATTGTTGGAAAGTTCATGTGGAAAGATGCCCTCAAGGCTAGGAGACTACAGGGAAAGTGAGAGTCAGAGAGAGAAATCGAGCCAGCTCCCAGTGATTCTAGCTAAAGCTTGTGAATGATACCATCTTAACTCTTCTATTTCCCAGTCAAGCCACCCCAACCCACATCACGTGGGGCAGAAGCATCCCTACTTTGCCGTGCCTGAACTGTAGAATCCTGAGCAATAAATTGTGTTTCTTCTTTTAAGCCATGAAATTGTGAGATAGTTTGTTGTATGTAAGAGATGCCTGAAGCATGTTCTTTATTCATCCTATCTGATTTGGGCACTTACTGTGTTTCAGATGGCACTGAATGGAATCAATGCCTTTCTTCATGTAGTACAAACTCAGGAATTTTAACCTCAAGTTCATGAACTCCTTGAAATCATATTCCCAATTTTGTATTTTATATATATATATATATATACACACACACACACACACACATTACCTATGTATATATATACACATTACCTATATTATTTTGTATTATATATATATATATATACACATTACCTACACACACACACACACACACACACACATACATACATATGTATATTTTTTTCTTTCCCCCTGGAGGGAGGACTCATGGCTTTCACTATACTATTCTCGAAAGGATCTGTGATTCCTAAAAGTAAAGAATAAGTGTTTCAGAAGAAAATAGATCCTTTAGATCTAGAAGGAGGTATATTCTACAAAAACGTCATTTTGAATAAAGTGCTCTCTGGGAACAAAGAGAAAAAAATGATTAATTATGCTAATTGGTGTTGGGGTGGTCTCCACAGTGGAGGTGATATAACTTTGTCTCCTTGAGACCACCTTCAGTAAAACAGTCTGGAATTTTATGCCAAATAATTTGTTTCTCCTCTTGTGTTACATAGAGTTCATTGTACCTCTAATCTTTTAACTCACTGAGACACCCAGGAGCCCTATGTCTCTGATATTTTAAGATGGGCCAATTTCCTCACACTTCCTCTAAAGACAAATAAGAATTTAAATAAATAAATTTCAGATATTACAGTAAGTAATAAAACTCAGGATTAGGCTTGCTTCCAGCATTCCTGGGGTCTAGGGCAGAAGTAAAAATGGAGGTTCACATACAATGGCTGAATATTTTAAAGTTACAAGTTAGGAATAATAAACTGTTTTTTTAATTTAAAAAATTTAACGTTTATTTATTTTTGAAAGAGAGAGACACAGAGGGTGAGTGGGGGAGGGGCAAAGAGAGAGGGAGACACAGAATCCAAAGCAGGATCCAGACTCTGAGCTGTCAGCACAGAGCCCCACATGAGACTCAAACCCACAAACTGTGAGATCATGAACTGAGCCAAAGCTGGATGCTTAACCGACTGAGCCACCGAGGAGCCCCAGGAATAATAATAAACTCTTAAATAAAATATATTCTGTTCTCTTACCTTGTCAAAGTTAGCTTCCAATGCAGAATTCTCAAGACATTTCAGAAATCTCTACTTGCAGGCGGCAGTGTGGAGAGAGATGGTCAGGCTTCCTGTGTTAGAGAATGACCTGTCTCTTTTCTCTTCCCAACCCCTAGCTCCGTCCTACACAGGAATATCAACCCACATGTCCATGATCTGTCCATATGTCCCCATTAGCAGCCATCCCTTTGGACCCTCTCAAGTTTGGCATTACACAGAGCAGCAGCATAGTTTACCGCAGAAGGGTAGACCTTTCCCTACGATGGACCCAGGGAAAGGGTTCATGTAAGCCCTTAAAGTGAACTGTGGACCATTTGGGCAGGGAATTTTAAAGTCTCAGACATTTGGTGTGTAATCTAGAAGGAGGTATTGGGATCTAGGTACATAGAACCCTTTGGCCTCATAGATTCCTCACCCCCAGGGTGGAGCCAGAAGAGGACCAGAGTGAAGCCCCTTAAGATTGTGGCTTTTGAGCATGTGCAATGTGGCTGGTCCAAACTGAGATGTGTTGAACGAGTTGATTGTAAAATGCATATTGCATGTTAAAGATGCAGTACAAAGAAAATAGAAAGAATGCAAGATTTCTCATTAAAGGCATTATAGTTATTTCTTTTGCTTTTTTATTTTTTAAATGAAGATACAGAAAAATTTAAATTACCTATGTGGCTCGCATTTGTGGCTTTCTTGGACAGTGCTGTTCTAAAGCATGGGGCCCAGGGCAGTGGCCCCTGTTGTCCTGATATGATGTATCACAGTGATAATGCTCTAGACAGCTCTCTCCTTCCCCACCCCAGCCCCATCCACTCCCACACAACTCTTACCTTGTTTTGATCATTCTCACCTCCCAGATGCCTCTTAGATTCATGGTCAGACTTTGATGTATTATTTTGGACTCCTACCCTAGGATTTAACAACCTTCCTGACTCTTCTCACACTGGCTTTCTGGTATTTATTTCTGACTTACTTCTCTCCTTTGCCCCTCCCTCCCACTTCCCATTGTCTTGAATGAGGACCTTTGTTCTCATCCCCAGCACCATGAGTCTGGCTCTTTAGGTATTACCCAGCCTATCCCTGGTTTTCCTTGTAAAGAGTAAGATCCCATAAGCTCCTTTACTCTCTGTGGGTCATTTTGGATGTAGACTATCTTAAGTATTTGCTATAAGGGCTTGCGTTTGATGGATAATAGCTTTCTTCTTAATCCTCTCAGAAAACCTATTTGCATTTTTGCTGGAGTTTTCAAGTATTTCCCTAAGGGTGGAATCCAGGGGCAAGCTGATGGGAGAGGAGGCAAATTCTAGACTTTACTTAAAGATTTTATAAATCCTTCTCTTTGCAAATATTATTCACTCAAAAAAATAGGTTTTAGAGACCTTGTGATGACTTAGTCACTGCTCTTCTAAGTTCGAGGACTCAATTGTGAGTAAAAATGGAGAAATCCCCCTTAATAAATTCATTAGGAATCAAGGAATACAATATGCTCTATTGTAGAGGAGCATTTGGTGCTGTAGTTGGAAGGTCAGGGAGGTGAGGGTAGCTTCTCAGAAAGACATCCCCTGAGAAATCGATAAGTTACTGAAAAAATAAATGGCTTCTTCAGACCCTTAATGGGGATTAGTGCTTATATGAGAAGGAGAGAAGCATGAAGCTTACTGGTGACATGTTGGAGGCCTGGCCATGCCTCTCTCCCTTAGAGACTTTTCTTTGCATAACACCCTCACAGCAAATGAGATTCAAATTTTTGGCCTTGTAGCAGTCCACAGCATATGGGATTGGATTCCTTGCCTCCCTAAAAGGCCACATTGCTACTTCATGGATATTTGGTTCTAACTGGAATAGGGATAATATTTTGAAATATTTCCCTTTGCAATTATTCTTTTGGAATTATTTTCCTTGCAGAGCGTGTACTTTCAAAGCCAGAGAAGTTGAGTTTGCCCCAGAGAAAAGAGGATACAAAATTACTCAGGGTAAACCAAAGGTTGAATTCTTGGCTTTTGGGACTGCTCTTGAGTCTATGGTGAGACAAGAATCTCAAAATTCAAGTGAAAGAACCAGGAAGTTGAGGAAGGAAAGGAACATGCTGTTTGTTTTCTTCTTCATGGAAGACCTGACCGTTTATCCTTGAGGAGGAAATTCAGTAAAATATTCACAAAGCTATTGAAAGGGCGGGCCTATGCCACAGACTCCATCTTGTTCTGTGTCCTTCACCTTGACGCCTCCTCCCCTTGAGTAACCTCCTGCTCACCTGCCTAACAGGACTCCCACCCTTCCCCAGCCAATTGGCTGAGGCCACAGCCATTACCTCACCAACTGCCCCTAGGCCCCAATAAAACCTTTGTGCTTTTGAAACTCGCTCTCTCTCCCTGGTGTCTCACCACTGCGTCGGTGCAGGTAGGGGACTGAGCTCGAGCTAGCTCGAATAAAGGCTCTTTTGCTTTTGCATCAGACTCAGCTCCCTGGTGGTCTTTGGGGATCACGAATCCTGGGCATAACACTATGAGAGTTGGTGAACTCTTACTTATGGTTTAAGACTCAACTCCAAGATCCCTGTCTGAGTGTTCCTGTATTGAGCACCCAGTCTTATAACTCCCATAATGGCTCTGAGTATGGACCTATTTTCTGAAAAATGCTTCAGTTCCTTCAAAACAGGGGTCATTTTTTAAAAATCTTTGTATCTCCAGCTCTAGCACAGCACTGGAATGATACTGAGACTCAGTAAATGTTTATTAAGCAAGTAAATAAAGGAGCAAATTCTCAAAGAGTTGGGAGAAAACAGCAAGAAACAAGTCTGATACAAGGCAAGGCTGGGGGTGGGGCACATTTTTTCAACCAGTAATCAGGATTTCAAAACACTGACTATGGACGTGATAAGGATTGTCCCAGGTTTTGAGTGGCCATCTTGAGAAATACCCACATGTCACATGAAATGTAATCCTTGAGCCTTTCTATGTGTCATTTGGAAAAGGACAAAGAACCCAAATTGGAGTTCTAATCCCTTCATCTGGCACTGATTATAGTTATGTGACCTTCAGAATTACTTTTTTTTCAACTGCAATGTATCTTGGTGTCCATCTTGTCCAACTGTCCCCCTTTGCAGATGAGTGAACTGAGTCCCAGAATCATTAAGTGGCTTGCTAAAGTTTATACACAAGGCACTGGCTGAGACCTTTTCTCCAACAGAATGTTGAACGTGGCACCTTTACTTGGCTGCCAAGAGAGAGGGTATGGCATGATTGAAAGCAGCCATCATGGAAAATCTTCAGGTCTAAGATAAGAGGCAAGTATAAAGTAGGGAAATGAAGCCAAAGTCACTGACCAGGTGTCTGACTAAAGGTGCTGAGAGAGATGTCACAATGACAGACTTGAGATGGAGCAAAGTCATGAATCAGCAAAGATAACTGTTGGGCTCCAAGAGGAAACTCAGGTAACTTGATCCTAAGGGTTGATTCCAAGAGCCCAGGTTCAATGCTGACCTCAGATGCAACAACATCTTAAAAATCGCAGCTCTCACCTAACAGTGCCTAGGGAACAACTCTTCTCAAATGTGATGACAGGGCCTGTCAGTAGTATTTCTGGGTTTTAAGTTGCTAGTTCTGCCTGGGTGTCTGTTCAGAAAACCCTTCGCTTTGACTAATGGCCCAGTAACTTTGTTGGTTCCTCAAAGGCAGAGAATGACTTACAGTTCCATTTACCCTGAGAACCCAGCAGAATACCAGGCACATTGGGTACTGTATTTGTCAGGTAGGACAACAAATAATTCCTGGCTAACAAATAAGCCCTGAAATCTCAGAGGTTTCATATCAAGGAGTGATTTCTCTCTGGTGCGAGACCTGAAAGGGTCTCCTCCAAGCAGACACTCAGATATCCAGGCTACTTCCCCTAGAGGCTCTGCCAGTTCAACACATGGTCTCCATAGTGCTTTCCAAAGGAAGAGAGCTATGGTGGAGGCACACTGGCTTTTCACTGCTTTAGTTCAGAAATATTCAAGTTGCTTTAGCTCAACATCCTTAGGCAGGCTTTAAAGCAAAGGTAGCCTTAATTGAGGGTCTAGTGTCTTTGCTTCAATGCAACAGAGTCATGCAGCTGATGGAGTTCCAGTGATACAGCACACATGCCGACCTGGCACAGGTGCAGGAGATAGAGTCCAAATTATCCAGCTCTGTCACTTATTATGCCTGTGACCTTGGATATTGTATAAAATGGATATAATAATAATAATAATCATTGTTTTCAGGATTGTTTAGAAGGCTCACTGAGACAGTGAATGTGAAAAGGGTTTTTAAAGTCTCAGATACTATTAGAACTTTTGTAAGATCTTTTTCCCTCTGTTTTTCCTCTCCAGGGCACTTTGTAGTTGTTACTGTTTTACATCACTCTACAAGTGAGTTACAAAGTTTGACCATGAATAGAGAGGGTTAACACAGGATTGGAGCCTGTTTATTGTTAATTTTTCTGGGTTGTCACTACCTACCACAGATCCTAGGACATAATGACACTTAACAAGTATCTGCTAAATTAATAGATGATTGAATGAATGAACTTGAAACCTCACCAATGCACTAAAGAGAGGGAACCTACTCAAGCCCTCTGGTTTTCTGACTTAATTGTAAATCTCTTAGAATTATAGTCTAGTATTCCACATGGACTACACATCATTGCTTTCCCTTCACCATCCACCCATCTATTTCCCTTTACTCCATAAACTCTCTCCCTAGAATCAAAAAAGGGCCCTTGGGGCCAGAGATGCAATAATGTATTTTCTGTTGTGTTTTCTCTTCCTCCAACCAAAATGATTATCCTTCCCCTTCTGCTAGCCTGGAACAACTCTAACAATAATAATACCTATAATATAATAATAATAACAGGAACACCAATAATAACAATAACAGTGAACTGAGTACTACTTGCTAGTCACTTTGCTGAGCACGTAACATCCACTATGTTTGTTAGTCCTCCCACAATCTTGGAGTGGGATCTGCTTCTTGTTTTAGAGATGAGGGAATTGGTAAGGTGATAATAGTGTTATGATTTGAGTGACTCTGACTCCCAAACTTTTTCTCTGAACTGCTTTTCAGTACTGCCCCTTTCAGAGTAAGCCACAGTCTTCTTTCCAGATAGTGACATTGAACTTATTTTTGCTTCTAAACTCATTGTGATTTTTTTTTTATTTGCAAGCTTATCTTTTCTAAGAACGTTAGTCATACTTTCAGCATCCATGATTGGCTGTTTCAAACATAAAACATGACACTGATGATGAACTTACATAGGAGACACACATATTTGTCTGAGTTGTTACTCCCAGAACTGCGGTATTTCTGTTTCCTCTGAAGGTTAAGTTAAATTTATTTGCCTACTTTCTTATTCTAACTTTGTTCTTCAGAATATTCTTTCTGCCATGCCTCCCAATCATGTTGGTTTTAGGGTAAATGGTGCTCCCGGTGCTCTTGCTGGCCCAACCTGCTCAAAGTTGGACATATAAACAAAAAATTCCTCCTTGCTCACAGATTCTGTGGGCCAGGAATTCAAATCTGGCAAAGCAGAGGACTCTTTGCTGCCCCCATGATGACTGAAGACTCAGCTGGGAAGACTTGATTGGTTGGGTGTGACTAGAACATCTGGGGGTTGGGCAGCTGGCACTGAGGATCAGCTTCCATGGTGGTTTCACTACTCACATGTCTGGTTCTTGGGCCTGGGGACAGGCTGTTGACCAGAACACCCACATGTGATCTCTCCACATTGCTTGGGGCTTCCTCACAAAATGGCGGCTGTGTTCCCCGAAAGTGTGCATTGAGAGGAAGCAGTCTGAGAGCAACTTGACCAGGATAATCAGGGGAGAGCTGAATGGGCTATTTTGATCTAGCCGTAGAGTCACACAGCATTATTTTTACTTTGTTCTCTTAAGCTACAAGTAAGTCATAAATCCAGCCCAGGTTGGAGAGGAGTGGAGTGACATTCCACCTCTCAACTGTAAGAGTTTGCAAGAATTTTCAGCCATTGGTAAAACAAGTCAGTAAAGAGCATTCATTGATGTGTTGATATTCTTAAGAGCAATTTGAGCACAGCACTCAAAGAGAGGGCAGGATGACACAAACCACAACACTTAAAGAAATAAAAAACCTAAATTGGTAAACTGAGTCATGGCACAATCTTATGATACAGCAACTCTAGTTATTAAAATTACAATTTCAAGTGATATTTAAAGATAAGGAGAAATGTGCCAAGTTGGAAAATGCTACAGTCAGTATGTAGAACCTCTACATATAATCACAGATTGAAAGAATCTGGCATTATGGATGATTTTTCTTTTCTTATGCTTATCCATATGTGTGAATATTTTTACAATAAGCATATGTTGCTTTTGTAATCAGTAAAAAAAATGAGATAGAAGGAAGGAGGAATTTGGAAAAATGAAAACATCTGCATTAGTTTCTGAAGAGCAAGAAATTGTTGGGTCAAGCTATCGTTTGCACGTGTGTGGGGGGAGGGGGGAGAGGGGGGAGTCTGACCTTCTGGAGCCTGGAGGGCAGCTGGTCAGGCAGACTTGAGGGGCACTGTATAGGGGGAGGGAACTTTGCATCATTACATACAGGCCCTAGCTTGGGGGGGAGGTAGTCAGATGGGGAGACTTGTGCAAAGCCAAGTGGATAGTTAGCGGAAAGGCTCGGTAGGAAGCACAGGCCACTCAGTCCCTGGCCTAGACGTTTCCCCCCCGACCTGCTGCCATTGTCAATGAACTGACAAGCAGTGGCTGCCTGCGCCTTACACGGAGGACTGACACATTTCCACTCCCAGCGGGCTTCTTGCCTGCGGCACTGTGTCTATGAGCACGTGTGAAAGCTTTTGGCTTGGGAAAGCAGAGTGTGATTTTATGGAAATTGGGTAGGGTGTTGCGATAATCTTAGCAATCGTTGGTCATATCCAATGACAGGTGACAATTTTATTCTGAAAGAAGCTGAACCAGAGAGAGGAATGGGGAGAAGCTTAACGACAGGGAGCTTCTTTGGTTAAAGGGAAAATGAGAAAGCTCCAATTCTAAGGATGGCTTAGGGGAAGAGCCCCACAATTCAAATGTTCAGTTTCTAAAGCTTTCTAGGGGGCCAGATGGCATTGGTGCATCTAAAGGCAGCTCAGAAAGAATAGATCTTCTGTATCTCTAACATATTTTCCCTTTGTAGTATGAGACACATGTTCAACCCATCTCTGAAAACAGAATTCAAGATTAAAATATTTTGCCATCAGTATTCTATATTTTTACTTTCCAGTTCCATTGCATTAGGGCAAAAGCCTCATAGAGATGCGTCTGGCTTTTCATACCTTCTTTTACCACCTGTGAATCTTTAATAAAGAGCGGTAGCCCGAGGCAGGTGCAGATGGGCCTATGACAGTTTGGGAGGTTGGCTGAAGGAACCAAGGAAGAACAAACACTCATAACCTGGACTCAGTCATTCAGAGGGTTTCCTGGACAAGACCACGGCCAGAAACACTTCCAAAGACATGGGCTGTGGCACAAAGGGTCATACAACCCTGATGGACAGGGCTAAAGTGTGAAATTTTTTCCACATTTTGATTCAGCTAGAAGTAAATTATACCGATTGCTTTTGTGGTTTGTCTCTGCCTATTTTCAGAGAAAGTGTCAAGGAATGATTATTGTTTTTCATAAGTTCATAGGACCAGAGGATATGAGCAGTTTTTCCTAATTCTTAGACAGTGTTCTGCCATTCTATTTGAGATGCTCTTTTCCTCCTCTTCCTCCTCCCTCACTGAGAACCTCCCATGTATCCTGCACATTATGTAAATATATTTTTAAAAATGTTTTCCTTTTTTAATATTTATTTATTTTTTGAGAGACAGAGCATGAGTGGAGGAGGAGTGGACAGAGAGAGAGAGACACACAGAATCCGAAACAAGCTCCAGGCTCTGTGCTGTCAGCATGGGGCTCAAACTCACAGACCGTGAAATCATGACCTGAGCCAAAGTTGGAGCTTAACAGACTGAGCAACCCATATGCCCCTATGTAAATTTTTTTCATAAGAACTGTAGAGGGCTGTTATGATTCTTCTCATTAAAAGATGAACGAACCTCTAGACTAGAGGATTATAGAGGTTAGTTACTACTCAAGGCCACCGGCTACTAGGTTATTGGGATGGGTATGAAATCCACGTTATATGGGGATGTTTTATACCTGAAGGCAGAGAACCTGGCTACTTCAGGTAGTGAGGGCTAGGTTCTCCACAATGGATGTAAGGTTTCCCAAGAAGAGTTTTGGGTGATGCAGATTATAAGGCCAATGTCTTTCTAAAAGAGACAAGAAATTTCCTCCAGCAGAGAGAAGCTTGGAGAAGCCTATGATTGCAGGGGGCAAGCCTGGGAGGGCACCGGTGAGCAGAGCTGGTACTGGTGACAGGGTACACAGCAGCCAGTCACCCTGCACTTCTTGGCCGTGTAGAAACTTTCATGGTATATCACTTCACCTAGAGATCATTTAGAATCCAAAAATTTTGACTTTAAATATAAGGTATCAATTAAATACAAAAATAAGCTCTTTAAACACTTGGCTAAAATATCCTTAAAATGTGGAATTCCACACAAAATAGCAAAGGACACACAAGGGCACATTTATAGAATGGTCAAAGTTCGGTATTTGAAATACAAGAATAATTCAGAAGCGGCCACAGGCAAATTTGTTTAAAAATGATTAAAAGCCAAATAGATTTCTAAAAAGGATAGACACTGGAAAGGATTCAGGGAGAGAGATTAAATATTAGACAAGTTGGTCATTAGATGATTAACCATTAAGAAACTTAGCTTCAGGGAGAATTAGCTCAAGTCCAAATAGATTCCCTGGAAGCTGCAAGTGATTGTGGCTAACATCCCAGGGATTTTGAGTGGTGGTGGGATATTGCAAACTGACGACAAACTCTTCAGAGATCACATGGTTGTGTGGAGGAAGGAATACTGGAATATCTGAAGGATGAGGGTAACATTGTTAAAAAATTTTTTTAACATTATATTTATTTTTGAGAGACAGAGACAGAGCACAAGTGGGAGAGGGGTAGAGAGAGAAGGAGACACAGAATCTGAAGCAGACTCCAGACTCTGAGCTGTCAGCACAGAGCCCAATGTGGAGCTTGAACCCACGAACTGTGAGATCATGACCTGAGCCAAAGTTGGATGCCTAACTGACTGTGCCACTCAGGCGCCCCAAGGGTAACTCTTATCGTCTACAATTTCTTGCCACGATTCTAGGGCCAGAGGGCTGATTCATTTGAGAAAAAAGCTGTGTACTCTCCTTGGAATGGGGGAGTCATGTGCTGAGCAGAGGGGTACTAAAAGGGAGAAACCAATGTTTTGGGGTAACATACAGGCAGCAAGAGAGATGGAAGATGTTTGGCAGCTGTTGATGGAGAACACTGGGCAGGAAAAGAGGTATCTAAAGATTAGTCTTAAGACAAGGAATTCCATACCCTTGACAATGCCCTTGGCAATGTTCTTGCCCTTAAGGAAACCTAAAGACAAATGTTATTCTTCAAGCTTCTAAGGGCAGATTCCGTTGTTGGAATCTGTTCCATTGTTGTTAGATTCATTGACAAGCGAAGAACAGCCTCAATATTGCCCAGCTATATTAAAGTTACAATCTGGTAGAAGACATGTTGGAAGATACTAGAAGACTAACATTTTGAGCTCCTTTACTTAATCTTCTTTTTGCTGTCCAGGGCACTATGAGTAGGAAGTGCCCGTTGAGCTATACGGTATATTTCCAAATGCCTGGGAGTGGGAATGTGCTTATGGAGTTAAGCCAAGAGAACTACAAACACGAGGACAAAAAGTGTTGGCCCACCGGTGTGCTATTTCATTATTTTTTTATGTAATAGAGCCAGAAGACAAAAACCTGAAGATCTCACATTAAAATTGGGTTTCCCATTCCTGGTGGGAAACTGGAAAGTATGAGAATAACATAACACATGACATTATTGGCTGGACCTCAGAGGTGGCTGTCCTCTGTCTGTGGGACGTGTGCTCTCTGGCTTGCCACGTGCCCCAGCACTACTTGCTGCATCACCAGGCCCCTGTCATTCTTGATGCCCCTGCCCCCACAGGCTCCACATAAGCCTGTGGAGCCATAAGCACCAAGTACCTGGGCCTATGAGTCATCACGACCTGGCAAAGGAGATGCTGGAGACGGGCCACATCTCCCAAATGCCTTCTTTGGTGGCAATTACAGAGTGAGGGAGAAACAAGGACTCCCACAAATTAAGCTTGAGTCTAGCGGCTTCGCATGGTGAGTGTGGAGGGAGAAGGCAGGGGTGTATGAGGGGGTGTGGGAAGGCAGCAGATTTCATGAAATATAAAGCTCCATGGAAGGGAATGATGGAGTGGATTAAAGCCAGGAAGTAAACACATATAAATATTTGATACAGAGTTCTAAAGCAGCAACTGAGACAGGGAGAGGACAATAAATAAAGATAAAAAGATAAAGATGCTCTTGAAATGTATGCAAATCAAGCCAGCCATCTTTGGGACTATTACAGCGTGAGAATGGGAAATAAGTGATACACGAGCCTGAGAGGCTGTGCATTGAATTTAAACTTTTCCTTGGGTATTTATGAGAAAGCTAAGGCACCTTCCCTGAATTTAGGCTGGAAGTTCCTCCAAGTATTGCCTCTTATGCCTTTTGTGAGTCACACAGAATGCTGGAGGAGGGGAAGGTGCGTGCAGGATTAGCAGAGCAGTAAACCGTTATAGGCATCGTTTCTCGGTATGCCGGATGCTCTTGGAGATAACCACAGTTCTCTGGAGACATTGGTCCCCTTGGGACAGCAGGCTTCTGCAGATGGTGCAGCTGAGTGATTAACCCAGCAGGACCTTGGATTCCATTCTGATGTCCCAAAGAAAGTGAGGGTTTCTTTGAAATCAGGAAACATTCCCAGGAGCCCAACCTGGATACAAGTGAGCCTCTCTTGAGAGGCCAGCCCCCTGGGAGAGAGCATCTTCCTGTAGGATGCTTGGGCTTTCTGGGGTCCAGAGTATTGCTCCAAAGAAAGGTAGAGTGAGCAGAGTTCTACACATAATCACATGTGCACTGGAGGAATCACTTAGAGAGGAGCATCTGCCTGTTATAACCACTTAATTAAAGGGAGAAATTGCTAAGATGGCCTTACTAAATGCAGATGAATGAAGATGGTTATGGTTAGCATTAAAACTGGTACTATTTCTTGTTAACTTCTATTATTGCATATCTCTGGGGGGGAAGAAAAGAGGAAGGCTAATGGCAGTTTGGGTGAAAATGGCTTCCAACTATCTAGAAGGGGGAAGAAAAAAGTGCCTCTCAATTCTCTGAAATCGCACACAACTGCATCTATCCTGAGTCATGCTGTTCTGAAACCTTTGTTGAGAGAATGACATAGGGGCACTTCGTTAATTAATTTTGTGACTTATTTCTTTAAAACTTTGCTCTTCCTGAGTTAAGCTGCCCACCCTCTCCCTTATCCAGTTCAGCCTATCTTACCTTCTAAATCTCTCTCAATCTGGTTACTTCCTCTCCTGTCCAGTGTGGTCTGCACATTTCTCCATACTTTCATCTGGGCTTTATGTCCCAGCTATGGTCCTCTTTTCAGAATGAAATCTGTTGCTTAAAATCCCTCAAGAATGTCTAATGGCTCTTTGGGTAAAAAATAAAAAAAGAAAAAAAAGAAACATGTTCTACAAACTTGCTACTTGACTGTGGTCCCTCTATCAGCTACCCAGGTATTTCCCTGGAGCTTTCTAGTAATTCAGAATCAGGGGCACCTTGATGTCTCAGTTGGTTAAGCATCTGACTCTTGATTTCAGCTCAGATCATAATCCCAGGGTTATGGGATTGAGCCCTGTATTGGGCTCTGTGCTGAGTGTGGAACATGCTTAAGATTCTCTCTCTGTCTCTGTCTCTCTCTCCCTCTGCCCCTCTCCCTTGTGTGCTCTCTCTATATAATAAAAAAAATTTAAAAACCAAACAAACAAGAAGAAATGCAGAATCAGTGTCCACATTTTTGCATGATCCCCAGGTAATTCACAAGTACGTTAAAGTTTAAGAGGCACAGTCCTGCAGGGGCATCTGGGTGTCTCAGTCAGTTGAGTATCTGACTCTTGGTTTTGGCTCAGGTCATGGTCCCAGGGTACTGGGATCAAGCCCGACATTGGGTTCTGCATTGGTTGTGGAGTCTTCTTGGAATTCTCTCTCTTTTTCTCTACCCCTCTCCCCTGCTTGCACTCTGTCTCTAAAAAAGAAAAAGAAAAAGAATAAAAAGGCACTGTCCTGCAAGGTTTTGTGTTCTTTCGCTACTAGCTACCAATCTTACAAACCTGCCTAACATTTATGGGTTCTGGACAAGGGTAAAAATGGAAGCCCATAAACCTAATGCCTAAATATTTAAAAATTAAGCTAGATGTTAAGTAAACTATTTTCTGTCCTTCTATCTTGGAACAATACACCTTCATAATGATCTAGAAAACTAGGTTTCCTTTAGGAATCCTGTACTCTTCGTAGTTCCATGCCATAACATATCAAAAAGCCTTGGGGCGCCTGGGTGGCTTGGTTGGTTAAGCGTCCGACTTCGGCTCAGGTCATGATCTCACGGTCCGTGAGTTCAAGCCCCGCGTCGGGCTCTGTGCTGACAGCTCAGAGCCTGGAGCCTGCTTCCGATTCTGTGTCTCCCTCTCTCTCTGACCCTCCCCCATTCATGCTCTGTCTCTCTCTGTCTCAAAAATAAATAAACGTTAAAAAAAAACAAAACAAAACAAAACAAAAAGCCTTGAGCATAAATAGATACCCCATCCACCCATCCAACATCTGTCCACAGAGCCACCAATAGCTGTCCTGTGGACATTTTTCAGGCTTAGAGGCTCCTTTTAGCACCATGGTCCACCTTCATAAGTGTAGATTCATGAAAGAGGTAAGTCAGGCCTTGGAAGCAGGGTGAGAGTTTTTTGAAGAAGGAATTCTGTGCATCCTGGGAGGACAGAATACCTCTGGACTCTGGGAGACCAACATCTCTTTAGCCCTAAAAGTCCTTGACCCATGGGGAAGGAAGGGGCTAGACAAATTCAGCCTTCTAAAGGAGGTCCTTCTAAAATCAGGGGCCTCTTTTACCTCAGTTGGAGGTCAGTACTATTCTCTAAGCTTCTCTTGAGTTGTGGCCTTCAATACTCCCTGACACAGGCATCCTGGTCTTTTTTTCAGTCCCCCAGCCTTGCTCACTTCTTCTCTCCCAGTGTAGGGCCATCATATCCGATGACTGCTTTGCCCAGAAGTGTTCCCTCCTCAAATTGTGTGCATAATGCCATGCATCCTTGAGATAACAGCTCAAGCATTGTTTCCAAAGGGAAGGATTCCACAACCTCCCTGATGAATATGCTCCATTAGGGAAGGAACAATGACTGGTTTTACTCTAGCATCAAGCACGGTGCTTTAACACACAATATGTGTTGATACCTATTTGTGGAATGATTGCATGAATCTTTGTGATAGAACAACTAAACAGAATATGCAAGGTTTCAATGACTAAGCAGAAAAATTTTCCTGTCTATACTTCATATAGACAAGGTCTAACGAGTCACATATGCTGTGTAGTATTGTTTAGAATATCTCAGATAACTTTTTGACAATCTGAAAGATTGAAATAGGATCTTGCTTTGTTTATTCCAGAAAAGACCACTTGTTCTTTCTTTTTTTTTTTTCAATTTATAAAATAAGCTATATTTATTTTTTTATGTGCAAATTCATTTTCTTTGAGCATAGTTGATACACAATGTTACCTTTGCTTCAGGTGTACAACTTAGTGATTTGACAAGTTTATACATTATGGTATGATACAGACTTGCAATTATGGAATGAATAAGTCACAGGAATAAAAGGTACAGCATAAGGAATATAGTCAATGATATTGTAATAGCAATGTAATGGGACAGATGGTAGCTACATTTGTGAAGACCATTGATTCTTTTAACGAAAGCTCTGTTTTCTAAAATTTCCTATCATTTCATCATACTGCTTTGGAAAATGTTATCTGTACTTTAACTATAGTCAGATATAGACAAACAAAATTTACTACATTCTCATTTCTTGTGTGTCCTTTAAATTGATGTGATTTGAATTGTGCACTTTTGTTTTTCAAACTGTCTTACCCTCGTTTGCCATGTGCATCAGCTTTTGCTATGTAACAAACAAATTTAGGGGCTTAAAAGATGAGCAGTTTTATTTAGGCTATTATTTGGTGGGTCTGATAGGAAGATCTCCTGGACTAGGCCAGCCAGTCTGGGGGCTCTGTCATGCATCTGTGGTTATCTGGTGGGTCTTCTGACAGCTGGTTCACCTAAGATGATGTCAGTCACATGTCTAATGCTTTGGTGGCGATTGACTGGAAAGCTAGGTTTTCCTCCATGTGGTTCTTCATTTTAGTCAGGCTAGCTAAGGCTTGTTCACATGGTGGTCTCAAGGTTTCAAGCACGATCAGAGAAGACAAGCCTCAATCCATACTCTTTAATCTTCAGTTTGTGTCACATTTGCTAATGTTCCATTGTTCTAAAATGTGTCACACAGACAGCCAAGATTAAAGGGGTGGAGAAATGGATTTTATTCCTGGATTGGAGAATTGAAAAATTGTGGCCAGTCTTCCAATCTAACATACTATATGCAAGCCATTATTTCTCAAGATAATCCCCAGTGTATTTTCTAGGATTGCCCTTCAGAAAAATGCCAATTTTCTCTTTGACTTTTTCTCCAATATATTTAACAACCAATAATAGAACTAACCCTGGCTTCAACTTCGAAGCTTAAAAGCTACAAAGAATGAATAACAGGAAGGCCTGTGCATGCCTAGCAGCATCTAGGACTGATTCTACAAGTGGGCACCCACTCCTAATCCAAGCTGGAAAAGTTCATGGGACAAGATGGCACCAGCTGAATTTATCCCAAGTGGGCAGCAGGAAGAGGATGGGGGCATCTGTGGTTTCTATCCTGTTCTCCAGGAAACCTGTTACAAACTATATTTCTGGAAGACAGTGCAATCTGCTCTGTCAGATGGAAGCCACCATGATTCATATCTTAAGGATATGAGACTTTGGAAATCCCATATTTGACTGTGTTGCTAGAACAAAATGTATTCAGGGGAAATAATATATCTTGTCTCTGAAAATTCATTTGCTTTGACCTTAATATTGCTTATGACATGATGAAGCAGTATCAACATAGAGGACCACTCTGACCCAGACGGCCTGAATTTGAATCCAAATTTTACCATCAGTTTGCAGCATGGCTTTTACTAAGTTAGCTAAACAATCTATCCATGCCTCAGTCTCCTCATATATAAGATTAAGATCATGATAGCACTCACTTCATTGGTTATTTTGAGGATGAAATGAGAAATGAGTACATGTGTCTAAAGTACTTATGACAGGACTGGCACATGTTAGGAATTCAATAAATATTAGCTCTTTCTATTTATCAGTAAAATAAGATAGATGTGAAATGTTTCCATGGGGAAATTCTTTGATCAAATGGATCCTTTCTATATTGGACTGGTTTATTCTCCTGTACTCAAGCGAGATACTTGAGTTGTTGGGCTTTTTTTCTCCTTTTTATAAGAGAACTAATTATAACATTGCTTTCTTGCCATACTGAGGAGAGTTAATTGTTAATAATCTTCTTCTAAGATAGAAGGGGGGATAACAACTGAATCCATCTTACGTGTGGCTTTCCACCATCATATATTTTAAATGTTATCACTTTCCAAGTGATCATTAAATTATGATGTTGACAAAAGAATATTTGGACCAAGAGTGAAATCACCTTATTTCTAGATCTGATCTTGTCCTGTATTAGCAGGGTGGTCTCAGGAAATGTCCTTAACATCTTTTAAAAATGATGGAAACTTGGGGCACCTGGGTGGCTCAGTCAGTTAAGCATCCATCTCTTGGTTTTGGCTCAGGTCATAATCTCACAGATCGGGGGTTGGAGCCTTGGCATTGGGCTCAGCACTGACAGCGCAGGGCCTGCTTGAAATTCTCCCTCTCTCCCTCTCTCTGTCCCTCGCCACCACCCACCAAAATAAATAAATAAACTTAAAAAAATGATGTAACCTCGTAGACTAGAATAATCCATATAAGACAATTGATCTGTATTGGAAAGACCAAAGCAAGCTGGTAAGTGGATGATTCTAGGCAGTGACATGAATATTGTGTAGTGAGGAGTATAATCATGAAGGGACATTTTAAGAGGTGATTCAGTCTTTTTGTTTCCATATGAAGATAGGGAAGTGGGGGGGCGCCTGGGTGGCGCAGTCGGTTAAGCGTCCGACTTCAGCCAGGTCACGATCTCGCGGTCCGTGAGTTTGAGCCCCGCGTCGGGCTCTGGGCTGATGGCTCGGAGCCTGGAGCCTGTTTCCGATTCTGTGTCTCCCTCTCTCTCTGCCCCTCCCCCGTTCATGCTCTGTCTCTCTCTGTCCCAAAAATAAATAAAAAACGTTGAAAAAAAAAATTAAAAAAAAAAAAAAAAGATAGGGAAGTGGGTTTATATTGAACTTTGAAAAATAAAAAGAAGTTAAAAAAATAAAAAGTTTTAGTGAAACTGCAATATGAATCTGAAATCATCTCATCTGGGAATCTGTGAAGGACTGAGACTTGCTGAATTCTAGGTAGGGGCAGCTGTTTCTATAAAGTACCCAGGGCTGCTGCAGTGCATGTGTTCAGGACTTTGGTGACCGCAGCATAATTTTTGGCTTGTTGTGTGGTCATTCAATAGTATTTAATTCAATATTTATGGAGTGCCTACTGTTTTGGGCACTGTGTGATAGGGTGACAGATGGAGACAACACTCTGGTTTATGACTTCACAAGTGGCCATAAAATTCCATGCACTGTCCTAAATATCAGACATTAGTTGTATTAGAGTACTACTTTAAAGGTCTTGAACAAGGACCATGACTGTAGGACAATAGGCCTAGACTAGAGCGTTAGTGCCTCTTAACCAGAACTCAGGGCCTACCATAAATTAAGATGTGTGCGTTATATAGAGGCTTGCCCAATTATGTTTCAGTGCCTGTATAATTGTGAGGCTTTATTTTGGGGTCTGGGGGATGGCAAAATGCAGAACGTATACTTGTTGTGGAGCAAAGTATTTCTGCAGGTTGAAGACCCATGCCAGGAGATCTATTTACAGATCTCTCCTGAGAGACCTAGATACAGATAGCATTTTCTAGATATATTCTACAGAATGACAAGCAATTCTTAGTGGGAGTCATGAATTGGAGGCTAGAGGCATTGGAGGCGGAGATTTTTTACCAATAATTCATTTTATAGTGAAGTTTGTATAGTGATGTCTCTAGACAGAAAGACAGAGGTAGAAGGGTTGCCCTTGAGTATATTTTCAACCCCATCTATGGAGGATGTAGTACTAACATCTTTGTTTTGAACTGCCCAATAACCTGAAAGCTTCAATTCTGGACCTTTAGGTCAAAGCATTTACAGATGATCTAGAGCTCTAATTAAAGAATCTGATAGTTTGCATTTTACTTAAGCCACAAATTAGTTGTGAGGGCTTGGGAAGTGGGTTAAATGAGGCATATCTTAGTTTTCTAATCTGTAAAATGGACAAAACAGCACCTCCATCTTATGGTTAATTGGAAGGACTAATCACACAGAGCATTTAGGTAGTGTCGGATGCAAAGTTTTACCGCTTATAGGATTCATGATCAGGTAACTGAGATATATAGGCTTAACTGGGCTTGACTTTTTAATTGATTAACATAAAAATTGCACTGTGCACATTTTCTGTGGGGTTAAGTGGTACTTTGGAATTTTGCTATTTAAGCTGCTGTTATCTATAGGTTATATCTATATAGTGCAATTACATTGATTGCTTTCCATTCAATTCTACATTTTGTTTTTTAGTTGGGATAATGAGCAATTGCAGAGATACTGATGGAAGTTACCGAGCTTAAGGCAACCAAACAAACACATCTATCCATTATTACTGTGGAAGCAGCCCTACTGTAACTGCCAGGAAGCATTGGAGTCTTTCCTACTAGAAAAATCTTACATCTCCCATTGTCCTCTCTTAGCTCTCAACTCTTTCTAATGAATTGGAATCATCTGGAGACTCATTGGTTGAACAAGGAGGAAGATGTATTAGTTATCTATTGCTGCACAACAAACCATCCCAAAACTTAGTGGTCTAAAACAACAATTATCATACTTGTTCATGATTCTCTGGGCAAGCCCTCTGGGCTAGGCACATCCAGAAGTTCTTCTGCTGGTCTTGCTTCAGGTCACTCTGTGGCCACAGTCATCTGAAGTCTCATCTGAGGCTGGAAGTTCTAAGATGACCTCTCTCCCCTGTCTGGCAAGCTAGCTCAGGCTTTTTCACATGGCAGCAGCATTCCAAAAAGGCAAGAGCAGATACTGAAAGATCACTTGAGGTCAAAACTCAGAAATTTCATGACATAAAAGCAAGTTAAAAGGCCCGCTCAGAATCAAGTTGTGAGGGAATCGACTCTACCACTTGATAGGAACATCTGCAAAGATGTGGTGGCAATTTTAATGTACCACAGAAGGGGAAGGGAAGAAAGAAAAAAAAGTAAATGACAGAAACATTTACTGACTGTGCACTACATCAAACACCTTTCAATGATAATAGCTAGCATTCTCCGAGGGCTTGCCCTGTGCCGGACACTGGATGCATATATACCCTATATGCGTATCTCTTTACTGTTCCTAACAACAACAATAATGTCAATAACATTATCATCTCTGTTTCCCAGATGAGACCTCAGACAGCTTAAAATTTCTTTTGAAGTGACATGACTTGTCAATGACAGGACGTTTGAGTTTAGGTTTCTCTTACTCTGGAGAGCAACTTCTTGATCTTGTGCTCTTACAAATATGAAAGTTTGCAGGAAACCTCGCGGTTCTCCTTGTTTCTCTTGCCTTGAGTGAGAGGTTAATTGACTGGTAGCCAAGAAAATGGCAGTTGTCAATTGGAAGGAGCACCAGGGAAAACTATTTTACTTATGGATCCTCCAAAAGACCTGAGGTGGTCTCTGTAGTATGGCTGCCAGTATCCTTTGATAACATCCAGTTATACCAGGTCAGTATCATTTCCCTTTTTAGAATTTCTTAGCCTGGTGGACAATGCCCGTCTAAGCTGCAAGAGATCCTGGGGCTGTGGGGGCTGTGGACGGGTGCCACCCACCCTATCAGAGCCAGCTATGCCAAGTGTGCTCTTTTTTTTTTTTTTTTTTTTTTTTAAGTACTGAGCTTATCAGCCTTAAATATAACCAAGACTCCCAGGAAGTCAGCAGATAGCTTGCTTGTCAGCCCATCATGTATTTGCAGCCTCCTGACCCCATTCCCTTGTGGTATCTTCTCCCTCAAGCACACTAAACTCTCATTTTCCCCCTTTTTCGAGACCATAGAACTACCCTGATTGCTTCCAGGGCTGCTTCTTCATTCTGAGGGGGAAAGGACATCTTTGTGGTTCTACTGTGATTGACTCCTGAAAACAACTAAGTGACTTTCTGGCTTCTCTGTCACCAAAGTAGAGAAAAATTTACTGCCCCCCCCCCCCCCCCAGAAAAAAAAACCACCAAAATTAAACATTCACTGAGGCATTTGCTATAATATCTTGTGATTTTTGTCACCCTTTGGAACAGTTCTTAACATTTTTTGAGTCGAGGTTATTACAGAGTCTGATGAAATCATCTTGCTAAGAAAATCGTGCATTCCCAAATACCAAATTTTGGATACATTTCTAGCCTGAGTTAGAAAGACCTGCTTTAGAAGAATTTGAGTCTTTGATTCAGAGAAGTCAGTAGATCAGAGGCAGAAAATGCGAGGGATCCATCCAGACCAGTGGTAATTGACCCTGGTTGCTCATTAGATTCTCCTGGGGCGATTTAAAAAAAAAAATGGGATGTCCAGGCTGCATCCTACACCAGCTAAATCAGAATCTCTGAGGGTGGGTCAATGGGCATCAGAATTTTTAACTGTTCCCCAAGGGATTTCAAATTGCAGCCAAATTTGTCAGACCAGCACTGTTCTGAACACAGCTAGCATATGTACTAGCTGCATGACCTCAGGAATCACTAAATTCCATTGTGAGCCTCAGTTTCCTGTTATGGAATGCTGATGATATTAGTACTGAACTCATAAGGTTATTTTGAGGAAAGAAATGATTTACTATATCTAAAGCTCCTGGAGGAGGATGTGTCACATAGTATGCAAAGTCATTATATTTTTATTAGAAAATGCAATGACTTGGGGCACCTGGGTGGCTCATTCAGTTAAGTGACCAACTTTGACTCAGGTCATGATCTCACGGTTTGTGAGTTCCAGCCTTGCATCGGGGTCTTTGCTGTCAGTGCAGAGCCCTTTTTGGATCCTTGGTCTCCCTCTTTTTCTGCCCTTGCCCCCCTTGCACTCTTTCTCTCTCTGTCTCAAAAAATAAATAAGCTTTGGGGCACCTGGGTGCCTCAGTCAGTTAAGCATCCTACTCTTGATTTTGGCTCAGGTCATGATCTCACGGTTTCGTGAGTTTGAGCCTTGCACTGGGCTCTGGCTGGCAGCAGGGAGACTGATTGGGATTCTCTCCGTCTCTCTCTGCCCCTTCCCTGCTTGCGTTATCTCTGTCTCTCTCAAATAAATAAATTAAAACTTAAAAAAATAAACTTAAAAATAAAAAGAAAATGCAATGACCAACATCCTTCTAAACTTCGTTCATTTACACCACGCATTGTTGTGTTGCAATACCAAGGGTTCATATTTTTATTTTTTTGAAGTAGGCTTCACACGTAATATGGGGCTTGAGCCCCCAACCCTGAAATCTAGCACCACTGAGCCAACTAGATGCCACCCCCGCCCCCCCGCGTCCCCACCGCCTCAAGGGTTCTTACTTGAACCCTGCTTTCAGTTTCTTTTTTTAAACAAGGGGAAAAACAAAGGGCAAAAGCGTCTGGTTGCTTCTGGTGTTAGTAAGTGTCACTGCCTCGCATTTCATGGGAGTGTTGAATCATCTTCCTTAAATTTAGGGTTTCTGCTTTCCAGTTGTTCAGTGTTTTTGGTCAAAGTTGTCACGTTGAGCTCCAGAGTCAGCTACCACTGGATTTAAATCCTCTTGGTTTTAAATTCTCCAGGTGTATAGCTTTCATGCTCTCTGGGATGTGTTTTATGAGCAGGGCTTATTCAATCTTTTCCCTTCCAAGGGAAGCTCTGAGGTGTGGGATGAGGTTGTCTGTGAGCCTCTGTTGACAAAGGCATCTCATGCAGTAAATGTAGGGCTCTCTGATATAGAGTGGAATTTTCTTTACATAGACTGCACCACCAATTTTTCCACAAAATAAATGTGACTGGCAGCTTTATCTGAGACACTTTGAGGTTCTCTTCTGCCAAGCTTGTAGCCATAAACCTCGTGTTCCATTCTAAGTGCACCTACAATAGTCAAAACAGAGATTATGATGATATGTTTCCTAAAATATCAATCTTGTTTTGAAATTATAGACAGTTGCAGAGAAATAGCATAGGCACAAAATTTACCCAGGTTTTGTTCTGTGGCTACAGATGATGAAAATTAAAGACTTAGAAGAAATCTGGATTTTTAATTATAAAACAAATTACTGTACTACTGAATTCTTTAAAACAGTGCTTCCTTAGGCTGTTATGGCCAATTCTATTGAGAGCCCATTACTGTAGCCATGGAAGTACAAGAAAATGTAGGTGAATAGAAATTTCTATACATGCTATTCCTGAAACTTAAGGAAAAAGAATTCTTAGATGAAACCAGAGTTTTCTAAATGTGGTTGCCCATCAGACTTATGAGATTAAAAAACAAAAATCTTATGACCATGTAACATTTTTGTTTTTGAGATATAAATTACATACAATAAAATGTACTATATAGTAAGTGTTGGGTTGGTGAGTTTGGATTGTTCTATACAATCACATTAACACTACTCAAAATAAGGAATTTTTTGTCATTCCAGAAAGTGACCTTATACCTATTTCCAGTCAGTTCTCTTCTCCCTGGGAACCACCACTTTCTGGCTTCTCTCACAGTAATTTAACTGGTTCCCATACAGTGTATGCTATCTTGGGCCTGGCTTCTTTTGCTCAGCATAATCTTGATGAAATTCACTTTTACTCTTGTGAGTAGTTCATTCATTTTTTTTTTTTTTTTTTTTTTTTTTTTTTATTGCTGAATGGTATTCCACTGCATGAGTACCACAATTTCTTTATCTGTTCTCCTATTGATAGACATTTGGATTACTTCCATTGTGGAGTTATTTTTTCTAAGGATTTTAAGAACATTCTTTTACAAGCCTTTTTGTGGACATACTTCATCACTGTTCTTGGGTAATATTTAGCAGTGAGATTGCTGGATCATCGGGTAGATATCTATTGTTTAATTTCATAAGAAGTCACCAAAAAGTGTACCATTTTATACTCCAGCCAGAAATGTATGTGCTTCTTGAGTAGCTTTTTCAAATTAGAGATGTCTGCCCTATCATTCCACTCAGAATACTGTTAATGATGCTCTAAGCATCTGTAGATAGAATTTTGTATACTTATGATCTATTCAGACAAATATTTAATTAACAAACTCAAAAATGATCTTAATGTTAGGAATAAGCACATTGATTTGTGTGACTGTGTTTTTCTCACATTTCAAGATTCTTTCTCATTTATCAGTTCATGAATCATTTTTAAAATTGAGCTATAATTTTACATACCATAAAATTTACCCATTTAAATGTGCTCAGTACAGTGGTTTTCAGTATAATGCCAAAGTTGTGCAACCTTCATGGCTACCTAATTCCAGACCATTTTCATCATTCCAAAGACCCTGTGCCCATGCACAGTCATTTCCCATTCTTTTTTCCTTCCAGCCCTTGGCAACCATTAATCTATTTTCTGTTTATATGGATTTGCCTATCTTGACATTTCATGTAAATGAAATCATACAATATGTAGCCTTTTATGTCAGTCTGTTTTCACTTTGTACAATGTTTTCAAGTTTCATTCATGTTGCGGAATATATCAGCACTTCACTCATTTAAATGGATCCGTGAGATTCCATTGTCTGAATATCCCAAATTTTTTTCATCCATTCATCAACTGATGGACATTTAGGTTGTTTCCACTATTATGAAAAATGTTGCTACAAACACTTGCATGCAAGTTTTTGTGTGAGCATATTTTTCCAATCCTCTTGGGTATATATCTACGAGTGGAATTCTTAGGCTATATGGTAGCTCTATCTTAGACCATTTGAGGAACTTCCAGACAGTCTTCTACAGCAGCTGCGTCATTTTACCTTCCCACCAGCAGTATGTGAGTGTTCCAATTTCTTTACATTCTTTCCAAGACTTGTTGTTACCTGTCTTTTTGATTAGAGCCATACTAGTGGGTACAAAGTTATATCTCATTGTGGTTTTGATTTTCATTTCCTCAATGACTAATCATGTTGAGAATAATCTCATACGCTTTTTGGATATATATGTCCAAAAATACATATATATGTATATATGTATTCAAATCCTTTATCCCTTTAAAAAATTAGATTATTTGTCCTTTTATCCTTGAGTTGTAAGAATATTTTGTAGATTATGAATACAAATTCCTTCTCAGATAGATGATTTGTAAATATTTTCTCCCATTCTGTGGGCTGTCTTTTCACTTTCTTGTAGTGTCATTGGAAGCACAAAAGATTTTAATTTTGATGAAGCTCAATTTATCTTTTGTGATTTGTGCTTTTTGTGTCATCTACACCATTGTATAATCCAAGGTCATGAGACTTATGCTTAAGGTTTCATCCAAGGGTTTTTGCTCTTGGATCCATTTAGTTCTTTGATCCCTTTTCTTTCTTTTTTTTTTTAATTTTATTTTTTTAATGTTTATTTGTTTTGAGAGAGAGAGAGAGAGAGAGAGAGACAGAGACAGAGACAGAGACAGAATCTGAAGCTTTCTCTAGGCTCTGAGCTGTCAGCACAGAGCCCGACACAGGGCTCGACCTCACAAACTGTGAGATCATGACCTGAACCAAAGTCAGACACTCATCCGACTGATCCACCTGGGCACCCCAAGTTCTTTGATCCAATTTTTTTCTGTGATGTGAGGTAGGGATCCAAATTGATTCTTCTGCATGTATACTCACATGCAAAATATTGAGTATTTTCTCAATACTATTTGTTGAAAAGATTACTCTTTACTCATTAAATTGTCTGGCACCTTGATGAAAATCACTTGACCATAAATATAAGGAATTATTTTTGGTATCTTACCTCTATTCCATTGGTCCATATGTCTGCCTATGCTAGTACCATACAGTCTTGATTACTGTAAATTCATGGTATGTTTTGAAATTGGAAAAGTGTGAGTCCTTCAACTTTGTTCTTTTTAAAGATACTTTTGATTGTTCTGGGTTCTTTGCATTTCCATGAGAATTTTAGGATGAGTTTGTTAATTTTTGCAAAAATCCAGCTAGGAATTTGATAGAGATTACTTGGGAGAGTTGTATAACCTATCAGAATCTCAGCTTTTTTTCTTCTATTAAATGAAGCTCCATTACAGGATATATGCAAATGTTAAATGATGCATGAGATTGCAATATAAACTCTAAGAGCTTTGCACATACAAAAGTATTTCTTTTCTTTAACCTACACTTGAAGGTGCAGTTCAGTAATATCAGAATGCATTGATCTTTTCTTTTTTTGGATCTCAAGACCTGAATATCTAATCACTTCTTGATCTCCATACCTCCCAAAGTTGGGACTTCTCTTTTTGTTCTCTGTGATGAACAGACTTTAAGATGGTTCCCATATTCCTGCCACCCTTAGTATTCATGCCTTTGTATAATCTCCCTCTGAATGTGGGTGCGACTTATGACTTGTTTCTAATCAGTAGAATGTGGCAAAGTGATGAGATGTTACATTATAGACTATCTTGCTACTAGACTTCCTCTTTTTCTCTTTTGCTGATTTCGAAGAAGTAAGCTTTCTTGTTGTGTGACATGACCTATAGAAAGGGCTGCTTGGCAAGGTGCTGCAAGAGTCCTCTAGAACCTAAGAGGGGCTTCCCACCACAGCTGGAAATTATACGGGCTATTATAATATGGCTTTATGGCTGCAAAGAAACAAATACTGCTAATCACTTGAGTGAATTTGAAAACAGATTCATCAGTAGGCAATGACTCTTACAAGAGCTCCAAAAGCCAAACAGAACAGAAAGGTAGCCTCCACTTAGTTAAAACATTCTGAAATGGCAAGGTTGTGAGTTTCCTGCTGCTCAAATATGAAAAAGGCTTTGGAAAAAAGTGAGAAATCTAGGTTGTCTTCCTGCTGGAAAAACAGTAAGAAGGAAAGAGACTGTCTTGCCCTTCACAGCGGAACCACAAAGCCTCCTCCAAACTCTCCCTGCAGTTGGGCAGCAATTTGTCTAATTCTCAGCCCCTCCATGGAACGTCATGCAGGGCCCTCACCCAGATTCCAGTGAGGCTTGGCTTGCAGGAGTGGCAAGAGGTCTCATCCCCATGTTATCCCCCACAGTGCTAGGGAACATCAGATGCATATCTCCCAGCATTGTGGATACTGCCAAGCACCTGCTCATGCCTTCCCCAAGCTGGGTGCACCCACACCAAGGAATAGATCACTACACCTGTCTGGGGGAGATGGGGCCTCTCCAGCTGTCTGGCGCGTGACTGCCCCTGGTTGTCACAAACAATGTACCTCAGGAGAGGCCAGCTGTGCTCTAGCAAATGACAAACAGTCCCTGAAGGAGAGAGTGATGAATGAATTTGAGGAGCCTTTGTCCCAGTTGCTTTCGTCTCAGTGTTGCTGCTGTGGGCTCTACTGTCTACATCTTCACACTAAGGCACAGTTCCAGGTGGGAGACTATCTCCATCTCACAGCAGGTGCCATTCAGTGCTTTCCCCACAGTACTTCCTGGATCCTGTCACCTGGCAAGTTAGCACTGAAGCTGGTATGATTAGATGCCAGTTTGCCACCAGGCTGGCAGAGGGCCCCTCAGGGATGTTGATTGTTGTCTATGAGGAAAGGGGGTTGCTATGTGCCAGCCCTGAGCATTCTTGAGGCTTTGTAGCCAGTACAGGGCCTGCCATGACTATGTAATTCAGTAACAGCAAGAACTGGGGCCCACCAAGGGCTTAAGGGACAGCCCTGACTCCCCTTTATTTTGTTTCAAGGTCTTTGAATGTGAATGAGTTATTTTCCTGGCAAGAACATCCATAGCTTTCATTATATCCTTTAACAGTTACTGAGGCTCTTTCCAGGTGCTATGCTAAGCACTTAACTACATTTATGCCATTTAACCCTTACGATGAACCACAGGTAGGTGTTATTATTACATACATTTTACAGATGAAGAAATTGAGGGCTGGAGATGGGAGATTATTGTTTAAAGTCACACACTGAAGAAGTAGGAGAGTGAGGATTCAAGGTCAGATTATACCACAAGAGTCTCTGTAACCCAAGAAAAGTTGTGACACCTTGTGTGAATGAGCCTATTTGGAAAACAGCATTACTTCCCTTTTCTTGGTACCTCAAGATATGGTTCTCATTCATGAAGTGACTGTATCGGCTTCCATCCACCAGTGTGATATGTGACATGACCTTTATAAATGACGTACTCTGGAACATATTTCTGTATTTTTAAAATTTTCTTCCCCCCTCCTTCCCTCTCTTTCTTCCTTGGTGTTTAGTATAGTAAAATATATACCTTGATGAAAATTTTCATATTCATAGATAAACATGCATGTAGCCACTACTCAGATGATGGCATAGAATAGATATCAAGACTTTGGGGGCACCTCGGTGGCTCAGTCAGTTAAGTGTGCCCAACTCTTGATTTCAGTTCAGGTCATGATATGGTTGTGAGACTGAGCCTTGCATTGGGCTCTTTGCTTGACATGTAGCCTGCTTCAGATTCTCTCTCTCCCTCTTCTTCTGCCCTTCCCCCACTCATGCTAGTTATTTCTCTCTCTCTCTCTCTCTCTCTCTCTCTCTTGAAGAAATCAGCAGACTCTGTAGAGGGCCAGATAGTAAGTAATTTAGGCTTTGGAGGCCATATTGTCTTTGTGGCAACACTCAACTCTGCCATTGCAGTCCAAAAGCAGCTATGGCCATATGTAAATAAATGTGTGTGGCTATGTTCCAAGAAAATTTTATATACAAAAATCAGATGGTGGGTCAGATCTGGCTCTTGGCCATAGCCTGCTGAATCTTGCTATAGAATATTCCCAGCACCTCAAAATGCTCACCTGCTCCCTTTCATAATCAATAATAACTTTCCCCACCTATCCAGAGGAAACTGCTATTTTGACATCAGTAACAATATATATATTTTTTTCTGTTCTTGGACTATAGGTAAATGGAATCACACAATACTATTCCTTTTTTTTTTTTTTACTCAATACCACGTATGTGCAAATCACCTGTGTTGCTGCATGTAGCAGTAATTCATTTATATTTATTATTGTTGCTTTGTATTATATTATTGTTTCCATTCAGTGACTGTACTACAATTATTTATATGGTCTCCTACTGTTGGAAATTTGGATTGTTTTCGGTTTGGGGCTATGCTGAATACCCCTGGGGGTGAAAAAATTCTTTAGTTCCTTTTGAGGAATCTATACAAATGCAAGCAAAACCCTGAATAATATCTTGACTGATCACCATGCTAATTAAACTAATAAATTGCCCTAGCACACACTTTGGAAATGTATACCTGAATAGATGCAAGGTTCAAGTCTGCTTACATTATGGACCCTTCCACCTTCCCATACTCTTGTTTGGAAAGGGTAAAGACACATTTTCAGTGGTTGTTTAATGAGGACCTGCTGAGTACAGGGCAATGCGCTTGGAATCCAGAGGTTTAGCTTTCCCTCCTGGGAGATCTGTGCCTTTGGCTGTGACAGGTAACCTCTTTGAGCTTCTTTCCTCATCTGTGAAATGGGAGAGAGGCAATATATGAGAATAAAAATGCTTATGAACTGTATTGCCATTCATGTATAAGGTGGTAGCATTATCATACAAATATATATAAATCATGGTGCTGTCCTCCAAAAGTACTCAATGTAGTGAAAATAAGTACCACAAAGCATAGTATGTGATCATGTCAAATAGTAAACACTGAGGAGATTTGTGCTTGGACCAGCCACAGTGTGATGGGGATGATGGAAAAAGCTAATCCAGCAGGTAGAGCTAACAGGGTTTTTGGACAGACTGAATATGGAGAGTAAGAGAAAAACACAAGGATGATTCATTCTGGGTTTTATTGCCTGAGCCACGAGACCAAGAGCATTGCCACTGAGTGGCATAGACTGGAAGGAGAAGGTTTTGTTCTGAGTTGTACTGTGAGGGTGGACAGGATTTCCCTGAGAGGAGGATATAGGGAATTCTAAATGGAAGTCCATTTCATACAAAAGGGAACTGGGGAGACCTTTGGTGGGTCATTTGGTCAAAGCTGAGGATGTAGAGAAAATGAACAAAACTGCATGATAATTGGTGGCAGATGGGCCATGCTGGTGAACATGATGGTTGTCCTATGTGCACAGGAAGACAACTGGAAGTTTTCAAGCCAGGACTTTAAAGCCTTGGAAGTAAGTCAGTGAGACCCTAAACACTTCTTACTGAATCTCTTCCTCAGGCCAATCTGCTCACTGATTTGTTCTTTGAGAGATATGCAAAAGTACTGTTCAAACTATTTAAAAGATAGGAGCAAGTATTTACTTACTCACGCAACCTGTGTTGGCCCCATGAGCCACAGCAGGAATTGTTTTGGAGGTCTTATTTGTGACTGCAAGAATGAAGCAGAGAGGTGGACGATTCCATGCTTATATTTACAGAAACACACATTTCCTCCAATTATTCAAGAATCAAGGGTGTCCAAGGAAGGCCAATCACAAGACAAAATTTGAAGCAAAATAAAACATTAACCATGATGCTGAAAGATCTGATTGTGGTTCTTATCCAAGCCACCCCATCACCAAGTTATCTTGGGCAAGTTACCCACTGAGCTTGAGATTAGTGCCCTCATCTGCAAAAGCAGGTAGTCATCCTTCCTGACCTTCCTTCCAGGGCTATAATAAAAGTATAATAAGATGCTGTAAGTCAAACACTTTATATGCTGCAATGTGCTGATCAGTCTCCTTGTCAGTGCAGTGAATTAGGGCAGCAAACTTACTCTGCTTCCAGTCCCTATTTATTTCCCAAAGATCAAGCAAAGCTGGCTTTCCAGACTCTTCTTAAAAATCAGTGGCTGGGATTCTGCTGGCCACTGCTAGCACAAGGATGGGACAGGCAGAACAAAGAGGGGAGTGACCCCAAGGGCACACTGAGACACTGTGGGAGACACTGGTGCAACAGTGGTTGCCTTTCTGCAGATGGAACCAGGCAGGTTAGAATCTGAGGTTCTTGTCTTTAGGGTTCTCATCCAAGATCTGTGTGGTTCCAGGGCACCTTTACCTTACAAGCTCTTTGCCAATCATGGGTAGTTCTCCAAAGTCCTCTGTGAGGTTGGGAGACTTCAGGAAGCTGACTCTGACATCTTGGAAAGTGAGAGAAGGACTCTCTTTTCTCTTTTCTGTTTTCAGAGTGCCCTGTCATACCCTCAGGCAGGCCCACATCAGCCCTAAATGCCAGGAGGACCCACAGCTGCTCTGGACTCCATGGCTCCCAGGTACTCACCTGCCTTATTTCAGAGGAGGCCTGAGGCCAGAGCTTGTCCTTTTAACTGTCTTCACCACTGGGCTTCCCTGGCCCTTGAGGAAACACAAGCAAGCAAACACATCTGCCTGTGGCAATGTGTGCATAGTAATTATTATCCTTTATAACAAAGAATCTGATGCCTCATAATTGAAAAGGAATCCACTAAATTATTTAAAAAAACATTTAGCGGTTTATGGGAAGGTGTGGTTGTATAGAGCCTGAAATTTGTTAAGAGTTGAGAGTTTGTTAAGAGTCTGAAATTTGGCCTCTGAGGAAACTGGGTTCAAATCTCAGTTCTGCCATTAATGGAACAGAGGCAACTTTGGGCTAGTCAATTCACTGTCTAAGCTTCATTTTCCTCATCTGTGAGGGGGACACAATGATACCTGCCTTGTAGGATTATTGTATGAATCATATAACATGTGGTAAATGATTCCAATCATGCTTGTTACAGTATGATAGATAGTAAAGAGGTAGTATTTTGATAATACTATCAAATACTATCTGGCTAGCCAGAACTCAAGTCCATGTCCCGCAAAAATTAGCTGAAATGAGAAAGCATGGGTACATTTAAACTATGGTAGAGAATCAAAGACATCAACTTCAGTTTCTGGTTGCAGCTAACTGACCTGGATTTATTCACATCTTGTATGCATGTCTATGGTTCCTGCTCTCCCACGATGACTCAGGGTTTGGCTGTGTGACTTGCTTTGGCTAATGGAACAAAAGCAAACATGATATAAACTGATACTTCGAGAGTGCTTTGTGGACTCTCTTGTGGCTCTTGGAGACTTGTTGAGCAGCCATGTGAGCAAGTCTGGGCCAGTCCTGCTGGAGAATGAGACATATGAAGAGATGAGCTATCTCAACAGAGACAACTCACAGATGACCTGGCCAGTGACTTCATATACATGAGTGAGCTTACGTGAGACAGGCAGAAGAGCCAGCCAGCTGATCCCAGCCCAAATTGCCATCCCACAGCATCATGAGCTAAGTAAATGGCTATGTTCAGCCACAAAGTTTCAGTGGCTTATTACATAGCTATAGATAATTCATACACCAACTCCCCAGAGACTGAGAGCTTTAGTAAAACTTCAGAAAGGACTAGTTTGGGTCTTTTTCCCTTTGTGTGTAAGAATGCAAGAAGTCCTTGTGTCTACAGACAAGAATTTTGTTGACCTAGCAACATGGATCTCACTAGGATACAGAGAAATGCATTAAAACCTCTGGTAGAAATCTCTAGCATGGCTTAGTAAGCCTCCCAGTCTACATTCATACACATCCCATGAAGCATTATAAAGCCTTGCTCATCAGCCCCAGATTACTGAGCTGAGTATAATCAATAAAGCACTGCTCATAGGAGATCATAATTTTAGACTTAAGTAGAGGTGGCTTGGCTGTTGTACTTAGACTATTTAGAGGCAGTAATGAGTTCAATTTGATTTTTTATTTCCAGCCCAGGAAGTTGGCTTCTGTTCTTTTCCCAGAGATGGGGAAGAGATTTTAAAATTAGTTACATGAGACTGAATTTAGCCTCTCAAAGGTGATATTGAGGAAGCTGAAAAGGCAGTGAGAGAGTCTGGAAAGGAGCCAAGATTGGGTCATCTCTGGTCGTACTCAGGAGTTTGGTGGTTAGAGACTAGCCAGGACTCCTCACCTGGCAGCCAGAGCTCTCATATGCCCTAGACATTTTCTGAGCATTGTGACCAGCACAATTCCAATAGGACAGAAGGGAGACTTATGCATGTATTAAGTCCAGTCAACTGTTTCTTACCCAGGCTCAACAAAAGGCTGAGGAACAATGACATCTTATCTTTATGGATTTAATAAACAGTACTAATAACCACCACCACTAATTATTGAACAGGTTCTATGAATCAGGCACTTAATGAGTGTTATCTCTAACCATTACAGTGTAGTAGGTGTTGTTCTCATTTCCTACCTACAGAGGGGAAACCTGCTGCCAAGGGATGTTAAATAACTCAAGTGTACACAACCAGTCAATATTCAAACCCAGGAAGCTCCTGCCCCTTACACTACGCCCCACTGCTCTTACAATGAGCCAAGCAGGTCTAGTAATGCCTACAAAGGTCATGAGGTCCAGCTCCTGTCTCCGGGTTAGGCTGAATCAAAAGCATCTTATTGACATAATGTGCACTGCTGTGCATCTGATGAGCGGAGAAAATTTAGATATTCACAAAGAATATTGCAGACTTTTCCTTTTCTGGAATAAGAGGCTCCTCTACATTGTTAACCCAAACATCTAAGTCCATTTTCTTTGGCTATGCTCTCAATGGGTATGGAAAACCTATTCACACTGCTCTTATGGGAAAACAGAGAAGACAGCAACATAGGCAGTGTAATTGGCAGGCTCATCATTGGTCCTTCTTCTTCAAGGCCTCCATTCATCAATTACTCATTCATTCATTCTTCACTTATTCATTCTTTAAGCATTTATTATCTACCATGCTTACTTAAAAAAATATATTTATTTATTTATTCATTTTTGGGGGGGTGGGGGAAGGGTCATAGACAGAGGGAGAGAGAGGAAGAATCCCAAGCAGGCTCCATGCTGTCAATACAGAGACTGCTGAGGGGCAGGATCCCATGAACCACAAGATTATGACCTGAGCCAAATCAAGAGTTGGACACTTAACTGACTGAGCCACCCAGGTGCCCAGACCATGCTTGCTTTTGATCTTATTTTTATCCTTAACATGATCGCCATCCCAAAGTCTCAACTTGTTTTTATATAAAATAAATATGTCTGTAAAGTAAATATAATAAAGTTAACTCTAGCTGTGCTCAAAAGAAGTTCAACATTCTTGGGAAGAGTATCCTTTCTGTAACCTGGGGAAGTCCCACATGTAACTGAGGGCTAAGCTAGCCATCACTGGAGCAGGTGAGATTTGTGGCTCTTAAGAGGAATGGCCAATAGGTACATGAAAAAGTGCTCAACATCTCCAATCATCAGGGAAATGCAAATCACAACCACAAGAAGATATCACCTCACACCTATTAGAGTGCGAATTATCAAAAAAACAAAAAACAACAGTGTTGGTGAGGGTGTGCACTGTTGGTAGGAATATAAATGGGTACAGCCGTTATGGAAAATAGTATGGAGGGTCCTTAACTAAAAATAGCACTATCATATGATCCAGCAACTCCACTTCTGTGAATTTATCCGCAGGAAATGAAATCTGGATCTTGTAGAGATATCTGCACTCTCATGTTCTTTGCAACATTATTCACAATAGCCAAGATTTGGAAACAATCTGTGTCTGCCAATAGGTGAATGGATTTAAAGAAGTGACATGTATCTATAATATATATAGATATATATTTATATTTTATATGATATAATATATTTTATATTGTGTAATATAGAGAATATAATATTTATATAATGTATTTATAGTATATATTTTCCCTGTATATATTTTATATATGTATACACACGCATATAGATATATATAAAATGAAATTTTATTCAGTCTTAGAAAAGAAAGAAATCTTGTCATTTGTGACAACATGGATTAACCTGGAGGACATTATGCTAAGTGAAATAAATGAGACAGAGAAAGACAAATATTGCAAGATGTCAGTTATCCATGGACCCTAAAAAAAAAAATCAAACACTTAGAAGCAGAGAGTGGTGGCACCAACAGGGTGGAAAGTGAGGAAATGGGAGTCTGGGAGATGCTGGCCAGAAAATGTACAAAATTTCATATATAGAGAATGAATAAGTTTTGGAAACCTAATGGTGACTATGGTTAACAATACTGTATTGTATACCTGAAATTTGTTCAGAGATCTTAATTGTTTTCATCAAAATCAAACAAATAAGTCCCCCCCCACCAAAAGATGACCAAGTGGGACGATGAACATGTTAATTAGTTTGATTGTGGTATCCTTGCATACACAATACAGAAGAAAGGACACTTTATTTAAAAAAATATGTGTGGGGGATATATATATATATATATATGTAGATACACACACACACACACACACACACACACACACACATATATATATTTGTTGTTATTGTTGTTTGTTTGCCACAGGCAAACCAGAATAGAATCAATGGTGTGAACCAGTTCATCCTGGCTCATGAGAGCTTTTAGTTAAACTATGAAAACTTTTGTGAGCTGTTGGTAGCCTAAATTGGATATGTTGGAAGTACTTTACCCACAAAAATTGGCTAAAAATCAGAACTGCAGCCTTCCCATCCTACCCCTGCCCTAGAAATCAGATTGTTATTTATCGCATACCGATGAGAATAGTCCAGATAACACCTGCAGTGTAAGCCAGGACAGTGTTTTTGTTTTGTTTTGTTTTTCTTATTTTGTAATGCAACTGCCTGACTTAAGATTTGATTGCCAAGGCATCAGTTTCAAAGAGGCATCCTATTCAAAGATGGCTATCTGGAAAAACACAATGCCAGCCACACAACTAGATAAAGCACCAGGCCCCCTCATCTCCCATGATGGAGGCTCCTTTGATTTAGATATATTGTTTGATTTTGATAACTGACCATATAAGCCACTTCACTTTTCTTTTTCTTGTGCTTTAAATTTTCGCTCTTATGTTTTAAACTCACCAATAAAGAGTGAGCCTGCGAAATTCTAGGCCCCCACCGTTCATCCCAATAAAAGCAGATCTGTCCGGAGTGCTGTCTCTCTCTACCCATGACCTTGCTGTGTAGCACCAGGTACACTATGTAATTTCCAGGTCTTGTAAGTAACAGACCTCTATTTTCTTCAGAGCTTCCTGATAGTTGCTGCTGAAGGTCATCTTGCAATCATGGGTAGGTTTAAGAGCAACACTGACTATTGATAGGCTGAGGCTGGCACAAAGCAACACTCATTAAGAATTTGTCAGTGCTCTGTAGTTCCTTGGGAAATGTCAAGCAGGTTTTGCTCAAGAATGTGTCAAACTCAGAGGGGCGTTTTGGCCTCCTCTGTGCTAGGCCATTTTGGGGATCTTTTGATCACAATAAAATGCACGTTGAAGACTCTAAGAGAAAGTCAGAAGTTTGTACATGCACCATCAAATATAAAGCCAAAGAACATATGCATATTACCCATACTGCCTCCAGCCCATCATTTATCTGAACTATCCTGAGCCCTAGGGAGTGTTGATCACTCAATGTTTGGGATTGAGAAGAGAAGGGCCTTATACATAGCCTGCAGCCAAGTCCATCAGGGAAGGACCAAGCTGAAAATGTCTCTTTTCTCTCTCCCTCCAACACCATCCCTTTCTTCCACCCTAAGGAATAGAAATCACAGGCTCATGGTGAAATACAATTATATCTTACTTTTTCCTTATTTGAGATGAAAGATGAAAAAGGACAAGGGTTCCCTTAGCGATATATGAAAGGATACATATAAAAAAAGAATAATTAGGGTCTTTAAATACGTGTTTTTCAGGGTATTTGCAGTTGTGCCCACTTTCCCTCGGGATGAATGCAATCACAGTGTTATACTGAGCACTCACAATATGCCTTAAGTCACTCTGCACGTATGAGTGGAGTGATTTATGTTAGGCAGTAGATAATCAGCCCCAATCTCATCTAAGGGTGCAGCATCTTTGCCTAAGAAAAACTATTTGTCAGGTAAAAAAAACCCAAAACCACAACATTGCATGAAGGTGCTGGGGTTAGCAAGATCACTTGGAGATTATTCTCTAGGGTCTTCTATATGGGCCTCCTGTGTCTTCTCAGCTTCTGTTGGTGAGGTTTCCCTCATTCGAGCAACTTCCGTGGTGTCCTAAATGGGGCCACTGTCTGCTGGGTCCACTCATTACATCTCCTTCTTCACCTCTGGATCCATCTACCCATCTGCTACAGCCATTAGCTGGCACACTTTAAGAGGCTTTAGGAATTCTATCAGTGAAGTCCTTTTCCCCTTGTAGTAGAATGCTGGTCTTCCCTTGAGGAGCCTGTTCTCCAATCACCACATCAGTGTGTGCATTGTTGGTGGCCCAGCCCTGAAGTTTAGAACAGAATTAGGACCTTTGCAACCACTCACTCCCTTATGCTATACTTTTTTTTTTTTTTTTTTGGAGATGCCTGAGGATTGATGTCACTGTCTCAGACTCAGGGCATCTTCAATTCACCCCAAGCCTGTGTTTTCCGGTATCCCTAATGCTGTGTCCCTTCCCCTCCAAAGCACTAGTCCCTTTGATCAAGGCCCAGAAGAAGAAGATGTTGTCAAATGCCATCATTTGCTTAAGGGTCAGGTACACAGTGACCGGTCTAGAGGTCGCCCCCTTCAGTTGATGACAGTTCTGACCTTAAAAATGCGTTCCTATCATTACCCTGAAGTTCCTGTTTCTTCTGCCCACTGGTCCTACTGAGATCCTTTGAGGTCCTGCAGATACAGCTTTATATACTCTTCCCATCAGAGTCCTGCACACATAGGGCACAGCCATTCTGCCCCCGGACAGCACAGGCATGCTTCCCAAGGGAAGATGCATTTTAGGTGATAACCTGTAGTAAGCATATGAAGTCTAAATATTAAAGCCAAGTAGAAGAAATGATGCTGGGAAATTGGAACACATCAGAATTTTCCTTAGCTCCACTCTCTCTTAGGGACCTGTGGGTACTCCAGAGGTATCTCAGAACCTGATATCTCAGAAACTCATGATATCACCTGATATCTCAGAAACTCATGTAGACACCAGCCCTGCATTCTTGTGTTGTCCAGCTAATTGTGTTGGGCCCTTGTAATCCCTCTTTTCACGTTCTACTTGCCTGAAGTATTTTATAACCTTGATTGGGAGCTAGATTGTTTCTGTAGTATATTGAATTTAAGACAGCTTAGGATCTTTAAATGGGATGAAGCTTTTGTTACCAGGAAGTCTGGGATGGAGGGGAAATACTGGAGGTGCCATCTGCCAGAAGGATTATGAAGACCGTGAAGCTCTGAGCAAGATGATACAGAGCCTCTCCATGGGCAGGGGAGAAGGGGTTTCTGTGATCTATACAAACTTCCATCAACACGATACTGCTTTATGAGCTTAAGCTTAAGCTGGTGTACTGCTTTCTCTGTGACGTCTCTTGACTTCGAGCAAACATTTCCCATGTTATTACAAACTGTCTTGGTCAGGGTTTTGTTTTTTGGGTGTTTTTTTTTTTAGGTTGGTTTGCACATTTAAATATATTTAACATTAAGTAGTTTTGATTAATCAATTAAGCAGTTGTGATTTCCAAATACTATGGGGCTCTAAAAACTGTATGATGCAGAGTTTTGGGTCTTTGCAATAATCACATATATGTCCTCTTCTCTTTGGTGGAGTGGGAGGGCTCCTAATGACAGGTTGGAGAATCAAAGAGGGTAGAGTTAAAAAGGTAACTAAAATGGTTATTGCTAAGGGATCAGGGCAGAAAGGTACTAAAAAGAATTCAGAGGAGATAATACTTCCTTTGGACTGAGCAGGACAAGCTTTCTGAATGAGATGGCCCCTGGGGCACTAAAGGGTTTGCTTGAAGTTTATAGATGGAGAGTAGTTGTCAGGGATTCAGGAGAGAAGAACTTGAGCAAAGGAGGTGTTAATCAAAAGGAAAATGTGGAAGGCAGAACAATGGCCTCACAGATCCTGGTCCTAATAGGTTTCTAACCCTAAGAACCAGTGAAAAGCTTACATCACACAGCAAAAGGGGCTTTGGAGATGTGGTACAAGTTAAGTGTCTTGAGATGGGGAGATTATCCTAGATTGCCCAGGTAGACCAAAGCAGAGGATCCTTCCCAGTTGTGGCCAGAAAGAAATGTAATGGTAGAGGAAGGGTCAGATAGGCAGTACTGCTGGTTTTGAAGATTGGAAGGAGGGGCCATAAGTCAAGGAATGTGGGTAGCTGCTAGAAGCTGGAAAAGGCAAGGAAATGGATTCTTCTCTAGATTTTCCAGAAGGGGATGTTACCTTCATTTTAGCCCATTGAGACCCATGTTGGACTTCTGATCCACAAGACAAACAAGTAATAATTGTATGTTGTTTTTAGTTACTACGTTCATGGTGACTTGTTATGGCAGCAGTAGAGAACTAAGACATTTGGTATTAAAAGAGCGTTAGTGGGTGTCCCTGGCCAGAATTTACAAAGCATGAAGATGAAGAATTGGAACAGAGTTCTGATAAGAAGGATAGAAACAGATTTTGAAAGTCTTTGGTGTGTTGTGTGATATTATTATAGAACGGATTAACAATTTTGAACCATTGACTAACATGGATTCTGAAATATGTATGTCTTAGAGCTTCTCAGAAGCTATGTCCCATATTTTGTAGCTCAAACAACTATTGAAGAACAAAAACCCCATGAAAAGAAAATCTTAACATACAACAACTAAAATTGGCCAATTATATGTTGCAATCTCCCATACAACAGAATTTTATGGTAAAGAATTTGGAGCCTTCTGGAACCTTATGAAAGATTTAAGACATAGAACCTGTTCAGCATTACCCTCTGTTAATTGTCTATATGAGTGCAACATTGGCTTAATGTTCTGCATTTGAAAATTGTCTCTATCCTTTTTCAACCCACCAGGGAAATCAGTGAAATGGTTAAGGAGATTGACTCAGTGGTGTTAGGTGACTTGCCTCGGGTCACAAAGCCTTTAAATGAGAGCTGGTGCTTGGACTCCAGTTATTCTCCAGGAGTGCTGCCAGATTCCAGGGAAGACACTGGCTGTTCTTTGGGCTATAGAAATGGGAACTCTCAGCCAAATCACTAGGTCTCCTGCTGCCAGCCTATGTGAGATATGGTCAAAGGGACATGAAACTCTCCCTCATAGCTGGTATTCACAGGCAGGCTGCACTAAGGCTCCTTTCCATTACACCAGAACACATTTAAAGGCCTTTCCCACCCAGATGTAAAGGGGCTGCTTTCTGGGATCTCATGAGGAAACAGCAAGCACAACACTCTTTGTAGTGGTATCTTGATAAATGAAGAAATTCTGCAATATGGTTTCTACCATATGGCATGTTGCCTAGATGTGTCCCATTCCCAAACCATACTTCTTCTTTCCCCTTTATAACATAATAGGTTTCTTTGGCTCACAGTATCTGGGGGTCAGTGGGAGGCTGGGGAGGGGAAAGATGGAGTGCTGTCTCTGCTCAAGGGTGTGGGCCAGAGTTTTGTTGAATGAATTCAGGTTATGATTCTATACACTTCTTTGTCCCTTTCTTCCCATCAGTAAGAAGACTGTGAAGTGAGAGAAAAATAGAGGTCTTTGTTACATCTGAAACTGAGATTAACACAATGAAGGGTCATGCGTTTGAAGGGAAAATTCTGTTTGTAGGAAAATTCAGATTTGCTTAGACTTTACTTTAAAATGACTCCGTTGTTATATGAAACATAGCAAGGATACTGTTAATAGCAAGGAGCTGGGAACTACTGGTTGTGAGGTTGAGGTCTCAAAGATATCTAAGCGGGAAAATTGCTTCCTATTGTCTTGGTGATACAGGTGTGTTGATTATTATTTATTTCTGTTTAGACTCTGTACGTGTCTCCATTAGCTCTTGATACATAGCAAACTACCTTTCAACTTAGTGGCCTGAAAACAACAATTTTATTTACGTCATGATTCCTTGGTTTGTCTGGATGGTTTCATCAATATTTGCTGGGATCTTTTATGTATTTGTGGATGGCTGGAAGCTGGATTGTGTAGGATGGCCTCACTATGTGCCTGGAGCCAGTTTGTTGGTCTTGGGGGAGCTCAGATGGAGCACTTCATCTCTATTCCATGTCTCTTATCCCAGACTTCTTTACACAGAGGCTCAATTCTAAAGGCAGCCAGAGATCAAGGCTCCGTGAGCCAGCGCAGTACAAGTCTCTGTTGCATCATGTGTACCGATGTCCATTGGTTAAACCAGGTCACATAGCCAAGTCCAGATTCAAGAGGAAGAGAAAGAGACCCCACCTCTTGGTGGGAGGAGCTTTAAAGCCACATTGCAGGGAAACATCGAAATAGGAGTAGAGAGAATTTGTGACCATTTTTGCAATCTACCACAGCATACAGTATTGCCGTAAGATCAGGCATCTCATTTCGCAAGAAAGGTCAATACTTCTTTCCTCTTATTAAATTTATTTCCCATATCTGAGATCTCAACCTAAAGGTGGTGAATTTAATACTATATATAAGAACCATTAAAATAGCCAAACTCTTTGCCCTGGAAATTCTCTTCTTAAAATCTTTGCTAAGTAAATAATTCTAAATATGGAAAAAATTGTATGCATGGTGATATTCCTCAAGCTTATTTATAGAAATGCAAAGTGTAAATAATTTAAATCACCAGCAAAAGAGGAGTGGTTAATAATATATCCACTTGAAGGAATATTATAAAAAGTAAAATTGTGCTTATGTGTATAATAATAGCAAGAATTCTATTATAATGATAATTTTAAAATGGAATACTTAATACTGGTAGAAAACAAAAAACCAGAAAGATATAAAAAAGCCTAATGCATGTATTGTTGTTTTAGGGATAATGGGATTATCAGTGATTGTTTTTTACTTCTGCTATTTTCTTTTCCTTTTTTCCCCCCAATAATCATGCTTGCTTTTGTAACAGGAAATAACATTTTTATTAAAAACATTTTATGAACAGGAAGAATAAAATTCTCTATGGAATTATTCTTTATTCTTTTACTTTGGAAAAAATAGCTACCATTGTTATATATCTTTTCTGGGTTACCTATCGACTGAGTGGTTTTGTTATCTTCTTGATGGTTGGTTAGGATGTGATTTCTTCCCTTCTGGGTCACTTCATGTGACCAAGAACTCAAACAAGATGCTCCTTCTTCAGTTAGCTTTGTTGTTTTTCCCTGTGTGAATTGCCCGTTTATTCCAGAATATACCGAGTATTCAAGGTATCAGGGGAGTCTGGAAAATGCTACAGAAGGATGCAGTAAGGAATTTCTGTTCAATGAATCTGACTTTGAGAAACATCTACAAAGCATTTCCTACAGACAAGGCTCAGCCCTTACTTAGGGCTGTATAAGAATCGTTTCCAGAGGTTAGAACCTAGCCAAGAGGCATGTGTGTTGACTCCTGGCTCTGTGGCAAGGCAGACAGACAGTGAGTATCATAGTAGAGGGAGATATGAATTTTATTTAAAGGTTGGAGGAAATAGAAAACCCTTCCAGAAAGTAAAGTACAGAACTAACCCCAAGATCATCCCAAACACAACTACCTGGCCAGGGATGTGAGAAACTGGGAGAGGCTGAGGCCACAATGGAGAAGCCCTCAAATGGCAGTTGGGGAGTCTGGACTTTATAAGTGGGTGTTGAAGAATGATTTTTGAAGCAGAAGTGAACAAAGTTACATCTGTCCTCTGGAAGTTTACTAGAGATTGCAGACTGGTGGCCCACACATGGCATGGGACCACCCAGGGGGAAGGGTTGGTTTGGTTCTAAGACATTTTGTTTTTAAAAACGTTTTTCATGTCAGTTAACATTCTAAAACTAACTCAGACTTCAAATATTCTTTAAGAGAAAAAAAGAAGAGGAGATTCATGAGTACTAAGTCACATTTCTCTAGTTTCCTACAACCTTCCCTCCCTCCTTTTGTCACTTGCCTCAGCGTCATAGGCCTTGTGGCTGAGGACATCAGGTAGGGGAACTGCGAATGAGGTATGGCTGTGCTGCTCAGTATGGTAGCCACAGGTGCAGGCAACTATTTCAATTGGAATTAAATTAAGAAAACTCAATTTACAGTCACAGGAGCCACATTTCTGGTTCTCACTTATCATATGTGACTTGGCTTCCATGTTGGATGGTGCAGATAAAGAACATTTTCAACATTCCAAGAAGTTCTGGACAGCACTGGTACTGGGGCACATTAGGAGGCCACTGTGGCAGTCACAAAGTCCCTAAAATAAGCAGTTGTAGTAGAACTGGAGAGTGACATCTTTCCTCTTTAGGGCACGATTTTGGTTGGCTTCTCACTGACGCAATTAGATTGAAGTCTGTTGTTGAACTCTCATTTTGTTGAGAGTTTGAAAGCACATTCTTTGCCTGTGGGACAGTGTTTGACAAGCATTCCAGGAGTGTGTACCTGTGTATTTAAGAATACAGATAATTTTCACCCTAAGTTGATTTCTTTGAAATGCTTACTCTTTGGTATCTGAGAAACCTGAAGAGCTAAGTGCTATAAAAGCTCACGAAAGCACCAAATGGGAAGCATTTTGAGTGCCTTAGAGGAGAGATACTCCAGATACTGGAAGTACTATTATTCACAAAAACAGTGCCAAGACAGTCCCATTTGTGACCTCTGACTATTACAATTGTAGGCAGAAGGAACTTACTGGTAGCGACAAGAGTGGTTGTGCTCCACTTATCATTCTGGATCCTGACTCCACACAGTACGCTCCTGTGAAAATCAGGGACTTGAGAACACAGGATTCACGCCCGTGTGCATGTGGGTCCACTATCGTTGTAGATATGTCAGTACTGGCAGAAATACAAAGGGCTTCTCAGCTGGATCCTGCTCAGTTCGTCAGTTTCTCTTATGCCTGGGCACAGCCTGGTGAGTGAGAAATGGTGCTCTTTATGTTAGCCACTATAAATAAACATCAGGAGTCGTGTGCTGTTGGATGGACAGAAGAGATGCCTTTGAGAAACACTGAATTCTAAGACAGGAGAGCTAGCGGTTACTTATGGTACTTCTAAAGGGGATTCAAAGTCCTTACACCATCCATTTGAGTCTTGGCAAGGCCAGTGGTATCCTCATAGGAACCTAAGTAAAAATATGCGAGGAGTCACTCACCTTTCTAAATCTTCTTTGTTGGAGAATAATGAACTCTCTTCTTTGGCCCAATGAACCTTCTCTCAGTAGATAAGAAAATTATTATCTTTGCACAAATAATAACCATCACAAAAGCTTGAAAATCTTCACTTTTTTTGAAGAAGATAACTTTATTGTCCCAATTAGTTTGCACATCTGGTCCTCTCTTCATTAAAAACAATTCCTTAGAGACATTGTCTTATAGATTATTGATTCTCCCTCACTCCAAAGTCCATTAGACATGACACTTAACTACTTAATTTAAAATACTTAATAATAAATGCTTTACTGAAGTATAATATGATTACAGAAAAGTGCACGAGTGATAAATGTTTGGCTTAATTAATCATTACAAAGTGATGACACTTGAATATCTGACACCCAGGTCAAGACATAGAACATTATCAGCACCGCAGAGGTCCCCTCATACCCTATCCCAACACTTCCTCTTCCTGTTTTCTCCCTGAAGGTAGCTATTATCCAGAATTATAACATCACAATTAGTTTTTTCTGTTTTATTACACATACACTTGTTTATGGTTGGCTTTTTCAGTATGCATTGTGTTTGAGAGTCATGCATATTGCCATGGAGATCATTTTAATTGTTATATGGTATTTTACTGCATGAATATATCATTATTACTTGTCCATTTCACTGTTTACGGACATTTGTGTTGTTACCAGGCTGATGCTGTTAATGCTGCTGTGAGCATTCTTGTTCATGTTTTTCAGTGCACACGGACTTGCTGGGTCACAAGGTAATTATATGCTCAACCTTAATGGATACTTCTAATAGTCTTCCAAATGAGTGTGGCAGTTTACACTCTCACCGATTTTGGTTGTTCTATATCCTTCCCAGCACTTGGTATTATCAGTCTTAAAATCTTAACCATTCTGGAGTGTGTGTAATAGTATCTTTTTGTGGTTTTGGTTTGCAGTCTCTTGCCGATTAGTGTTATTAATATGTGTTTACTTTCTCAGGTATTTACTAATTGCTTGCATATCCTCCTTAATTAAGTGAATTCTCAAATGTTTTGCCCATTTTCCTGTTGGGTTTTCTGTCTTTTACATAATGATTCATAGGAGCTCTTCACATACTTTGAGTATAAGCTCCTTACCAGTTGCATGTGTTCAAAATATCTTCCCCCACTCTGTGACTCTTCATTTTCTTAATGATATGTTTGGAAAAACCAAAATGTAGCAAATCTAACCATTTTTTTCCTTATTATTAGTCCTTTTTGTACAGCCTTAAAGCAATCTTGCCCAACTCTAAGTTTGTGAAGATATTCTTTTTTTGTGTTTTTGAGGAGCTTTATTTACTTTTCTCATTTAGATCTACAATCCGTGTGGAATTTGATTAATTGATTTTTACACATGATATTTTACTGTTTCCATACGGACATACATATTTCTTCTGAAAGCCTCATTTTCTTCCATGAGGGCATTTGGTTGATCCAGTCTTATTTAATGAAAAGTACTTTGGTTTTTACTGGTTTGTCCTGCACATTTGGTCATCAGTCAACTGTCAATCTATGCATGGGTCGGTTTCCCACCTCTATTTAGCCCCATTGCTCAGTCTATCAGGTTTACTTATTATTTTTATTTTTTAAGTTTATTTATTTATTTTGAGAGAGATAGAGAAAGAGTGAGAGAGAGACAGAAAGCAGGGGAGGCACAGAGAGAGAGGGAGAGAGGGAATCCCAAGCAGGCTCTGAACTGACAGCACAGAGCCTGATGCTGGTGCTCGAACTCACAAACCACGAAGTCATGACTGAAATCAAGAGTCAGCGTCTTAACCAACTGAGCCACCCAGGTGTCCTTATTTATTTATTTATTGTATAAAAAATTTATTGTATAAATAACTTTTGGTAGCTAGAAGAGTAAATCATCCAGCATTATTCCTTTTGTTCAAGATTGGTTTGGCTTTTGGTCCTTTACATTTACTTATAATTTTAAAATCAGCTTATAAATTTTGATACACCTGTAGACAGTTGGGATATTGTTTGGTATTACATTAAATCTATAGCTTAACTTAGTGAGAATTTATATCTTTACATTATTGTCTTACAAACCTATTTATTTGCGTATAATTTGTCTCAGTAAAATTTCATGTTTTGTCTCTAATGTCTTTTATTATTTTCTGAGAGAATCCATCCCAAAAAGAAAGCATTCACCATTTCACCTTCAAGAACAATGTTGGATGGCTTTTTATACGGTTTTGTTTTGTTATTAAATATCTTTTATTAGGGGCCCTTGGCTGTCTCAGTCAGTAAAGCATGCGACTCTTGACATCAGGGTTGTGAGTTTGAGCCCCAGATTGGGTTTAGAGATTTCCTGAAAAGAAAATCTTTAAAAATAAATAAATACATATCCTTTTCAGATTAATCCATGAACATTTTGACGTTGTGCCATGTTTGTTTTAATTTTAGGTGTTTTTAAAGGACCTAAAATAAGCTATTAAAGTTTTAGCTATGGCAAGGTTAAGAGCACAGTCTGTTGCATTTAGCCTCTGAGGTTCAGCTCATCTCTTGCTCCACCACTGAACTGGAAGGAGAGAGGAAAAAGACCACACTGCTATAGAGCCACGGAATGTCTGAAGACTGTCCTGAGAAGAGTCAGCGGATATCCACTGGGAAATCCAAAATTCTTTCGAAAATAAATGAGGACTGTCTAGTATTCTCATATGAAGTGTTAGAGAAAGACCAAGAGATTTCTTACGACAGGCATATGTGTATAACAATAGCCTGGCACATTTGCACTTTTAACATCACACCTTTTATTTCATTGTGTCTTTATAACTACCCTAGTTTCAATATAGTGCAACTTTACAGAAAAAAGGAAGATCAATCGTCCGTTGTCACAGAACTAGAAAAGTCTAAGCTGAAACTAGAAATGAGGTCCCCTGGATTCTTGGTCTGAGCTCCTGTGATTGGAACCTAGGAGCGTATGAAAAGTACAAAATATAAAAGCCATACTAGGTCCCCCAAAAGGAGACTCGTATTAGAATATGCAATATGTGGGGTGCCTGGCTGGCTTAGTCCATTCAGTGTTTGACTCTTGATTTCGACTCGGGTCATGATCTCCCAGTTTGTGTGTTTGAGCCCCGTGTAGGGCTCTGTGCTGACAGTGTGGAGCCTGCTTGGTATTCTCTCTTTCCCTCTCTCTTTGCCCCTCCCCTGCTTGTGCTCTTTTTCTCTCTCAAAATAAATAAATAAACTTCAAAATAAAAGAAAAAAAAAAGAATATGCAACATGCAAAAAATATAATTTTATAAAAAGTAGTTCCTTATAAAAACATGGCTCATCCTCAAAACAAACTGTTGTGGGAGAATACAGGCAGGAAGCTTCGACTTCCCTCTCCCCTGAGAAGGAAGTGAGTTCTTTTTGTTCTTTCCTCTCCTCTTTCTCATCTACTTCTCCCTGTATGCCTTGTTTTGGCCAATGAAATGTGAGCAAAAGCGACACATATTGCTTTCAGACGAAAGCATTTTCTTGCCAGTATTTGGCTCTCTAGCCCACTTCCCCTTGTGATGGAGATTATGGCACCCTGGGTCAATATGGAGGTGCCAGAAGATGGAAACCAACCTTGAATTCTGAAAATCCCTGGAGAGTCACCCATACCCACAGCAGGTTTTCTGTGAGTGAGAAAGAAACATTTGTTTCTTAAGCCACTAAGACTTGTGGGTTGTTTGCTATTGCAGCATAGCCTATTTTATCCTGACTGATACATCAGAGCAAATAAGATATGCTCCCTGCAGGCCTAGCCAAGGCTCAGCATTCTCATTTCTATTTTCTTCTGCTAGGACCTTGGATAAGTCAGGATGTCCCTACTCTGAAGGCACAGCTATCCTCAATTCAGTTGGTGAACAAGAGAGAAAGAGGTATGGAGACCGTTTTAGCCTTATGTCCAGCCATGGTCTCCAATATTACCATAGCATTAATCCTCACCTAGGTTCTTTTATCTATTTTTAAAATGGCTTGGACATTTGCTACTCAAACTGTGATCCATGGAAAAGCAGCATGGGAGCACCACCTGGGAACTTGTTGGAAATGCAGAGTCTCAGGTCTCACCCTACACCTGCTATATTATGATCTGTATTTTCAAAGCAGCCCCAAGTGATTGACATGGAAATTCCAGCTTGAGAAGCAATGTCTTAATTTTGGCAGTAAGGTAAAAAGAGTGTTTTGGTTTCCTTCCACTTCCAGAGCCCCCATAGTGGATGGATGTCTGACCCCCTTGCCCTGACCTCCTAACCTACCATTCCCTCTTTAGAACACTGTACAGATTCCTACTGCAGCTCTTATTAATATAAAGGGAACCTTTAGGTTTCTGATCTTTGGCTATTTGGTCCTCCTTTGCATCATGTCATAAGCCAGAAGTGAGCCCAAATATAAGGAATGAGTATCCAAAGTTCTCTTTCCTCTAGGCGTGCTCATTTGTCTCGTACATGGGAAAGGCAACCTGGAGGGTTTTTCCTATTCTGTGTCTCCTGTCTTGCTCTTGACCTTGCTCAGGCCTCATGTAAACAGATGAACTTGGCAAGTGCCAGGGCTGCTGCTACTCCCTCCGAATCTGCCTTCCCATTTCCTCCCTGGCCGCAGTCCATGCTTCTGCCCTTCCTCTGCCATTCCTGCATAAAGGTGTCAGGGACAAGGCAAACTGCCTCCATGGCTGTGCTCTCAAATGACAAGAAGCCAAAAGCTGAGTCAGGAACTGTGCTAAGCTTAAATCAGGGCTAATGCCACTTGGAGCCCAGGCTGTGTCTGCTGGGTCTAGGTTATCGGATGACAAGGCACAGTCTTGTCTTTGCTGCTCCAGTCCCCTGCCCTGGACTGGCCTTGCTCTTGGCATCTCCTTCCTCACTTTCTACATGCTGCTGGCAAGCCGATGCTGGGGGGTTGCCAATGGGAGGCCACTGTCTGCTGCTCCAAGCTGCTTCCTCCCTGCTGCTTGTGAAAGCAGTTCTTCATGGGAAACACGGCCTGATGCCTTCCACAAAGAATGACTTTCATCAAGGCTGTGGCATGGGGCTTCACAGCGGGAGCTGCTGGACGCAGGGCTAGGAGGGAGGGGCGGAGATTCGGCTACAGTGGCAGATGGAAGCTGGCCCAAGGCGGATGTCGAGTGCCTTCTTCAATATGCCTTTCCCTTTTAATCTTCTCTTGAGCAGAGCTGATCAATTAGAGCTGTAATTATTTTAATCTTCTTCTTCCTTGTCCCTGTCTGACTGTCTGCCACTGCCCGTCGACCCTTTCTGCTAACAATGGACTCAGGTGGCAGCTTCGCAGAGGCCACTTCAGGCTGCCCATCTTTCATAACAGGCCAAACAATGATGCAAGATTGCACAGCCAGGGACCATCACCTTCCCTCCTGTGCAACCTCTGACAAAGCTTTCACCTCTCCCTTTCCTTTGCCAAGTTAGTCAGCTCCATGGGTGGGTGAGAGAAACAAGATTTTCAAAATGATAGCTATATAGTATTTATATCATGCATTTCAGCATCATGGGAGTTGTAAGAGGAACACCATTTTGGAATCAGAAAGATGTGGGTCTCTACCTGTATGTGGATCTTTTCATCTCTGTGTCTCTGAGTCCTCATCTGTTAAATGGGTATCATGATAACTTCTCTGAGCATTGTAAGGACTGGATGAAGTTATGAGTCTGTAGCTCAGAGCACAACACTGGGACCCAATAACAGCTGGATAAGGGTGAGCTATTTTTTAAATCATTAGTTATGTCTCTGTGGCTATAGGAAACAGATGTCTGGAGAAATGAATTAAATAGGCAACCCTGGATTTGTGACGTGTCATTATGGATAAACAGAGCCCCTCCTTGTCCCATCATGGGTGGTAGAATGAGGAAAATAATGCAAACTAGACAGGTTTGGAATATTTGAATAAAATAATTTTTTTACCCATGAGCTCTTATGAAGTGAAAGAGGCAGATAGTCTATGGCTCACAAGAGAAAGACTTTGATGTTCTAGTGGGTCCTGGGCCAGATAAGCATCAGTTCATTCAGATCTTGGAGTTTGGTGAGTATGGATGGGGGTGAGTTAGAGGGGGGAGATTCTAGGCTCTTCTCTGTGAATAATGCAAACCATTCCTAGCTACTCTCCCCACCTCATCCCCCCCCCACACACTTCTCATACCCAAATATTCCATTTTGTTCAGCTCAGAACAAAAAACAAGGAAAAGAGGGGCTTCAAATACAAAGACAGCTGGGACATGGTTTCTGCTCTTAAAGATTTCATGGTAAGGGGGCAGGGGCAGGTAGAGAAGCTTAACTGGAAATTTGTGGCAAGCCTTAGGTAGATCTAAATACTGAATCTGTAGGAGAACATATAAGAGTTTACCAACCTAGCAACTGAGGGTATATGGGGGAGGGATGTTCAGGGAAGGCAACATTTCTGGGATTATATCTCTTTTTGGGTAATTATGAGATGCAATCACGATAATCTTTAGTGTAATCATATGTATCAGTTAGTTTTTGCTGCATAACAAACAGCTCAAATATGAGCTCCAAATAATAATTATTTAGTTCACAATTCCAGGGGTCAGTGAGTGGTTCTTCTGTTTGAGATAGCTGAGCTAACCTCTGCTGGGCTTGCTATCTGTGGCCATTTGGAAGGTTAGCTGGTTGGATGACCTCAATCACAGCTGGAGTGAATTGGTTCCCCTCTATATGTTCTCTCATTCTCAAGCTGATATCTTGGGCTCACTTACATGGCAGTTTCAGCAAAAAAGCAAGCCCCAAACTCAAGTGCTATTCAAGTCTGCATTAGCCAAAGCAAGCCCCAAACTAAAGTGCTATTCAAGTCTGCATTAGCCAACACAAGTCACAAGTCCAACCCAGATTTAAGAGGTGCTAAAATAAATTCTACTTCTTGACAGAAGGGGAAGAATTTTTGGCCATTTTTTCTCAGTCTATCATATTGTTTATATTTAGGATACAAAGGTAAAAAGGGGGCAGAGACATATGAAATCTGGAGCATAGGGATCTTGATGCCAAAAAAACAGATCACCATCTAAGTAAGGGACATCTTACTGCCCAAGTAAGGGTCAATGCCCGATATTCCATCTTTGAAGAGACATTCTGCTGTGTTAGACATTGCCTATCCCAGTTGTCTTTTTTTTTTTTTTTTTTTTTTTGGAATTAAAATACCCTTGGGAGGTGGTGATACATTCAAGTATAATTAGTCACTTCATTTGAGCTATCCTCCAGGGCAGGAATAACTTAATTGCAATGAAGGCCATGAGAGAACTTCATTGGAGAATTAGTGATAGTGGGATGGAACCTAGGAGAAGAGGGCTAGGAAAGGCCAAGGGGAGACCCAAGCTTGGCTATAGCTACATCTCAGTTTTGCCTGAAGCTGGCCCTGCATCTGAGTGTGCAGGGGTGAAACTTATTGCAAAGTCGTTTGCAGAACTTATCTTCCGTAGCTTAGAAGCCAGACGTCCTGGGAAGGATGTGAGCAGCATGCCGTGATACCTCACTGACAACCTGACAAATGGTCTCCTTTCTCATCCCTCCACCAGCTCAACTACTGACTGAACAGTTGGTGCATCCATCCTGCTGTGGGTCCTGCCTCAGTGACCGCCCCTAGGTGATCACTTCCCCAACTTCCAGGGGGTCATTTGGAGGGAAGCCAAGAGCTTAGAGTAGTAGTTCTCAAACATTGGCAAACCTCATATTTACTTAATTTACTGAGTTTGATAAAACAAATCGGTGGGCCCCACCCAGATTTTCTGATTCTGTAGGTCTGAGATGGGACCTAAGCCTTTCTAACCAGTTGCCAGGTGACACTGATCCTAATGATCGAGGACCACATTTGGAGAACCCCTCACTTAGGGATTTGAATAACTTGTCAATGTACGTAGGATTCTCCTTACTGCAGAAGTTCTCAAACTTGGCTGCATGTAGGGACCACTTTAAACACTTTAGTGCCTAGGCTTCACCTACAGAGAATCTGATTTAATTGGTCTGAGTGAGCCTGTTATTTATCATTTTTTAAAGTCCTTGGGTGATTCTGGTACACACCACTGTCTCATTGTGGTGATTCTCAAAGAGTGGTTCTGAGATGCACAGCAGCAGCAGCTGCAGCACCTAGGAGCTTGTTAGAAATGCATATTCCCAGACCCTCCCCAGATCTACCGTATTAGAAACTCTGGCGGTGAGGCCCAGCAGTTTGTTTTAACAAGTCCTCCATGTGAATCTGAAATTTTACTCACCAGCCTTCTTAGATGAAACAGAGCCTGTGATAACCATCTTGGAGGACCTCCTATGAAACCTTATTCTTTGGAAGATGAGCTCTGGGAAGGTGATGTGTAGTTTGCGAACTATGGGGTGCAGGATATTCCATCAGAAGTCTTTGAAATAAAATCTTTGACAGAAACATGGGTACACATACACCTACGGAGATTTCTTAGTCTAGACTGGAGGAAAGAATGTCCACGCCCATCTTGCTCTGACCTCCAAGGCAGCCTCTGAGATCCTTTCCCTCGACCCCTGAGCATGGAGTGAGAACAGGGAAATTCTGCCCTAGCTCTAGCACGAAGTTAGTTGTGTGACCTCTCTGTGTCTTTGTTTCCTTATTCTAAATGTATGACATGATTTGCATCAATTGAATCATCTACCTTACACTTCTAAGTAGGTCAAGTGAGATTTCACAGGTATGGTTTCATAGTGTTTTATGATTCTTGTTCAATAAGAAGAATATTAATGAAAGACTTGTTCTTGTCTCATGTGCATACAGCTTGCACGATGACTTTCCCCAGCTTGGGAAAAGCAAAGTTAAAAAATCATGTCCTTTTGATTTTATAAATTGTTTTGAACCCCCCACATGCCAGAGTAGCAGGGAATATATAGGAATGTAGGAATTCCTCACTGGGGCCTCCACAACCGCCAGGTGTCTGAGATCTCCTAGGATTTTCTTCTAGGGAACAAAAGCTATTAGACATGTCTCTAGATGTTGCTCAGAGCACCGGAGCATGATCGGTGGGGACCATGGCTCCTTCTGCCTCTGCTACTGCCTCTGCTACACAGGTGAGTCTGGGCAGCCCATGGGGCACCTCTTACTGCTTGATAACGCTCTTGACAATCTTGAATGGTTCTAGAATTGTCCCCTTCTTGGGCCTCAAAGACACTGTACTTTCATAGGCACACACACACACACACACACACCTCACTTTCAACCTCATCCTCAAGCTACCAAGTTGCAGAGTTTAGAGGGGCTTTCAGTTTTCGCCTTGAGCTAGAGCTAACCCTATGAACCTACAGAAAAAATACACTCATTCAGGTGTTTTCTGGGAGTTGGCAAGACAAATAAATGAGAGCAGCAAGGCCAGAAACTATAGCAGAAGCTTTACCTAACTTCATTTTCCTAGATATCCATTGCCAAGATCTGGTCTATTTTCCTTCCATTCATATGAACAAGGCTCAGAACCCAAGAGCCTCCATGAAGTCTAAGGAACAGGAAGATTCTCTTCCCAGTGGATGTTGTCATTGGATGTTGGCATCTTGGGGTACTTTCCTTGGAGCCAGATCAATGTAAGGAAAAACACCTTCGGAAAAAGTGTTTGCACTAATGTTTTAAGCCAATTGTTTGCAAAGAGTGGTAATTGGGTCAGAGGCATCAGCATTGCCTGGAAACTTTTTAGAACTGTGTCCTCACCCTTTACTTATGAATTGGGAACTCTGGGATGCAGCCCTGCAATCTGTGTTTTTTCAAGCCTGCTGGATGAGCCTGAGGCATGCTAAATTTGAGAACCATTGCTTTAAGTCAGTGGATTTCAACCTTGGCTGCACATTAGAATCACCTAGAGAGATTTAAAAACTCTCCATGCCCAAGACATACCCCAGATCAATTAAGTAAAAACCTCTGGAAGTGAGACCCAGGCATCAGTATTTCTAAAAATTCTCTAGTTGATTCCAGTGTGAGCCATGGTAAAGAGAGTCACTACTTTAAAACCACTGCAAATAACCAAATTATATCAACTGCACAAATGGTGTTTTCCATTGCAACTGTTACTGATAGCTGAAAATAAAGACTGTAACAAAACAAAATTGACCTAAAAACTCTTCAAAAACAGTGAGTCTCACAGGCAAGGTGTAGCAGGGAATCAGGCATTAACTCATAAATTCTATCACCATAGATGGTCCCACTGATAATTCAGACTGTTTTCCCCTTTATTCTCCTAAAATTTCTTGGCATGGGAGAATCATTTACTGGTGCAAGACAGAGAAAACGGGCAGGATCTCATGAGGAAGAAAATGCCATGATAGATGTGATGTGAATCTGTTTTAATACAGAGGCTTAGTCCGAGATGGGGTTTTGTTTTTTTAGGAGCCAAATTCAGAAAAGGCAGTTCTTACTCATAAAGGCCTTTGCCTATTAAAGTGCCTCAGTCCGTTTAACACCATTGGATTTAATCAAAAGGCTTATAAAGCAACGCCGCCCCTTCAGCTTTTATTACATTGCTCAGTGAGATCATTCTGCTGGTTTCCTCCAGCTGCCTTCTCTCTCTGGGACTCTGAGGATGAAGCAATGAGTCTGACCCTCTGACACCGTCAGGCTCAACTTTAGCAACATTCTGTCTCGATAGTGACTCCAACCTTAAGAGATGTGTGAGGTGATTTAACTTCAAGTTGGAAAATCAAGCCCTCTGATTTGGATGACTGCCCTGATGGGCAATTCACCTGTGTGATTGATTTCACAAATCTGTTCTCTTGCCTCTTGGTGTTATGAGCCTGGAAGCAGCGGAAGGGAAGAGAGAGAGAGAGAAGGAGGGAGAGGGAGATTGATGGAAATAGAAGGAAAGAGGGGAGGGAGGGAGAGGGGAAGAAGGAGGGAGGGAGAGAAAGAGAGAAAGACTGACTGAAGTCTTGGAGGCAGCTGGATGCATGGAGGACAAGCAGGTGGCTTCTATTCTAACTTTGAGAGCTGCCTTTAATGAGAGTAACAATCTCTCTTAATTGCCTTAGCAGTGTGCACCCTGAGGTCATCTGCATTCGCTGTCCACAGTGCTGTTTCTGTGTTCTCTGGGTACAGATCTCATTACACCGTTGAGTTTCCCTAAAGGATCTATTCTCACAAAAGCAGCAGTGGCCTAATAGATTTTGCTAAATAATTTATATCAGGGATGGGGGAAGGAGGGGTTCGGTTGTATCCTCCATGGTAAATGACTTCAACCCTCATGGAAATTTCTATCCTCCAAGGTTTCTCTTTAGCTCTACCATCACAGAACTGCAGTTCTAATCTATTTTCCTCCCTAATATTTTTCCTGGGGAATTTCAAGATTTTCTCATCTCCAGTTGGCTTTCCCAGGAATGATGGGTATAGAGGGAAGATGAAAAGTGATAAAGTATAAGAAAAGAATAGGGGCTCTGTGGAGGGTGCTGGAGTATGCCTCCTCCCACCCACACCTTTACTCTTCATGGTTTCTCCTTTGGACTTTTGGCACTGATATTCTTGACTTTGGCTGCCAACCAAAGGCTCTTGGCAACTGTCTTTGACTTTGTCTCTCAACTGAATTTGGTGGGCACCACTCCCTCTCTGGAAGAGCCCCCTACCTGACCTTTGCTGGTCCAGGCCATTTACTTGCTGAAATTTTGCACAATGTATATAGCCTTATAATCCTTGTAATCACGATTGAAGTCCTTTCTCCTTTGTTTTGTCCTTGGTGGGGGAAAATGCCCACCTCCACAAAAACTTCTCTTTCTAGGTTGACAAAGGGAGGCTCTCATTTGCATCTGAAGAAACTGGTTCTCATCAGTCTTCTTGGAGATAAAGGCATCACATGGAAGAGATGGCATCTTAGTTCTTGTAACATCTGTCACCTTATCAACGGTACCAGGTGAGTATCTGCAGGCTGTGTTGACTGAAACTATATATCATCAAGGAAGAGAAACCAAAAACAAACTGTGTAGGATGCTGTCTTTAAATGCTGCCTCTTGACTTTGCATTTGGGGTTAAAAGTACAAAGGAGTGAAGGCAGGAATATAGCTTAGCCTGTATTCATGAATACAAAAATTAGCTTAAAAAATGGGAAGGGCACATAAGCACAGTTGTGGAAATGCATAAATTCCATATTAGCCGGAAATACGATTCTCTTCTCCTTCAGTTAGGATAAATAAGAAAGTGCTTGCAACACAAGAGCAGGGCACATTTTCTTAAGACTTCAGAGCTAATAGGAAAAAACAACAACAACAAAAACAAACTAGCAAACTCTATCTTCGTTTTGAGAGAAGATAAATGTGAAGGACATTTCCCCTACACCCAGGACTGTTTAGATGCCCTGTTCAAATCAATCTTTTGTAAAGACATGCCTTCTATCTCATTCATAATGGTCTGATTCCTTTGTCATTTCCACTGTTCATTTCTGCTTCTCTCCATGCTGAATTGCTTTTTGTGCAAGTTAGGATTATGGCTTGATTTTTTGAAATTGGCTTCAAATCTTGTAATTAAAGCTTTCTTTTCATCAAAATAAGTACAAAAAAGGGTTGGGTTAAAACGCATTTCTAGCCAGCTTGTGTGAGATGTGTGCTCACTGAGTGGGAGTAAGGCTGGCTCTCATATTTAGCATGGACGCTTGTGAGGGAACTTCAAAGACAGTAGAGGCCAGGACAAGGCTGGCTTTTCCAGCAAGCCCCGATTTTGTCCATATTCACTCAGCTGGAGACACCCCTGACTAAGCCAGTACATGGAGAATCTAGGCATTGTGGGGAGATGTGCATCTTCTGGGTTATTGCATATACATGCATTTTCCCAGGCAGTGAAGTGAACTTTGCTGTTGGCCAAAGGGGCACTTAATGGGGAAGCAGGAACTTGACTTTGCTAGCATTAGTAGAAAAGAATGGACTCTCTCTTCTTATGATCTGTATGTGAACTTCTCCTACCATTTAGGGAAGCGTCTTCCAAAATGCAGTACATCAGTGTTCTCAAACAACAGGGCTCCTGGGTGGCTTAGTTGGTTGAGCCTCTGACTGAGGCTCGGGTCATGATCTCACGGTTTGTGGGTTTGAGCCCCATGTGAGGCTCTGTGCTGACAGCTCAGAGCCTGGAGCCTGCTTCGGAATATGTATCTCCTCTCTCTGCCCCTCCTCTGCTCACATTCTCTCTCTCAAAAATGAATAAACGTTTAAAAATTTTTAATAAAAAAAACATTTTGGTCTTTGCACCCTTTACATTCCTAAAAATTACTGCAAACCCAAAAAAAGCTTCTGTTTATATGGATTAAATCTACCCATATGTACCATATCAGAACTTAAAATTGAAAAATGTAATTTATTGATTCAATAAAAATAACAGAAATAAACATGTCAACATAGAGAACATATTTTATTAAAATAACCAATATTTTCCAAATAAGAAGTTTAGTGAAAAGTACAGCATCGTTTACATTTTTGCAAATCTTAATGTCAGGAGAACGGGAGGAACAAAATTTTCTTTTTCCAAGGTTTTCCCAGCTGGACTAAGAATTCAATTGACATGACACAGAGTAAGAGGAGAAAAAAACCCCAAAGTTTTATTACATGCACATGGAGGCCCAATAATGAAATTGAGATTCAAACAAATAACCAACGCAGGTAGTTTTTATATATTTTAGACAAAGAGACAATAAATTTGTGAGGAATTGATAGGAGAAAGCAAACAGAGGTGTGGGATTTTTAATTAGTAAGGAATTCTAAGTGGAATTTGGGCTAGAATAGACTAGTAAAAAAGTTACAAGGTTTGTTTCTACAACATTCTCAGCTTTAAAGTCCCTTAACTCTGGTGATAAGGATGTCTCTTTACTTCTTAGTATAACTTTCAAATGGGAGATGTATTTCTGCTTTCAGGGAACAGGAGAGGGTCTAGGTATCCTCACACTGGCTGTTTCCCAAGGTGCTTCAATTCAAAACAATCAGTATGTCATTGTGGTATATTTTGGTCCTTGGCCCCTAATAGGAGACAGTTAGCTAGATTCTCATATCTGCTTTTGTCTTCAACCTATGTGATATCTCACATCATATAGCCTCTGGGAAACTCCACTGTACATTCTTGAGACTAATGAGATTGAAAAGGCAAATACCATTTTAGGATTATTTTAAAAATAGTTTTGACCTTGTGAACACGTAAGGTTCTTGGAGGCCCCAGGGGTCCCTGGGCCACACTCTGAGAATCACAATGGTCAATAAACCCAGGTGGTTCAAGGATGATTTTATGTGGTAGAGAGATACTTATTTTTTGCTGCGTTGGTTTTTTGTGTTTATGTGTTTTAATGGATATATTCTACTTCTGGCCAAGGATATGATTTTTACTTATACTGAGTGCTTACCTTTAAAATAGATTCATTTAGTTTTTGGTGCCTAGGTGGTTCAGTCAATTAAATAAATGCCAGACTCTTCATTTCAGCTCAGGTCATGATCTCACAGTCGTGAGATCGAGCCCCATGTCAGGTTCTGTGCTGAGCATTGAGCCTGCTTGGGATTCTCTCTTCCTCTCTGTCACTCCCCTGCTCACACTTTCTCTCTCTCTCAAAATAAATAAATAAACATTTAAGAAAGAAAGAAATAAAATAGATTTATTTAGTTTTTTAAAAAAATTATCTAATTTTACTTATCTGAAGTTTTAGAATAGGCAATGGTAAGAAAACTATCAGGACAGTAGTCCTCTCAGGGTGGAAATCACGACTCACATAAAGGGATTTTCTGGGGTGACAGTAATGTTCTATATCTTGATAGAGGTTTAGGTCAAAATTCATCATATAGTATACTTATGAACTTTTTATTTCATTTTTTTTGTATCTTATAAAACACATTGTAAAAGGCCCTTAATGCCATGCATGTTGAAGTAGTAAGGGCAACGTATACTGATATCTGTAACTCACTTACAAATGCATCAGAAATAAGCTGAATTGATCGGGAGATGGAGGGACGTGAAAAAGCCAACATAATAAAATGTCCACGGTGGCATCTAGATGATTGGTATGTAGACGTTTTGTGCAAAATATTTTCAACTTCTTAATATGAGAATTTTCATAAGAAAATATTGAGGGAAAGTGACTAGATGTGGGGCACAATGTTACATAAAATAATAGTGGTGTCACATGATGGGGCAAATGTGATACTTGAGCGACCGCAGGTAAGGAAGCAAAGGACTTGGAAAAGCAAGTGGAAGTACTTCTTTCTGTCCCTCCCACCTCGGATCAAATGCCCCTGCCAACTGTCAATACTGGAGGCTTAGCAGGTGCCAGGCACTGCAATGGGTGTCACGGCAAGGAGCAGACATGAATACGACGTTTGTGAGGGGGACAGAGAAATGAGCAAACAGCAGCTTTATTGTGAACATTCAGTCTAATCTTCAACTTTCAAGCTGGTGTTTTTTTTTATTTTTTTTAAATTTTTTTTTTAATCTTTATTTTTGAGAGAGAGAGAGAGACAGAATGTGAGTGGGGGAGGGGCAGAGAGAGAGGGAGACACACAATCTGAAGCAGGCGCCAGGCTCTGAGCTGTCAGCACAGAGCCTGACGCGGGGCTTGAACTCAACGAACTGTGAGATCACGACCTGAGCCGAAGTCGGTCGCCCAACCGACTGCGCCACCCAGGCACCCCTGGTGTTGTTGTTTTTATCACTCCTGAGTATAGATGGAGAAACTGAGGCTCAGCACAGCTTATCAATTACCACACAGTAAGTAAAGGATGGAGGTGGATTTAAACTTTATGTTTGTATGGCTCTGAATTGATTATAGTAAAAGGCAGCATTAGATACAGGCTCAATAGTGATAGAAGGGAGTTGGTATAGAAGAACGGAGGAAGGATAGGGCATCTGGGTGGCCCAACTGGTAAGTGTCTGACTCTTGGTTTTGGCTCAGGTCATGATCTCATGGTTCGTGAGTTTGGTCCCCATGTGGGGCTCTGCGCTGACAGCACAGAGCCTGCTGGGATTCTCTCTCTCCCTCTCTGTCCCTCCCCCACTCATACTCTCTCTCTCTCTCTCTCTCTCTCTCTCTCAAATAATCTTAAAGAAAAACAAAAAGAAGAGCAGAGGAAGGAGATGTAGATTTTGACTTCATGAAAAAAGTCTTATAGAAGCAGAGCCTCAAAGAATCAGTGTCATTTTGATAAAAAGAGAAGGGGATGTGGGGAAAGGCTGCCTAGAAAAGCATGAGTTATAGCAGACGACCTACCTGGTATGAATCCCAGTTTCACCCTTTGCCAACTGTGTGACCTTTGGAACACACCCAAGCTTAAGTTTCCTCATCCGTAAATGCTGGTAATAACAATAAGACTTCAAATGGTTTATGAGAATTCCATGAACTGGTGCATGAAAAGTGTTTAGTTCAATGCTCTTGAATGAATATGAGCTATTGTTGTTTCAGCCATAGGCAAGAAAAGAGCACTTCATGTCGTGTTTTTTTGTTTTTGTTTTTTTTTCTGTTACATTATGTAGCCCACGTGGGTGCACAGAACAGGCAGATGCCTTGGGTCCTGCAGGAGATGCCTTGATCAGGAGCCTCATGTGGATGCTGGAGCGGGTAGCTTTTGTCTTTGTGTTCACACACCTGTGGTGGCCAGCACAATGCTGGTTTTAATAGAGACTTGAAAATATTTATCAAACTGTAGTTTGAGTTCCAATCCTGTCTATCAGCCTAGGGTCAAACCCTCGAAAACAAGTTATTTTCAGGCTCTCTTTATTCTCATTCACGATTCTCCTGCTGATCCTCTTCTCAGAGGGACCTGCTTTGCCTTCCATGAAATACCTACTGCTTTTCTATATCTCTACCTCCTAGTGAATTAACTGAATTGTCCTACTCAGTGAATTAACTGAAGTGTCCTACTCACAAATTTTCCCTTTCTCAAAGCTAGTCACCTTTTATCTTCCAATGACCCCTCTTGCTTTCCTCCTCACTCCTACTTCCCCATCTGTCAACACTGAGATGAACCTGGGTAGGAGGATGGGTGGGAACGAGTTGGTGGCTGGTGTGGGGCTCACTCAAAGGAATGAGGGATGGCGAAGACCAAGAAAACAGCTGGAATATTCAGCTGGCTGCTGGAGCTTGATGCTAAGTGAGGGTATTAAATGCGAATCCAGATGCCTGAGAAATGGAAGCAGATACATCTGTAAAAAATGGGGATGAACCAACATTAGGGCAGAGTTCAGACGCCATTAAATCTATGCACTCTTCCTAGTCATTTAGTGAACTGTGGTCACTGTGGGTACTGCGCTGGGGAGAGAACAGAGCAGCCATCAGCCAACATGTCTGTCCTCATGGAGATTACTTCCTAGTGGGGTGAACAGTACACACAATACACAAAGAAAACATAGTGTTGAAGGCAGTTATCACAGAATGGTAAGAGTTAGAAAGAGAGACATGCATGACAGAGACTTCAGGGAACGAGGGCATTAGAGCTGAAATCTGAAGAATGGGAAGGAACCAGCCATATTAAAATGGGGAAGAGTAACTGGTAGGGAGATTTGCAAGAGGAAGACCCTGAAAGGGGGACAAAACTGGCATTTCCTCTTAATTTTCAATTTCTTTAAACTAAGAAAACCCACAGTAGTTCACCCATTTCTCCCACCCTGTACCTCTTGCCTCTGGCAACCACCCATCTGTTCTCTGTATCTATGATCTTGGTTTTGTTGTAGTGGTGGTTTAGATCCCACATATAAGAGAGATCATATGGTATTTTTCTTTCTCTGACTTATTTCACTGAGCATAATGCCCTTGAGGTCCATTCAAGATTACATTCTTTTTTTTTTTTTTTTAGATTACATTCTTTTTTTATGGCTGAAATAATATTCCATTCTGGGGTGTGTGTGTGTGTGTGTGTGTGTGCATGTGTATGCTAAATATTCCAAATATATACATGCCAAATATATATACAAATATTCCATTGTATTTCTTTATCTATGCATTCATCAAGATATGGCTGTTTCCATATCTTGGCTATTGTAAATAATGCTGCAGTGAACATGGCGGTACGTATATCTTTTCAAATTAGTGTTTTTATTTTCTTTGGATAATTACCCAGAAGTGGAATTACTGGATCATATGGTAGTTCTATTTTTAATTTTTTTTTGAGGACCCCCCCATACTGTTTTCCATAGAGGCTGCATCAATTTACATTCCCACCAAGAGTGCACAAAGATTCCCCTTTCTCCACATGCTCGCCATCAATTGTTATTTCTTGTCTTTTTGATGATAACCATTCTAACAGGTGCGAGTGATATCTCACTGTGGCTTCAGTTTGCATTTCCCTGATGATTAATTATGTTGAGCATCTTTTCATGTACCTATTGGCCATCTGTATGTCTTCTCTGAGAAAATATCTATTCATGTGTTTTGCCCATTTTTAAATTGGATTATTTAGGTTTTTGCCATTGAGTTGTATGAATCCCTTATATATTTTAGATACTAGCACCTTATGAAATATATGATTTGCAATTATTCTCTCCCATTCAGTAGGTTGCCTTTTCATTTTGCTGATGGTTTCCTTTTCTGTGTTTAAGTTTGATGTAGTCCCAATAGTTTATTTTTGTTTTTGTTGCTTTTGCTTTTAGCGTTAGAGTTAAAAAAATCATCACCAAGACTTACTTACTATGTTTTTTTCTAAGAGTTTCAAATCTTGGATCTTATGTACGCATATTTAATCTAAGTTTTTGTGTGTAGTATAATGTCGTAGACTCTAAGTCTAAAATTCTCTCTTGTCTTGCAAAAGAGCAGACGCAGGATTAAAATAAGAGATGGCTAATGTCCGGGAAAAGACAAGAGCCCTAAATAAGGGTCCTTGCCTTGTTTTTATTAGGATCAAAAGGCTTACAAACATAGTGATGGACGTGCACCAAGGGACAATGAATTTGTGGACATTAACTTGTGGACGTGAGGGAATGGGGGTCTTGAGGTTATTCGGGGTTAGGGGTTTGGGTTAATACAAAAGGAAATCTGGGTGCCAGGCAGTCAGGAGGAGGGTTGTTTATAGCACACGTGAGGCAGCACCTCTGTTTATCTTAGCAAGCCTAGGTGATGAGACAGATAGGGGGAATAACCTCAGGGTTGAAAAGGCACGTTTTCTTTTGCTAGCCATCTCCACTCTGGGCTGCTTTGCCGGCAGTGCAGTGGTCCATAGTCCAGTTCACCAATTTCCCTAACCTGGCCCTATCCTCCTGTGAAAGCAGCTTTTGTGCTATAGTGCTAAATTGGGGGTGCTTTCCCCCTGAATATCTAATCTTGTTATTCCTATGTATTGGGCACCTTTGTGCCATTTCTATTTCAGGCCTTTGCCTTTCCCTCTCCATTTTTGGGGCTCTGCACCCCCTCCCTATTTTGGGGTGCCTTTGCACTTCCCTATTCCTGGCACCTTTGTGCCTCACTATTCTCAGGGTATCTTTGCACCACCCCCCTTCATTCTTGGAGTGCCAATCTGGTTTACCCAAGCTCGGGTGTGAGCATTTTATGACTTTGTATTTCTTTATGCCTTCTCAACCCATTGGTGTAAGCCCAGGGGATTCTTAAGCTTATCCCCCACAGTATAAGGTAGGGGTTGAGTTTCATTCTTTTGTATTTGGCTGTCCAGTTTTTCCAAGAGCATTTATTTAAGAAATTGTCCTTTCCCTATTGTATATTCTTGACATAAATTAACTGACCATGTATGTATGGGTGTATTTCTTGGGCCTTTATTCTGTCCCATTGATTTCTGTGTCTGTTTTTATGCCAATGCTGTTTTAATACTATAGCTTTGTAATATAGTTTGAAATCAGGAAGCATAATGCCTCCAGATTAGTTATTTCTCAAGATTACTTTGGCTATTCTGGTTCTGAACAAATTTTAGATTTTTTTTTTTTTTTTTTTTTTTTTTTTTTTTTTTTTTTGCTGTTCTATATCTGTGAAAAATGCTGTTTGATTTTGATAGGGATTGCGCTGAATCTGTAGATTGTGTTAGGAAGTATGGATATTTTAACAATATTAATTCTTCCAACCCATAAACATGTAATATCTTTCTATTTATCTGTGTCTTCTTCAGCTTCTTTCATTAATATCCTGTAGTTTTCAGTATCGAAGACTTTCACCTCCTTGGTTAAATTTATTCCTAGATATTTCAATATTTTTTTTTCTTGATGCAATTGTAAATGGGGATTTTTTCCTTATTCATTTCTTAACTGTCATTTTCAAGAAAGACAAAGATGAAGGGCACCTGGGTGGCTTCGTCGGTTAAGCATCTGCCTTTGGCCCAGGTCATGATCTCACGGGGTTTGTGAGTTCAAGCCCCGCATCTGGCTCTGTGCTGACAGCTCGGAGCCTGCAGCCTGCTTCTGATTCTGTGTTTCCCTCTCTCTCTGCCTCTCCTCAGCTTTTACTCTCTCTCTTTCTCTCCCTCCCTCTCCCTCCTTTTAATTAAATAAAAATAAACATTAAAAAATTAAAATAAAAAGAAAGATAAAGATGGTATTATGTATGTATATCATTATATGTATGTCATATGTCATATATACATGTTATATATGTATATATGTAACAAATAACATATATTTGTTAGCTGCCCTGCTCTGAGCCCATTTTTTAATTTGAAGGGAAATTTTCGATTGGCAAGAGGGAGAGCCTACTTTTCACAAAGGAAAAAAAAATGTGGGCAATGCTTCCTTTCTCATGAATTCAGCAGCAGGAGCTAAGCATATGGCTCTGGGCCATCCAGCCAACTGGATGTTCTTGATGGGGCTGTACCCATTACTTTGAGTGAGCCCCACCCCGGACATAGCCCTAACTCTTTAACCACTTACCCTCTCCCCCAGTTTCTTTTTGGTATGTTAATTTATTTTTGAGGGAGAGAGAGAGAGAGTAGGGGAGGAGCAGAGAGAAAGGGAAACATAGAATCCAAAGCAGGCTTCAGGCTCCGAGCTGTCAGCGCAGAGCCCGACTTGGGGCTCGAACTCATAAACCATGAGATCATGACCTGAACCGAAGTCAGACACCTAACCAACAGCCACCCAGGTGCCCCTCTCACCCAGTTTCATCTCACTGCTGAGAGATGGCAGGGGACAGGGTGAGGAGGAAGGCAAGAGGGATCATCTGGATATAAAATGTGACTAGCTTTGGGGTACCTGGATGGCTCAGTCAGTTGAGCATCCAACCTCAGCTCAGGTCATGATCTCATGTTTTGTGAGTTCAAGTCCCACGTCGGGCTTTATGCGGACAGTGTGAAGTCTGCTTCAGATTCTCTGTTTCCCTTTCTCTCTGTCCTTCCCCACTTGGGTGCTGTCTCTTTCTCAAATATAAACATTAAAAAAATAAAATAAAATAAAATAAAATAAAATAAAATAAAATAAGATAAAATGCTTTGAGAAAGGACAAATTTGGGAATAGGACAATTCAGTTCATTCACTAGGGGGTGGAATCCTGAGGGGACATTGAGCCTTAAGCAAGTTATTCAAAGATGAAGGGTTGGCAAGATTAGGACTTACCTAGTTTGCAGTTAGTGAATGCAGCTTGGAATTGGTGACAAATAGTACTACTTTGCAAACTTCTGCCTTTAACAAACAAAGAGCAGGAATCCCAGATACCTGTGGCTGGGCCAGGAGGGGACAGCAAGGTTTATCTCTCAAGTCAGACCTTGCAGGGAAGAGCTGCATCCCCTTGTACAGAAGACTTGCTCTGACTAAGCCATCTCATGTCTTAAGACTGTATGAGATAGTGTCCTTTACCACTGAAGCCACCTGGTCAAGAGCCTCCATCATAACCACCTTTCCCCTTTGCATGTACTGAGTTTCTTTGGTTGCACATTGTGGCAAGGCTAGGGTAGGGTAAACCATATGTATTTTTCTTGCAAGAAAAGGGGTCTTGTCAGAGTCACAATTCTCCTTTCTGTTCGTCTATTGCTTTTAAAATTGTTATCTTACAATTGATTCAAGAGTGCCACAGTTTGGTATGCATGTTGAGGCTTAGTTCTTATGCTTATGGACTAGCAGTCCTTCCATGAAAAGATATAATAATCTCTCTGGCAATTCACTCTTTCAGTGCCTATGGTTTTATTCATTGGGTTTTTAAGATGTAGATATTTAAATATGTGTAAATAAATTGTTTTAAAATATAAATATGTGCATGTAAATAGAAAATAATATACTTTCTCCAAAGAAGAGCTATAGATGGTAAATAAGCATATAAAAAGATGCTCCACATCACATGTCATTAAGGAATTGTCAATGAAAGCACCAATGAAATACCACCACACACCTATTAGAGTGGCCAAATCCACGGGGCACCTGGGTGACTCAGTTGGTGAAGCATCTGGCTTCAACTCAGGTCCTGATTCCATGGTTCATGAGTTCCAGCCCCACATGGGGCTCTCTGCTGTCAGCTCAGAGCCCACTTGAGATCCTCTGCTTCCCTCTCTCTCTGTTCCTCCCACATTCTCTCTCTCTCTGTCAAAAATAAATAAAAACATTTAAGAAAGAAAGAAAGAAAGAAAGAAAGAAAGGCCAAATCCAGAACGCTAATGCTAAATGCTGATGAGGATGTAGGACAATAGGAACTCTCATTCATTGCTGGTGGAAATGCAAAATAATATAGTCACTTTGGAAGACAATTTGGTGGTTTCCACAAAACTGAACATACTTTTACCATATGATCCAGCAATCATGATCCCCTGCACACAGATGTTTATAGAGCTTTATTTATAATTGTCAAAACTTGGAAGCAACCAAGATGTCCTTCAGTAGGTGAATGAATAAACTATGGTATGTCCAGACAATGAAATAATATTCCACACTAAAAAGAAATGACCTATCAAGTTGTGAAAAGACATGGAAGAAACTTAAATGCATATTACGAAGAGAAAGAAACCAATCTCAGAAGGCTACATACTATATGATTCTAACTATATGTCCTTCTGGAAAAAGAAAAACTATGGAGACATTAAAGATCAGTGGTTATCAGGGTCTAGGGGAGGGAGAAACCCTTACAACATCACGAGTGAACTCTAGTGATGAGCATCAGGTGATGTATGGAAGTATTGAATCACTATATTGTACACCTGAAATTAATATTACACTGCATGTTAACTAACTGAAATTTAAATTAAAAAGAATCAACCCTAATGTAAACTATGGACTCTGGGTAATAATGACTGTAACAAATGTATCATCCTGGTGTGAGATGTTGATAGTAGGGGAAGGAAAAAAATAACTAAAGTCCCTATAAACTTTAACTTCTTTAAAAGATTTTTTTTTAATCTTTATTTATTTGAGAGAGAGACAGCATATGAGCAGGGGAGGGGCAGAGAGAGAGGGAGACACAGAATGCGAAGCAGGCTCCAGGCTCCGAGCTGTCAGCACAGAGCCTGATGCAGGGCTTGAACTCACGAACTGTAAGATCATGACCCGAGCCAAAGTCGGATGCTCAACCGACTGAGCCACCCAGGCGCCCCTATAAACTTTAACTTCTTAAATTTGCCTTTCTTTTTACTTCTAGAAGAATAAAAGCTCTATGTAACACTAAAAAGTTTTCTGAAAATAAAAAAGAATAAATTGATCAATGTAAATAAAAATAATAGCAAAAAATATAGGATTGTGATTCTATTTTAGGTTTTTTGGATTGTCAAGAATCACCCAAAATATTTGACATCTGGTTGTCATGAAAACAAATCAGGAGCCCCAGAATAAGAACAGTAGACCCTGAGGTTAGAGATGTCCTTCAGGAGACCCTATGCAATATGTCACTTGGTCCTGCCCTAGTAAACAAGCAGAGGCAACATTTTATTTTATTTTATTTTATTTTATTTTATTATTTTATTTTTATTTTTTTTTATTTTTTATTTTTTATTTTTTTTTTTGCAGAGGCAACATTTTAACAGTTGGAGTACAAGGAAGCATCTCCTTCCATACATTTCTTTTACTATTGCTTTTGAATTTGGAAGGCCATCACTTCCATTGTAATAAAACAGCAGCTCATCAAGAGATAGCCAATATCATTTCAAATTGCAACCACATTTAGTGTATTTAATGAAAACCGCCCTCCACACTCGACCTTAACCTAGCATTCTTATCAATGCCAGAAACCTGGCTCATTAATTAAAGCTGCCTTTGGACTGAGCTGCATCTAAAATGATGATTGGCTACAGAAAAGCAAAAAAAGGCCAGGCAAGGAGGAAAAGGGGCTTGAAAGGACTCCTAGGAGAAATCGCATCAGCACATCTGGTCTGTTGAGGATTCAGGGGTCCCAGGCTGGCACCCAAGGACTCAGATCCTCAACTTCATGTAGAACCTTTAATGATCACACCCTTATGTCTAACAATCTCTTGTAAATACAGGACAGATTCCTTACCCCTCAAGGAGAACAAATGTGAAAGCCTCACCATATGGCAAAGCTATCAGGATATTTCAAATTCAGAGAACATTTTGTTGTTTGGAAATGATGGAGTATCTGGAGTTCAACACCCCCACACCCCCCCACACACACCCGGCTCCACATCGGGCTCTTCACTGCCAGTGTGGAGCCTGCTTGGGATTCTCTCTCTCTCCCTCTCTCTTTGCCCCTCCTTGCCTTTCTCTCTCTCCCTAAAAATAAATAAATAAACTCAAAAAAATAAAATAATTCGGAAAACATAAATAATATTCTGCTAATCAGCACTTAGTGTTTTTTTGTTCCTTTTTTTTTTTTTTTTAATGAATGAGATGAGTTTATAAGAGCTCTATTCACAGGCTTATCCTCATCTTGTATTCCCCATAAAATACTTTTCTCCACGAGGTTCTAAGTTGCTCAGTGCAAGTTATCCAGAGGTTGGGAAGGGTTTAATATTTAGATGAAGGAAAATGAGTAAGGCTTCAGGATCCAACAGCATTTGGTAACACTGATCTGAGAGACTGAGTTGAAGCACATCTCCAAAGTGATTTTTTTCCCCTCAAATACCATCAGCAGGTTATTTCCGCCTTTCAGGATGCTATAATTGCATTTTTCTATGGAAATGTCAAATCAGGCTATGAATATAGTATAATTACTGTGCAGGAAGGAAGCTAAGCAGGTGACTACTGGTGTCAGAGAGAGGACTTAAAAGAACTGGAAGGGGTAGCCTTCCCCAGAGTAGTGGGTGGACCAGGCAGGTAGCCTGCCAGGGGCTGGGAGGCCTGCTGGAGCAGGGAGCCTTGCAGATAAGGACGGAGGAGGAGGTCCGGGACAGCAGACATGGTGGCACCCGGTGTGTGTGAATGGAGAGGTAACAATGCCGATCCATGGTTTTAGCAGTTTCACAGAGTTGCCCTGGTAAAGCACACCGTGTTTCAGGCCGCATAAAAATTAAGCAGTTGGGTATAAGAATTGAAAGAGTCTGGACTTCCACTCCTGGGCTGAAGTTTGCACTTACAGCCCAGATCAATTCTTGTTATTGAAAACTGCAACAAGCATTGATCCAGTTAGACTTCTCTCAAACGGTGGCTTTCAGCTCTGAAATAAAAAGTCCCTAACATCCAAACCATGGTGACTGCCTCCTATCATTGATTTTATCTATTACGGCTTTTAAATTGTTTTGGTCAACAAAATCTCTATAGAATATGGGAAACATAAAACTTCCTTTAAAACAACAACAACAACAACGCAGCTTTATTGAAATGAAATTTGTATACCATACAATTCACTCATTTAAAGAGTACAACGCAGTGATTTTTAGGGTATTCACAAAATTGTGCAAACATCACCATTACCCAATTCCAGAACATTCAATTATTCTGAAAACAAAACCTGAACCCATTAGAAGTTATTCCCCATTTCCTTCCAATACTCCGTGCACTGCTCTAGGCAACCACAAGTCTGCTTTCTGTTTATATAAATTTGCCTCTTCTGGACATTTCATATTGTGTCTGGCTTCTTTCAGTTAGCATTATATTTTCAAGATTTATTTATGTTGTGTTGTGTATCACTGCTTCATTTCTTTTTATTGCGGAATAATATTTCAGTGAATGGATATAAAACATTTTATTTATGCATTCATCAGTTGATGGACATTTGGTTTGCTTCCCCTTTTTGGCCATTATGAATAATGTTGCTATGAACATTCGTGTGCAAGTTTTTGTGTGGACATATGTTTTTATTTCTCTTGGGTATATATCCAAGAGTGGAATTGCTGAGTCATACAATAACTCTATATTTAACTTTTTGAAAAATTGGTACCTGTTTTCCACAATAGCTGTGCCGTTATACTTTCTTACTAGCGATGCATGATGCCTCCAATTTATCCATATTCTTGTCAACACTTGTTATTATCTGCCTTCTTGATTATGGCTATCCAATTGAATGTCAAGTGGTATCTCATTGTGATTTTTTGCATTGATTTGGATTTTCTTAATGATTAGTAATATTGAGCATCTTTATTTATTTAAAATTTTTTTTAATGTTTATTTATTTTTGAGAGACAGAGCATGAGCAGGAGAGGGGCAGAGAGAGAGGGAGACACAGAATCCAAAGCAGGCTCCAGGCTCTGAGCTGTCAGCACAGAGCCCGACACAGGGCTCAAACTCACAAATCATGAGATCATGACCTGAGCCGAAGTCGGCCCTTAACAGATGGAGCCACCCAGGCACCCCTTGAGCATCTTTTCATGTGCTTATAAGCCTGTTATATATCTTCTTGGAAGAATGTCTTTTCAAATCTTTTGTTCATTTTTAAATTGAGTGATTTGTTTTTTAACATGGAGTTTTAAAAGTTCTTTATATATTCTGAATACAATTTCTTATTATATATGATTTGAAAATGTTTTCTCGGAAGGAAAAAAAAAAAAAGAGGTTAGAGTGGGAGAAAGCCAAAGCATGAGAGACTCTTAAAAACTGAGAACAAACTGAGGGTTGATGGGGGGTGGGAGGGAGGGGAGGGTGGGTGATGGGTATTGGGGAGGGCACCTGTTGGGATGACCACTGGGTGTTGTATGGAAACCATTTTGACAATAAATTTCATATATTGAAAAAAAAAAAGAAAATGTTTTCTCCCATTTTGTGGGTTGTCTTTATATTTTTTTCATGGTGTCTCCTGAAGCAAAAATGTTTTTAACTTTGATGAAATCCAGTTTACCTACTTTTTGTTTTATTGTTGATACTTTTGGGTTCATATCTAAGAAAATATTGCCTAATCCAAGGTGATGAAGATTTATACCTATGTTTTCTTCTAGGATTTTTATGGTTTTAGTACTTACAGGTGGACGCCGATAAATTTTGAGTTGACTTTTTTAATGTGGTATGAGGTAGCAGTCCCGTTTTATTCTTTTGCATATGGATATCCAATTGTCTCAGTACAATTTGTTGAAAAGACTACTCATTCCCCATTGAATGATCTTGGCACCCTTGTAGAAAATCAATTGACTGTAGATGTGTTGGCTTATTTTTGGATTCTCAGTTATATTTCATTCATCTATATGTTGATCCTTGTGCCAATACCATACTGTTTTCACTACTAGTGTAGCTTTCCAGTAGCTTTTGAAATCGAAAAGCATGAGTACTCCAAGCCTTTTTTCCCCAAGATTATTTGGCTCTTGCATTTCCATATGAATTTTAGGAGTAGCTTATGAATTTCTTCAAAGAAGCCAACTAGGATTTTGATAAGGATCGAGTTGAATTTCTAGATCAATTTGGGGTATTGCCACCTTAACGATATTGCCTTTCAATCCAAGGACATGTGATATTCTTCTACTTATTTGAGTTTCATTTTTTTAAATGTTTATTTATTTTTGAGAGAGAGAGACAGAGCATGAGCAGGGGAGGAACAGAGAGAGAGAGGGAGCACAGAATCTGAAGCAGGCTCCAGGCTTGGAGCTGTCAGCACAGAGCCTGATGCGGGGCTCAAACTCATGAACCCGAGCCAAAGTTGGATGCTTAACTGAATGAGCCACCCAGGCACTCCGAGTTTCATTTTTTAAACAATGTTTTATAGCTTACAGAGTATAAGTTTTACACCTCTTTTGTTAAACTTTTTGTATTTCATTCTTTTTAGATGTTATTGTAAACAGCATTGTTAATATAATTTCAGCTTGTTATTGCTACTGTTTAGATTTATGGATTCCTTAAGATTTGCTTTATACAAGATCATGTCATTTGCAAATATAGTTTTACTTCTTCTTTTCCAATCCAGATGCTTTTTGGTTAATTTTCGTGCCCACTTTTCTGGCTAGAATCTCTAGTACAATGTTGAGTAGAAGTGGCAAGAGCAGTCATCCTTATCTTGTTCTTGATTTTAAGGAGAAAGTATTTGGTCTTTTTTATGTAACGCCATTTTCTAATGTAACACCATTAGTATGATTTTAGCTGTGAGTTTTGTGTAGATGTCCTTTATCAGGTTGAGAAAGTTCCCTTCTATTCCCAGTTTATTGAGATTTATTTTTTATCATAAAGGGCATTGGATTTTGTCAAATGCTGTTTCTGCATCTATTGAGATCATCAAGTGATTTTATGGTATATTACATTAATTAATTTTAGAAGTATCTTTTTTTTACATTAATTAAATGTAAGAATCACAGAAGAATCAATGGTGGCACATTAATGGCATTTTTCTATCTTTAGCTAGTATAGATATTATCTCCAGGAAAATTGTTGTTGGGGAAATACTGTTACATCCATCCAAAGTTTAAGAAAATGTTACCCTGAAAAGAAAGTACATACTATGCAGAAAAGATTCTTTCCTTTGGGGACTCTTTTCTAGTCAAGTCACCTGAGGTAACCAGAGCTTGAATTTAATTTAGTCAAGCAATGCTCTAGCTCCCTTATTAGACTCTCCCTTTTATCTTTACCAAGGCTTAAAAAAAGGAAGGTGGTACTGACATGGATCTGGGCACATATCTGTACAATGCATCCCCCCTGTAGAATATAGATATCAACACAAAGAGCTAGTTCAAGCTTTCTTAGTGCATGTATATCCATTCACTTCTTTTGCTTTGCCATTTAATCACCCAATATTCATTCAACAATGTTTGTTGAAGCCCCCCTATTTGGACGTTTAGTAATGCTTACCATGTCTGATTGCAATTTCCACTTCCTGCTACCAAAGCACTTAACACACAGTATTATAACTGTTTGTATAACCGCTGATCTACAAAATAGACTGTAATCTCTCCAAAATTAAAACTGTCTGTTTCTTTATATCCCCAGATTTTAATAGAGTCTGATGAAGTCTGACACATAATAGGTGCTGAAAGGTGTTTGTGAGAATGAATGAACAAATGAATGGGTGAATTAGAGAATGTAAAGCAATAGACGTGATCCTATGTGATATTCAAAGACATTTTTCATGGGCTTGAAGGGATTTTACTTCAGCATGAGAAATGAGACGTTGAGTGTAATGGCTGACACTGTTATTTGCTTATTCTTCAGCTCTCTCTCCTTCTTTCCTGCGAATAGAATTCTGATTCTGTTTTTAGGTAGTTAGTGATAATCCCTTGATTTCCAGGAAGGCTGGCCTGTCCATGGGAATGTCGTGATTGGTCTAATCCAACAATGGCAACCCTATTTTTCTTTGTTGGTGATTGGTACAGAAGCAAACCTGTGATCCAGTTTGAGCCAATAAGGCATGAGGGAAGTCTTTTGGGAGGTTAATTCTTCCCACATAAAATACAAAAGATAATTGAAGATAAAACTTTTTGCCTCATGTCCTTTCCCTATTGCTTAGAGGGTCTGCCATGAGCCAGGAATTGCTCTGAACATTAGCAGTGAAAGAGACACAAAATCTCAGCACTTATAGGGGTTATATTGTAGTAGCAAAGATAGAACATAGACAATAAACACATACATATGTAGGTCATATACTACAAGATGAAATAAATCAAGTTATTTGATAGAAATGGAATGAGAGAAAAGGTAACTTTTCAAGCCAAGACCAGAAAATATCTGGGGAGACAGCGTTCCAGCGAGTAAAAAAGTTTAGAAACCTAAGGATGGCCAGTGCAGGTGGAGAATGGAGAGTGAGGGTGAGGGTGGGAAGGTAATGGGAAATGAGGTAGGAAAATGGGCAAGAACAAAAGGTGTAGGATGTTAAAGGCCATTACAAAGAATTTGGATTTTATTATCAGATGTGATGGGAGCCATTGGAGGGTTTTAACCTGGCAACTTAATTTCTGGAAAAACGTTAATGCAAACTAAGTTTTTGATTAATTACCATGAAACTTAAAGGCCTCGAGTTGAAAGAGATTAATCTAAATAGGAAAGACCTAATTTACCAGCAATCATTGTCCTAGGCTTGCTTATTTATTTATTTACTTGATGGCAATTTCTATTAATCTTATTTGATAATTTGGGTATTTGAAATGTTTAGTTTTATTTTTCTGTTATGGTATGCAGTTAAAGCAATTCACAGACTTTACGGGCTTTATGAGAGGAATATATTTCACAGATATTTTACCCCAGAGTTGCTAGGTTTGGGCAACTTATTGGATGCGGTGAAGAAAGTTGAAAGTAATGTAAAGACCACACTATGTTTTCAGGACTGCCCTCTGTTGTAGCATTCTCCAATTTTGCTATTATTACATTTTACTCACAGTTTTTGTCTGTAAAACTGGACAGTGAGTTCTTTTGGGCAAAGATTTATGCCTTTCTAGTATTCCCTTAAAGCTCAGCCTGGTGCCTCATAAGAAGGAAATGTCCATAAAGTTGGCTCATTAATTAAGAGTTAAGAGTATACTGTTGGAGTCCTTAGACCATGCATTTATGTTTCCATGTCTGTTTCTCTCTTTCTCTTTCTTTCGACTCTACTTCTCTTTGCATGCCCACTTAATTACCCCAAGCTGGCTTTCCCAAAATAATGGAGGCACAGCTACCAAGATCTCCTGGTCAGACTTACTGAGCATCTGTCTTTTGACAGCTTAAAAGCTCTGAGAGCTTGTCTTTGGGTTGGATGCCCACCCTTGGGTCAATCGCCATAGTTGGGGAGTATGGCTCACCTTGTGTCATGTGGTCATCACTGCCAAGGAGAACTAGGAGTTGCTGTATGATGATGGAATATCATGAGATTACTGTTTTGAGTTGAACAAACATTAGCTGTCCACCCTATCTCTATTCTGAATTCCCCACCTTCATATGACTTCAAACTCAACATCCTTTTCTCACACTATCCTCAATCTGATTTTTCACAGCAGATGGCCTGTCATATATCAAGTTGTTCAAGCCAGATATGCAGGAATTATCCCTAACTCTGTCTCCTCTCTCATTTCTTATATCTTTATATTATCCGAGCGAAGTATAATATTTTGCATCGTTTCCTTCACCTCATAATTTTTTCCTCAGCCAACATAATTTTTCTCTTAGTTACTCCTGAAGGAGGATATTCTACTTGTATCCTAGCAGCCCCTTTGTCACCATTCCATCCATTTTGTGCACCTGCACTGTCCAAAATTATAGGCACCGGCTACATGTGGCTAAATTAAATTTGCCAACTAAGATTAAATACATTTAAAAACTTAGTTCCTCAGTTGCACTAGTCGTGTTTTAAGTGTTCAAAGCCCTATGTGGTAGGGGCTACTGTACAGAAGCTCACATGAAACCTTCAGTCACACATGTTTAGCAAGGGAAGTCTCAACTGCAGTGCTCGGAGATGTAACTGCACACCGAAGTTTGCTTCCCTAAGTTTTCAAGACACTTAAAATCTATATTTGTTAATTTACGTTGAGAGAGAGAAAGAGTACAAGCAGGTGAGGGGCAGAGAGGGAGAGAGAGAATCCCAAGCAGGCTCCCCACTGTCAGCACAGGGCCTGACTCGGGGCTCGATTCCACGAACCGTGAGATCATGACCTGAGCTCAGATCAAAGGTGGGATGCTTAACCAACTGAGCCACCCAAGTGCCCCTCAAGACACTTTGAAGACTCTTTCCTGCATCCTCCCAGTCTCATTGTCTCCTTCCACTTCTACAACATACTGTGCTCCTCTTGCCTCAAAGACTTCGTAAACACTTGGCCTGCTCTTTCTCATTGTTCTACCGCCATTTTTACTAGGTGACCAACCAGGTCAGTTTGGGCACTTAAAGTCTCACATTCCAAGAAACCCCTCAGCCCCAGGCAAACCAAAACCATCAGTCTATCTATATTTAACCTGGCTGGCCGTCTATTACTTATCCTTTAGATCTTTGCTTAAGTGTCCTTCAGGGCCCTGCTACTCAAAGTGTGGTCCCTGGAATACCACCCAAATCCTACTTAACACAATCCTGATTTGATTCAGATTAACATAATGATTGAAATGCTTCGGAGGAGCTATCTTGACCCCTCAGACCACAACATAAGCAACTGTCTTTCCCATTAGACTATAAACTTCATGAGGTGAGGGGCATGTCTGTTTTGGTCTCAATATGTCCTGAGCCCTGAGTAGGGTACCTGACAGAGTGTAGAGGTTTAATAAACATTTGTGTAGATAAATGAATAAAAAAAGCCCAGATTATATGAGGTAAGAACAGGTAGATTATAGTAGATGCTGTTGATGTCCTTCCCCAAGGACTCTGAACTCAGCAAATTCACCTAAAGGTTCAGTGCACACTTCTCAGGACAGTCTCAGCTTTCTGTCTCAAGTTCTGGTCTCTCTTATTTTCTGCTCATGAGATTTCTTGAATCTGGGCAGTGGCAGCCCATGAGAACACAGAGGGAGGGACAGAAACCAGGGATGTCAAGGGAATTATGTTGATGGTGTCATCTCCTGATGTTGGAGTTGGGGTCAAGGAATGTTGGCTGAATTAAGCAAATTGATGGTGACACTAAGTAAGCAAGGAGAAAGGTATTTATACGTGGAATGGAGATGGGGACCAAGAAGGAGATAAAGATTTTTATATACTGGGGATATCCAGTAGGCAATTAAATATATAGCACTGTAGCTCAGAAGGGAAGTCCAAGCAGATGGTAATTTAAATAATGAGAGTGATCACGCTGTGCATAGAAGGTATACAGAGTGAAAAGACCCAGGGAATAGTTAAAGCCATGTTCCAGATAGTATTGGTGCATTAAAAAATACCTCCAAACTTTGAGGCTTAAAGAAACAACAATCATTTATTTTGCTTGCAAGTCTGACATATGGACAGGGCACAGTGGGGATGGGTCATCTCTATTCCACATACCTGACTGGAGGGACAGGATCAGAAAAGGATCTAGGGAGTTGTTTTTGTTTTGTTTTGTTTTGTTTTGTTTTGTTTTGTGGGTTTTTTTTTTTGAGGTTTTATTTATTATTTATTTTGAGAGACAGAGAGAGAGAGACAGAGACAGAGGGATGGGGTGGGGGAGAGAGAGAATCCCAATCAGTCCCCACACTGTCTGTGCAGAGCCTGAAGAGGGGCTCGAACTCATGAACCTGAGGAGTTTTAGAGTACAGCTCATTTCTATGGCTGGCAAATTGGTTCTGGCTGTCAGCTGGGAGCTCAGCCAGGGTCTGGAATTCCCCTTTACCCTCCATGGAGGCCTCGGCTTCCTCCATAGCAGCTGGGTTCCAAGAGTGAGCATCCCAAAAGAACCAGGAGGAAACTGTATGGCTCTTTATGATGTCCCCTCAGATGTTACTGTGTCACTTCCTTGGCAGTTACAAGCCCTGCCCACTTTAAGGGAAGGGAACATAGGCCCCACCTCTCAGTGGAAAGAGAATTGAAGTCACAGCATAAGAAGACCATGTTGATGGGAGATACTACTTGGTCATCTTTGGAAAATAGATCTGCCTTTTGGGGCAAGTCTGAGGGAGAGAGAATTAGCCTGACCATGAGTCTAGAGTCTTCCTCTGTGCTCAGGCTACTGAAAAGGCATTCTGTGGAGCAGAGCAGCAGCAGCACCTGCGACATGTCAGAAATTCAGGATCCCAGCCCAGCCTTGGGGGTTGTCGTCTAACACGATGCCCGGGAGATTCATCTGCACAGCAGAGTTGAGGAGTATTTCTGCACCCCATGCTGGCTCCTCTGGCGGTGGAGGCCCAGGGCATTGTCTCAACTCTCAGGTGCTGTGTGGACTTCCCCTCCTGCCTCCTGATTTTACTGCACATGATGTGTCAAGACAGAGGTCTGCAGACACTTCAGGGGCAGGTGCAAGGGTTTATGAAGTGGTGTGGACACGCTTCCTCTCACACGCTAATTACTGGCAGGGCTTTTGGAGAAAGCATTTCTTCTAGCGCATGGCAGACATCCTCTGACAACAGGCTACTCCCAGCTGACTGGCAGATGGACGCTTGGAGAGAGAGAGCTGCTCAGTTCATTACCTTCCCGTGCATTGGCACGGCGAGGCTTATGGCAAAACAGAACATACTCAAAACCTCTTCAGAAATCCCATTTGCTCTATGGGCCAAGACCCAGGCCCTTAGGCCGTCTGCTCCTGGTAACAGATTCAAAATTAGCTCTGGTTGCCTTTTGTCGGGGTTCTGCACATGCAAGGGATGTGGAGACAGCTTTTTTGATAAAACCCCACAGCCCTTCTGTGTACTGATATATGAAAGTCAGTTATCACTTATGGACTCTCATGACCTAAAGACTGACGCTACCGAATTGAGCATCTTAGCCTCTCTGATCATTTACCCATCAGAGATTTTGGGGCCCTGATGCCGTGCCAGGCACTAGTGATGCAGAGATGAACAGGTCACCCTCTTGCATGGGACAGGGAGTTGTACAAGCAGAGAGCTTTTGTTGTTGCTAAGGTTATGAATCAGCTTGGTGGCATCACAGCCTACTCTGAGCCCGTGTTCTGCAGACTCAGGGTACTTGCCCAGGCTCTGTAGGTGTACTGTTTGCAGTACTGGGGTTCCAGTGTCTTGGTCTGTGAAATGAGGGCCTGAGTGGCCAGCCCTTCCCACCTCATCATGACTGATGGTGGAGCAATAAGCACCTTGCCAAAGAGACAGTTCCCTCGCCGGCCAGAGGCCGGAGCTGGAGTTGTCACATATTAACAATTCACACTTTATACCTTTCAAAGGCCTTACTCAGGCGAACACCCCTGGAGCAGTTTTGTAGACAAAGGAGTTCGTGCTCCGAGACTAGGCCCAGCTCTCTGGGTTCCAAGTACTGGTCAGTGCTCAGCATTGTTCACCTGCTGCCTACTATTCCGACTTTCCAGTGCTCTGGCTGTCTTGGGACCTTGTTACAGAACAGAGTCCAATGCAGGAGGGTTCTGGTGTGGGGTTGGAGATTTGGCATGTCTAACAAGTTCCCACCGGATGTCCCTGCTGTTGGCCCAAGGACCATACTTTGGATAACAAGAGTCTAGAGCGGGGGCTGCAACTACTGTTTTTGTAAATAAAGTTTGTTTACTCCACCCAGCAATGCCCACTGATTTACATACTGTGTATGTGCTTTTATGCCGTAAAGGCAGGGTTGAGTAGTTGGGACAGACACTGTATGGGCCACAAAGCCTCAAATATTTACCATGTGGCCCATAATAGACAAGTTTGGTCAATTCCTGCCCCGGAGTAGACCCCTGTTGCTCAGTCAAGGCTCCTTGGGAGTCCTGGGAATCCTCAAACACACCATGCCTGTGTGCGCCCTTAGGGAGTCTGATTTAATTGCTGTGGGGTGCAGGCTGGGCACTGAGATGTCTAAAGGCTTCCAGGCAATACATATGGGCTCCAGGCCCCAACGGGTTAATCGCAACACCGTTTGGTGCCCTCGCCTCCTTCCTTTCTTTGCCTCTTCCCCAGTTCAGCCATGTGATTTTCGTTTTTAGATTTGGAATTTGCAGCTGATTTCTGCAGCTGCTTTGGGAACAGATTTTGAGCAGAAAGTTAGAATGCATAGCTGAGTACTGTGGTTCCCCACCCCCAGCACATTTATATGCAAATAGCCGAGAGCCATGTTTTTGCAGCCACTAAAACGGAATCAGAATCTAGAGGTCTTTTTATGCGGCTTAACCTTCCCTGATTTTTCTCTTTGCTTTTCTGGGCACACATTTCTACCAGATTTTTTTGTGTTCCCTTTTGCACCCTCCAGGCCATGGTCAGCATTTGCTGCCTCTTTATTAATAAAAGCAGATTAAGCCTCATTTTGTTATAGGTGCCTTTGCTGGGAGAGGTTGGTACTTACGTTTGCCAATTTCCATAGAGCAGGCCACATTCTACTATGTAGCAATAAAATAAATAGTTTGGAAAAGGAACATCCCCAAACCTGACAGTGGAAGCTAATACTTGTCTAGGGCTGGAGATGATCTGAAGATGCCGTCTAACCTCTTCCTTTTACCAAGGGGCAGGGAGGGTTTTTGGACCTATAGCTACCTTTCTCAGTGCTGACTTCTTCCAGGAGGAAGATAGATTCTTTTAGAGAAACATCCTTCAGAATCTCAAATGGTGTTTCTCTTGTGACTACATGATCACATCCACTTTATTCCAACCTGGTCTCTGATTCTGCCCAGAAGAGGTTCTTTCTGGGTCAAGGGTGGCAAACAGAGGCTTTGGGAAGAACTGACACAACATCTGTTTCTGCACCTTGGACAGAAGAAAACTTTAAGGGAAAGCTCCCTAAAGACTTTTAAAATCCAAGGTGATGGCCTTCAAACCTGGATGCATGTTAGGGTCATTTAGAGAGCTTTATTTTATTTTATTTTATTTTATTTTATTTATTTTTTTATTTTTGGAGGGTCTCTTTTTATTTTTTTATTTTTTTATATTAAATATAATTTATTGTCAAATTGGTTTCCATACAACACCCAGTGCTCATCCCAACAGGTGCCCTTCTCAATGCCCATCACCCACTCTCCCCCACCCCCCATCAACCCTGTTTGTTCTCAGTATTTAAGAGTCTCTTATGGTTTGCCTCCCTCCCTCTCTGTAACTTTTTTTCCCCCCTTCCCCTCCCCCATGGTCTTCTGTTAAGTTTCTCAGGATCCGCATATGAGTGAAAACATATGGTATCTAGAGAGCTTTTAAAACTGTCCATAACCAGGCCTTGGTGCTCAAGATGCTGATGTATGGGTCGGGGTTAAACTTGGGCAATAGTTTTTTTTCACATTTTAATTTGAAATAATTTAGATTTTCAAAAAAAGTTGCAAGAACAGTACAGAGGATTATAATGTATCCTTCATCTAGCTTTCCCAAATGATCATATTTATATAACCACAGCATTATAATCAAAACCAGGAAACTAACATTGACACTTGCAGTGATCTGTTCTATAGACCTTGCTCAGATTTTGCTGAGTATCTACTAATGTTCTTTGCCAGGATCCCATAAGGTATCTACATAATTGTGTCTTCTTACTTTCCTTTATCTGGGATAGTCCCTTTGTCTTTCTTGATCTTGACACGTTGTTTTTCAGCAGGGAATGTTGAAAAAGTTCCCTAGATGATTCTAATGTGCCGTGAAGATTGAGGATACTGATCCAAGGTGGCTGAGGACGAGATCATCATACTTAGTAAATTACCTCTTGGGGTCATGAGAAAACTGTGGGGTGAGCATTGGAAAAGAGAGTAAAGGCCAACAGAACTTGGATCTCCCTTTGGTTTGGTCTTTACCCAGATCTTTCTCTTGGACCTCTACCCTTTGATCTATTTTTCTGTCTTTCCTATTCTATACCCACTCCCAAATTAGAGTCTTCAGCTCAACTCCCTCATGCTGCTTTGACAGTGATTCCTTTCAAAATTGGATCGTGTCTTCTTCTCTGCTTAAAAGCCTGTGAATGTCCACTCTTTTCTCTACAAGGGTTTCTGCCTTCTGTGATGGGACCTGGCCTTTTCTCCCATTCCATCTCCTACCTCACCTCTTGCACTCACTCATGCTGTCAGTTCTCAGAGGCTGGGCACGAGCCAGCCTCTAGGCCTTTGTACTTGCAATTCCTTCTACCAGATGTTCTTCTAGTGGATGGCCACATGGCTCGTGTCCTCATTTCTTTCAGGTCTTTACTCTCTGGTATTGCCCACTTTCCCCACAGTCTTCGTATCTCCCCTCCCTGCTCCATATGGAGGGCATCTTTGCCTGTTTTGTTCACGCCTGTATCTCCAGAACCTAGAGTAGTGGCTGAAACATAACAGGGCCTCAAAATGTATTTGTTGAATAAATGAATGAAATTGTAATTAGATAAAGAGAACTTTAAAGAAAACTTTAATTATTTATTGACTGATAGGGGATCCCCTTTATAGTACTGAGTAAAACTGTTCCAAGATCTCTCTGTTTTTCTTGACCAATTACCCAGACTCCCATTGTGTAGGTTGCCCCTACTTTCTCACACCGTCCATTTCTCCAGTCCACCTGTTTCTTCTGCACAAGGAAAGATGGCCCCTGAGATAGCCAGCCAATTCTCTCTCTTTCCAACAGGAACAGGGTGGCAGCAGATTGTCAAACACACATGCTGTCTTTATTATCCTTGTCACAGTTATAAGTTGTAAAGTTTGGGTGATCAATGTAACCTTGGTAAATCGTACTGCAGTGGCTGCCCAAAGTTAAATTCCTCTGCTAGTGTCTGAGAGGAAGAAAAGATACCAGATACCCTCTTCTTATAAAATAAATAACTACCATTATTTCTAAGTGTCAGCTAACGCATGTGTGTGTGTATGTGTGTGTGTGCGCACGTGCATGTATGCAATTTACCTTTACTGAAATCCCAAGTGATAAATAATTATCGTCACTATTTTATAGATATGACAACTGAGGCTTAGGTTAAGTCAGCTACTGAGATTTAAACCCAGCTGTTTTGATGCTCCAACCAGTGCTCTTAATATTCTCTAATATTTGTATAACTGCCTGCAACGAAACATAATAGGAAGAAAGTGGCACTTGTAGGCAATGCAGCTTTGGGTTGCCTTAGGAACTAGAACATAGATATCTGATTTTAGAAACTGAGAATTAGCTGCATGGCTTAATCATTTTCCACATCTATTTATCTTTTTTCCACATTCACAGGAATGCACCTGCCAATCATTTCTATTGTAGTGTAGTACAGTGGTTTTCAAAGTAGGGTCCCTGAGGTACTGGCAGCAGCACCTGGGAATTAATATAAGTGTAAAATCCAGGCTTCCTTCCCCTGACCTCTTGAATGGGAAACTCTGAAGTTGGGGTCCAGGGTCTTATTATTTATCAAGCTACCGGGTGACTCTGATACCTGGGCAACTTTGAGAATCCCTAGTCTGATGGTTTAGTTAGTAACCTCTGGCTCCAGACTTCCTGTGTTCAAATCATAGCCCTACTGCACACTAGTTGTATGGCCCTGTGCAAAATCCTTAGTCTCTTGGTGCCTCAGTTTGCACATCTATAAAGTGGGGATAATAATAGTACCTATCTCATTGTTATCAAGATTAAATGAGTTCACATATATAAAGTGGGTTGAACAATTAATGTTATTTAACATTATATATTTATTCTTTTTCAATATTTATTGTATTTTTCTGTTTGCCAAGAAAGCTACTTTTCCCCCTGGCTATCCTGGATTCTTTAAAGAAGAACCAGCAGGGGCACCTGGGTGGCTCAGTCAGTTGAGCATCCGACTTCAGCTCAGGTCATGATCTCATGGTTCATTGGACTCTGTGCTGACAGCTCAGAGCCTGGAACCTGTTTTGGATTCTGTGTCTCCCTCTCTCTCTACCCCTCCCCAGATATCTCTCTCTCTCAAAAAATAAATAAGCATTAAAAAAATGTTTTAAAAATGAAAAGGACCCAACAGGTTTGATGCAGCCCTGTCTTTGTCAGGCCAGGTTGTTAATGAGTCTCAGCTGAGCTGGGTAATGCCAGCACCGGGTATCAGGTGAAATGGAACCCAAAGCCAGGGGATTGCATTTCAGTTTGCTTCAGGAAGAACTCATTCCCAAGCTGCAGCAGCTGGAGCATTTAGTAACTAAATGCCATATTCCTATGTCTTGGATTCTGCAGATACAGTCCTGTGGACCAGCTCTGTTGAGCCCTTGAGCACTTGTTTGCAAAGTGGATGATGATTACTCAAGACACAGTGATATTTACCTAGCTTTTGCCTCTTGACTCACTAGGCAGAACCAAATGCCTCAGACGAGATTGAAGGGACTGGATGCCAAGACAGGCAGGAAAAGGCTTCAGAGCAGAATATTCAGGGACCAATTGTTATTCAGACCACAACCCAGCCTTATCAGAAGGCCGGGGATGAACAGGAGTGTTGTTCTTCTCTGGAACATTTCAGGAAGCTGCATTTGTAACAGATGCCCTCTCCCCTTACTGTCTGAACTAGGCATGAGTTGACTAAATTGATTGGCTCATCCATTTTTCTGGGGATATTGAGAGTGGGGGGGGGGGAATGGAAACAGAAAGAATATCTCTATGAGGGAAATGTAACAAAGCTATTTTAAGGTTTATCTGGAACACTAACAATGAGTAATGGCCAAGAACATTTAAAGATGAAGAATGGTGGAAACATTGAATTTGTCTTAATAGCCATCAGCACATATTATAAAACTACATTAATTAAAACAGAGTGGCACTAGAGAAACCAGAGGAAGATGTAGCCAAGAAACTAGTTCCTTACACAAGTGTAAAATAAGTATATGTTCAAGAAATAAATTCCAGGCAATAGGATCTTGATGTGTTATTTAATACTTGATGCTGGCAAGATTTTTAAGACTGCTTGATGAATTCCCACAAAATGCCAAATACCAAAATAAATGTAAGGCACATTAAAGATGTAGCTGTAGAAACGGGATCACACACATAAATAGACAAAAAGAACAAAAAAAGGAAAGGAAATATAGATAAACATCTGGAACAATTCTCTAGCTTTAGACAGGGAAAGATGATTGAAGTTCAAAAGCTCTACATATTAGGACCTAAAAACAAAATCAGACATACACACCTCCCTTGGACCGGGTCTTCTTGTGATTTTTCTTAATAATAAAGGACAAGCGATAGAGGTCAGTCAAAGATTTATTATACTGTGTCCTTAAGTTTTTACCCAAGACAATGCACACCAACATTCAGATTTTTTTTCCCCATCTATTGTTTAGTCCTCTGCCCACCACGGGATTGTTTTGATTATTTAAAATGTCCAGATGTCACTCTCTCTCTAAATCACTATGACTCATTTGGTCTTGAGGAGTGGAAATAGAGGGCTTGTTGTTAGCACACAGCTCTGTCTCGCAGCAGGGAGTTGTTCTGCTTCCAAGGCAGAAGGAATGCTAGGTAATCATCAAACACATTTCATTTTTCTGCTGGGTACTTGGCCAACCTACATGTTGCAGGAGTTAGAGTGGGTGACTGGGTATGGCCACGAAATGTGGGCAGGCATTCTGCAATCCCTCCTGTGCTTGGGTCCTAATAATTATCTTTTCTTGTTGCATGGTGACCTGGGAGAAAACTTGCCCAAGGTGACAGAGCCACAGGATGGAGGAAACAGGGGTCCAGGCATCACTGCCCAGAAGGAGAGTTGCCCAACTCACAAGGGGCTGTGATGCAAGTGAAAAGTCAACCTTCACTGTGTTCAGTCATTGGATGGCATTGTTTTCCCGGGGTAGCCTAGCTGATCCTACCTCAACAGCCCAGTCACCACCTACCCTAGGATAAAAATAAGGACCACGGAAACATCAGAACACAATTCTTGCTTTGAGATAGGATCAACCAACAGATTCCCCTCACCCCTTTTTCCTGTATTCTACAGGGGGTAAGCATAATTTCTGAACCAAAGGGAGATCTTACAATAATTTTCTGACCTTTGTTAGTTCTCTTATTGTTGTGATACTTGTCTTCTGGGACAGGGTATAGAGCCTCCTGTTCACATGTGTGATAGTTTAATTTCATCTCTCCTCTGTATTTTTTTCCAAAAAGAAAGAAGAAGAACCCCATTTAGGTAGGCCACCAGCCTCATAGAAAGGAAATTTGCCAAGGGCTTCCCAGAACAAAACTTTAATGAGCACCTAATACATTCCAGGCCCTGGTCTGGTACTTGGGATTCTTCAATGAGCAAAGCAGACAAAAGTCTTCACTGCCACCAAGCCTACCTTTTCCTCATAGAGCAGAGGGAGATTTTCAATAATATTTTATAAAGTGAACTTAATGAAAAGGTAAATTATATGGTATATAAGTGCCAAGGGGGGAAAGGAGCCCGTAAGGAGGGCCAGAGCTGGGTGTCTTTTGCAGCATTAGAGAAAGTGGCCATGATAAGCCTCAATGGGAAAGCTTTGAACAGACTCCAAGGAGGGGAGCAAGGTAGCTATGTATCTCTGGAGGAAGAGAATTCTAGCAAGGCTAACATAAAGCTTTAAGGTGAGAAACATGCCTGGCATCTTTGGGGAGATAACGTGGGGTAGTGAAGACCACGGAGGGCAATAGGAAGAAATGAGTTAGCAGAAGTAATGGACATGTGTGCATGTGTGCGAGACATCACATGGAAACCCTCAGGACATTTTAAGATTTTTATTCTTTAATCAGAGTGAATTGGAAGCCTATTCAGTAACAAGAGCCAGAAACCTAACTCAAACTTGCTTAAAAAGGAAATTTATTGGCTTACATAACTGAATCAGGAAAAAGCTGCCAAAATCTGCAGGTTTACATGCTTACTATAATTTGTGATTTTTTTTCTTTCCCAGTAATCACGTAAAAAGTGTTAGGGAAGTCACTGATTGGTCCAGTTTGGGTCACATGGCCTCTCTAAACCACTCACTGAGCACAGGGAGATAAAATGCTGTGATTGGCCAGTCTGGATCCCATATCTGTCACCTGTAGAGAGTAGGGTTGGAAGGTGAGCTCCAGAAAATACACAAAAGGGTTTTTCTACTAGGCTTAAAAGCTTCATCACCTGAAGTAGCAGGAATGGATACTCAGCAGGCAGACATAATAAATGTCAGCTACAAAAGCATTGTAAACCAGTACGAAGGGAAAGGGAGATTTGATGGCATAGAAACATAGAATTCTAAATGTCAGAAGATACCATGATCACAATTATATGCAGGAAATATATATATTTATTTATATAAATTATATAAATATTTATATAAATTAATATAATATAATATAAATATGTATATAAATAAATATATTTATATAAATATATAATGTATAAGTATATATACATATACATTATATAAATATATAAACAGTTCAAAAATATCAATTAAAAAAATTCAAAATCCCAAATGACAGATGACCAAATAACACAGATTAATTCCCCAATCAGGAAATACACATAGCTGACAAATCTGCTCAACCTTGTTACACTAGTAAAATAATAATGACAAATCATTTTTCAGACTGACATGTTTTAGGTAGATATTTGTAGGAACCTCAAGGCCAGTGAGCATTCTACAAAATGGGAATACTCATTTTTTTTTTTTAATTTGTTTAATGTTTATTTATTTATTTATTTATTAAAAAAAATTTTAAAGTTTATTTAATTTTGACAGAGAGACAGAGTATGAGCAGGGGAGGGGCAGAGAGAGAGGGAGACACAGGATCTGTAGCAGGCTTCAGACTCCGAGCTCTCAGCACAGAGCCCGATGCAGGGTTTGAACCCACAGACCATGAGATCATGACCTGAGCCAAAGTTGGACACTAAAAGGACTGAGCCATCCAGGTGCCCCCTTGTTTATTTTTGAGAGAGAGAGAATGAGTGGGGAGGGACAGAGAGGGAGACACAGAACTTGCAGGGGGCTCCAGGCTCCAAGCTGTCACACAGCACTTGGCATGGGGCTCAAACCCATGAACTGCAAGATTGTTACCTGAGCTGAAGTCAGATGCTCAATCAACCAAGCCACCCAGGTGTCCGGGGAATTCTCATTTTCTAATTGCTAGAAACCCTAGAAGTCTTCTGAAAATATACCCTGATGAAGATTAAAGTTTGTGATCAAAAGTACTCATTGTAGTTTTATTTAAAATAGGGAATGGGCGCCTGGGAGGCTCAGTCAGTTGACTGTCCCACTTCGGCTCAGGTCATGATCTTGCAGTTTGTGAGTTTGAGCCCTGCCTCAGGCTCTGTGCTGACAGCTCAGAGCCTGGAGCCTGTTTCGAATTCCATGTCTGCCTTTCTCTCTGCCCCGACCCCACTCGTGCTCTCTCTCTCAAAAATAAATAAACATTAAAAAAATTAAATAAAATAAGGAAAATTATAAATAACCTAAATGTCATAGAATGGAGAAGTGATCATGTAAATTTGAGCCATATGATAAAATACTTCTAAATAACAGGAAAATTCTTGATTGAAAGGAACATGCTTGTGATACGAAGTGAAAAAGGAGTGTGCTATATGATTCCATTATGAAAATACTATGACATAAAAACAAATTGAGAATATTGCCTGTGTTTATTTCTAGATTTTTGACAATTTGTACACATTATTTAGATAGAAATATAGGTAAATAGGTATACCTGCTTAGCTTGGGGGCTTTTTGAGATCTTTTCTCATTTCTGCCATATATTTGTTTATATGGATTTTCTGCTTCATGATGTATCAATTTGGGTAATTTTTATTTCAAAAACATGTACATTTTCTTTGACTATTATTAGTTATATTGTTATGTATAAATTTAATGTCATTGTACTTAAAATTTCTACATTGCTATCCTTTTTAAATTATTCATGACAGTTTATTTATTTATTTAATGGATTTCCAAAGAATCCATAGATCTAACATTTTACTGTTTAAAAAATTTCTTAGTTCATTATATATATATATAATATATACATAATATATCTATTTCACTATATTTATGTGTGTATATATATATATATATATTAGTTTTTATTTTCTTTGGATCTTTTTCTTTTTCTAAAATCTAAATTTGAATGTTTTTAAATGTATTTTCTCTCTCTCTCTTCTCCATTTCAATTAAGACATTTAAGACTACATTTCTGGACAACCTGGAAGATGGCGGCGTAGGAGGACGCTGGGCTCACCGCGCGTCCTGCTGATCACTTAGATTCCACCTACACCTGCCTAAAGAACCCAGAAAACCTCCAGAGGATTAGCAGAACGGAGTCTCTAGAGCCAAGCACAGACGAGAGGCCCACGGAAGAGGGCAGGAAGGGCGGCGAGGCGGTGCACGCTCCACGGACTGGCGGGAGGGAACCGGGGCGGAGGGGCGGCTCGCCGGCCAAGCAGAGCCCCCAAGTCTGGCAGGCAAAAGCGGAGGGGCCTGACGGACTGTGTTCCGACAGCAAGCGCGACTTAGCGTCTGGGAGGTCATAAGTTAACAGCTCTGCTCAGAAAGCGGAAAGGCTGGAGGACAAAGGGAGGGAGAGTTGCTGAGCCCCCCGGACGGCAGAGCTCAGCTTGGCGGGGAACAAAGGCGCTCGCCAGCGCCATCTCCCTTGCCCATCCCCCAGCCAAAATCCCAAAGAGAACCAGTTCCTGCCAGGGAACTTGCTCCTTCCGTGCAAACACCCAACTCTGTGCTTCTGCGGAGCCAAACCTCTGGCAGTGGATCTGACTCCCTCCTGCTGCCACAGGGCCCCTCCTGAAGTGGATCACCTAAGGAGAAGCGAGCTAAGCCTGCCCCTCCTGCCCCTGTGCACCTTGCCTACCCACCCCAGCTAATACGCCAGATCCCCAGCACCACAAGCCTGGCAGTGTGCAAGTAGCCCAGACGGGCCACGCCAACCCACAGTGAATCCCGCCCCTAGGAGAGGGGAAGAGAAGGCACACGCCAGTCTGACTGTGGCCCCAGCGGTGGACTGGGGGCAGACATCAGGTCAGACTGCAGCCCCGCCCACCAACTCCAGTTATACACCACAGCACAGGGGAAGTGCCCTGCAGGTCCTCACCACTCCAGGGACTATCCAAAATGACCAAAGGGAAGAATTCCCCTCAGAAGAATCTCCAGGAAATAACAACAGCTAATGAACTGATCAAAAAGGATTTAAATAATATAACAGAAAGTGAATTTAGAATAATAGTCATTAAATTAATTGCTGGGCTTGAAAACAGTATACAGGACAGCAGAGAATCTCTTGCCACAGAGATCAAGGGACTAAGGAACAGTCACGAGGAGCTGAAAAGCGCTTTAAACGAAATGTAAAACAAAATGGAAATGACGACAGCTAGGATTGAAGAGGCAGAGGAAAGAATAGGTGAACTAGAAGATAAAGTTATGGAAAAAGAGGAAGCTGAGAGAAAGAGAGATAAAAAAAATCCAGGAGTATGAGGGGAAAATTAGAGAACTAAGTGATACACTAAAAAGAAATAATATTCGCATAATTGGTATCCCAGAGGAGGAAGAGAGAGGGAAAGGTGCTGAAGGGGTACTTGAAGAAATTATAGCTGAGAACTTCCCTGAACTGGGGAAGGAAAAAGGCATTGAAATCCAAGAGGCACAGAGAACTCCCTTCAGACGTAACTTGAATCGATCTTCTGCACGACATATCATAGTGAAACTGGCAAAATACAAGGATAAAGAGAAAATTCTGAAAGCAGCAAGGGATAAACGTGCCCTCACATATAAAGGGAGACCTATAAGACTCGTGACTGATCTCTCCTTTGAAACTTGGCAGGCCAGAAAGGATTGGCACGAGATCTTCACTGTGCTAAACAGAAAAAATATGCAGCCGAGAATCCTTTATCCAGCAAGTCTGTCATTTAGAATAGAAGGAGAGATAAAGGTCTTCCCAAACAAACAAAAACTGAAGGAATTTGTCACCACTAAACCAGCCCTACAAGAGATCCTAAGGGGGATCCTGTGAGACAGTACCAGAGACATCACTACAAGCATAAATCATACAGACATCACAATGACTCTAAATCTGTATCTTTCTATAATAACACTGAATGTAAATGGATTAAATGCGCCAACCAAAAGACATAGGGTATCAGAATGGATAAAAAAACAAGACCCATCTATTTGCTGTCTACAAGAGACTCATTTTAGGGGCGCCTGGGTGGCTCAGTCGGTTAAGCGTCCGACTTCGGCTCAGGTCACGATCTTGCGGTATGTGAGTTCGAGCCCCATGTCGGGCTCTGTGCTGACTGCTCAGAGCCTGGAGCCTGTTTCAGATTCTGTGTCTCCCTCTCTCTCTGACCCTCCCCCATTCATGCTCTGTCTCTCTCTGTCTCAAAAATAAATAAACGTTAAAAAAAAAAATTAAAAAAAAAAAAAGAGACTCATTTTAGATCTGAGGACACCTTTAGACTGAGAATGAGGGGATGGAGAACTATTTATCATGCTCCTGGAAGCCAAAAGAAAGCTGGAGTAGCCATACTTATATCAGACAAACTAGACTTTAAATTAAAGGCTCTAACAAGAGATGAAGAAGGGCATTATATAATAATCACAGGGTCTATCCATCAGGAAGAGCTAACAATTATAAATGTCTATGCGCCGAATACCGGAGCCCCCAGATATATAAAACAATTACTCATAAACATAAGCAACCTTATTGATAAGAATGTGGTCATTGCAGGGGACTTTAACACCCCACTTACAGAAATGGATAGATCATCTAGACACCCAGTCAATAAAGAAACAAGGGCCCTGAATGATACATTGGATCTGATGGACTTGACAGATATATTTAGAACTCTGCATCCCAAAGCAACAGAATATACTTTCTTCTCGAGTGCACATGGAACATTCTCCAAGATAGATCATATACTGGGTCACAAAACAGCCCTTCATAAGTTTACAAGAATTGAAATTATACCATGCATACTTTCAGACCACAATGGTATGAAGCTTGAAATCAACCACAGGAAAAAGTCTGGAAAACCTCCAAAAGCATGGAGGTTAAAGAACACCCTACTAACGAATGAATGGGTCAACCAGGCAATTAGAGAAGAAATTAAAAAATATATGGAAACAAACGAAAATGAAAATACAACAATCCAAATGCTTTGGGACACAGCAAAGGCAGTCCTGAGAGGAAAATACATTGCAATCCAGGCCTATCTCAAGAAACAAGAAAAATCCCAAATACAAAATCTAACAGCACACCTAAAGGAAATAGAAGCAGAACAGCAAAGACACCCCAAACCCAGCAGAAGAAGAGAAATCATAAAGATCAGAGCAGAAATAAACAATATAGAATCTAAAAAAACTGTAGAGCAGATCAATGAAACCAAGAGTTGGTTTTTTGAAAAAATAAACAAAATCGATAAACCTCTAGCCAGGCTTCTCAAAAAGAAAAGGGAGATGACCCAAATAGATAAAATCATGAATTAAAATGGAATTATTACAACCAATCCCTCAGAGATACAAACAATTATCAGGGAATACTATGAAAAATTATATGCCAACAAACTGGACAACCTGGAAGAAATGGACAAATTCCTAAACACCCACACTCTTCCAAAACTCCATCAGGAGGAAATAGAAAGCTTGAACAGATCCATAACCAGTGAAGAAATTGAATCGGTTATCAAAAATCTCCCAACAAATAAGAGTCCAGGACCAGATGGCTTCCCAGGGGAGTTCTACCAGACGTTTAAAGCAGAGATAATACCTATCCTTCTCAAGCTATTCCAAGAAATAGAAAGGGAAGGAAAACTTCCAGACTCATTCTATGAAGCCAGTATTACTTTGATTCCTAAACCAGACAGAGACCCAGTAAAAAAAGAGAACTACAGGCCAATATCCCTGATGAATATGGATGCAAAAATTCTCAATAAGATACTAGCAAATCGAATTCAACAGCATATAAAAAGAATTATTCACCATGATCAAGTGGGATTCATTCCTGGGATGCAGGACTGGTTCAACATTCGCAAATCAGTCAATGTGATACATCACATTAACAAAAAAAAAGAGAAGAACCATATGATCCTGTCAATCGATGCAGAAAAGGCCTTTGACAAAATCCAGCACCCTTTCTTAATAAAAACCCTTCAGAAAGTTGGGATAGAAGGAACATACTTAAACATCATAAAAACCATTTATGAAAAGCCCACAGCTAACATCATCCTCAACGGGGAAAAACTGAGAGCTTTTTCCCTGAGATCAGGAACACGACAGGGATGTCCACTCTCACCGCTGTTGTTTAACATAGTGCTGGAAGTTCTAGCATCAGCAATCAGACAACAAAAGGAAATCAAAGGCATCAAAACTGGCAAAGATGAAGTCAAGCTTTCGCTTTTTGCAGATGACATGATATTATACATGGAAAATCCGATAGACTCCACCAAAAGTCTGCTAGAACTGATACATGAATTCAGCAAAGTTGCAGGATACAAAATCAATGTACAGAAATCCGTTGCATTCTGATACACTAACAATGAAGCAACAGAAAGACAAATAAAGAAACTGATCCCATTCACAATTGCACCAAGAAGCATCAAATACCTAGGAATAAATCTAACCAAAGATGTAAAAGATCTGTATGCTGAAAACTATAGAAAGCTTATGCAGGTAATTGAAGAAGATATAAAGAAATGGAAAGACATTCCCTGCTCATGGATTGGAAGAATAAATATTGTCAAAATGTCAATACTACCCAAAGCTATCTACACATTCAATGCAATCCCAATCAAAATTGCACCAGCATTCTTCTCGAAACTAGAACAAGCAATCCTAAAATTCATATGGAACCACAAAAGGCCCCGAATAGCCAAAGTAATTTTGAAGAAGAAGACCAAAGCAGGAGGCATCACAATCCCAGACTTTAGCCTCTACTACAAAGCTGTCATCATCAAGACAGCATGGTATTGGCATAAAAACAGACACATAGACCAATGGAATAGAATAGAAACCCCAGAACTAGACCCACAAACGTATGGCCAACTCATCTTTGACAAAGCAGGAAAGAATATCCAATGGAAAAAAGACAGTCTCTTTAACAAATGGTGCTGGGAAAACTGGACAGCAACATGCAGAAGGTTGAAACTAGACCACTTTCTCACACCATTCACAAAAATAAACTCAAAATGGATAAAGGACGTGAATGTGAGACAGGAAACCATCAAAACCCTAGAGGAGAAAGCAGGAAAAGACCTCCCTGACCTCAGCCGTAGCAATCTCTTACTCGACACATCCCCAAAGGCAAGGGAATTAAAAGCAAAAGTGAATTACTGGGACCTTATGAAGATAAAAAGCTTCTGCACAGCAAAAGAAACAACCAGCAAAACTAAAAGACAACCAACGGAATGGGAAAAGATATTTGCAAATGACATATCGGACAAAGGGCTAGTATCCAAAATCTATAAAGAGCTCATCAACCTCCACACCCGAAAAACAAATAACCCAGTGAAGAAATGGGCAGAAAACATGAATAGACACTTCTCTAAAGAAGACATCCGGATGGCCAACAGGCACATGAAAAGATGTTCAACGTCGCTCCTTATCAGGGAAATACAAATCAAAACCACACTCAGATATCACCTCACGCCAGTCAGAGTGGCCAAAATGAACAAATCAGGAGACTATAGATGCTGGAGAGGATGTGGAGAAACGGGAACCCTCTTCCACTGTTGGTGGGAATGCAAATTGGTGCAGCCGCTCTGGAAAGCAGTGTGGAGGTTCCTCAGAAAATTAAAAATAGACCTACCCTATGACCCAGCAATAGCACTGCTAGGAATTTA
>NW_026057578.1:40419162-40673105 GCF_023721935.1 Panthera uncia | reverse complement strand
TTTTGGGATGAGCACTGGGTGTTGTATGGAAACCAATTTGACAGTAAATTTCATATATTAAAAAATAAATAAAAAAAAAGACTAAATTTCTCTTTAAGTATAGTTTTGGCTATATCCCTCATTTTTTTATAGTGTTATTTTTTGTGATTTTCTAAATAGTCCATAATTTTATTCTTGATGCCCTCCTTCACAAAATATTTAAGAAATTACTTTTAAAATATTATAGTAACTATTGTTTTAACCTTCAAATCTATTTGCTAATTGTTAGTTTTATTGCATAGTGATTAGAAAATAAGGCCTTTATCTAAGAGGTGGGGGCATAACAATTTAAGTGGCAAGAAATAGCCTCAGTGGAGAATTTAAACCTTGAATCTGACCAAATCATTTTCCCCAAATTAGTTCCCTAAACTGGAAAAGCTGACAACTATAACTGACAGATTAAATTCTTTTTCCATATTTCCCTCTAACTAGTTAGATAGAGGCTTGGAAATACGGTAAGTTCAGTTGGTGGGGGAAAAAAATGACATTATTTTGCATATCTGAGGCTAGTCGTATGAATTTTTACCCCTGCCTTGTAAACAAATAAGCAATTACAAATTATTGTAAGTTTCCTGAAGTAGCAAATATGATGTTAGGTAGACAAACACGAGACATCTCTAGAAGTGATGTCACAGGTGAGATCTCGAGGCTGGCTATGTACTAGCCAAGTGACAATGGGGAAAAAAGAACTTTCAACTTCAAAGTCCATGAGCCTGGTGAGAATTTGTGCTATTCTAGGAATGGGCAGGAGGCCAGTGTGCTGGCAGCATTGTGAGCCAAGTTGACAGTCCCACAAGTTGTAGTTGGAGAGGCAGATTGTATAGATTTGTGAACTTATTTAAATGCTTCGTACAGGTTAGGTTGTACTAGGGTAACAAACGTTGCCTGCATCTCAAAGTACAGGTTTATTTCCCATTCATGTCACCTCAGTGGGGCTTGAGTGACACTCCACATCTTCACACTGGGTTCTCTGCTGACACAGCAGCCTACCTGGGATATTGCTGGTCATTGTGGTAGAGGGGGAAAAAAGAGCATGCATCTTGAAGTTTCTACCTGAAGTGTCACATGCCATTCCTGCCCATATATCATTGGCCAAAGCAAATTACATCATCAAGTTCAATGTCAATGGGGTGAGGAAGCATACTCCTCTCCCCATGGAAGGAAAGTATATACTGGTATAATCTCCTTGTAAATCTATATTTCTCCACGCATGTTAACCGAAAGATAGAGTTGTACCCCCTTTCTACTTTAGTCATAGGTCCACTTGAGTTATTATCGGAAAATGATTACTTAAAAAGATTTATACTCTGTCAGTACTTCGTGTGTGCAAATTTTAAGAACTCGAATCTCTTATTTCTCTAAATTTTATAAAATAATTCTTTCTTATTCTCATGGATTCTTCATTTAGGGGCAAAATTTAAATCAACTTCAGTAGAAAGGATTTCATATTTACTACCCAGTCGTAAGGATCATCTATTCTTTTGGTAAAAGAGTCTTGAGCTCAATAAAAGACCATTTGTCTACAGTGTCAAATAGCAGAATCTAATGCTAATAATTTACCAAGTGCTTTTCCAAGTGGTGACATATAATATCTTGGCACTTTATGTTTAAATTTGTAAGAGAGTTCAGGAATGTATCAGTATTTCCATCTGTCAAACCAAGAGATAGAGGCACATTGCTTCTCAAGGTCCCACAGCTTGCCAGAGTCCAGACTAGAACAACGTAATGGGTGTCCTTGTCCCTTTTAGTCCTGAGAACCACCAGTAAATTTAAACAACATTTAATGACACCTTTGAATAAAGTAAGGCAGAGGGGCAGGAGTGGTGGGGGAGAAACGTAAGAGTGATGGGCCAAGAGACTGAAAATTTCACGTTGCTAAAAAACTGCATCTGGCAATGCTAGAATCATGTTAAATTATCTCTGCTGTCACTTGGAGGCATTTTTGTTGACGTTGCCCATTGCCGCATACGACTATGATTTTTTTCTCATCGAACCTTGTTCATTTTTGGAAAAATGCTCCTCTGCTAAAACGGTTTTAAAAAGCTTATTCTCCTTTAACTATTAAGTCTCTGGCTTTGTTGGATAAGGGGATTGACTTTTATTACTGCCTTCTAGAACAATAAAACTGAAAGCACCTCTTCTGGAGGAGATGGAGGGAATTAAATTTGATGGAATGCAGATTTCCATTTTCAAAAAAACTTTGAGTTTTTCCCATAGCTATTTTTTGTTGATCCATTGCCAAACTCTCTAACAATTGCGTAATTCAATCAAAATTCCATCAACAATAGACTGAGGAGGATCATGGTTGTAGTGATCACATAGCCAGCACAGTGGCTGTCTCATAGAAGGTTCTCGAAAAGAATTCCAGTAATGGATGGTGGGCTCTAAAGGACGAACCCATGTCCATAGAATCATGGGCTTCATCTCAGCAACTCCTATCTTGCACTCCTATCAGAAGCTGTTGGAAGGGTAGTTATCTAGTAGTATTCAGAGAAAAAAAATCGACATTTGGACTTCTGTCTGTACAAACTGTAGTTTAGTTTTGAAAAGCATGGCCAAAACATTGACCAGTCTCAATAAGGGAAGATTATTGATAAGTTAAAGCTTATTTAGAGGGGAGATTTTAAATATACATATTTGCAACCAAATATGTAGTATTAAAAGAACATTTTGAGTTATTAATTGCTTACGCTGAGGAACAAATTTCACAAAACACAGATAATTGCACCTTATCTTCTCAAACAAATTTTATTCATATTCTGCTCTAACAAATATAGTATGAAGGCAACAATTGTTTAAGTTTCTTAGTGTATGGCACAGATGAAAAGAAACAAACAGATTTAGAAGCAGTTCAGCATTTAAATGCTGGTTTAACAAAAGAGGCACGTATTATTCTATTTAGCAGTTTATACCAGATATCAGAAGACATTTTTTTTTTCCTTGCAAGCAACAGACTACATTTATTTGCAGTAAGTAAAAACATATCTTGATCAAGAAAATTACTTTTTTTTCTGATTTTCCTTTATATCACAAATGTCAGGGTAAGGCAAATCCTTAATGAATCATATGATAAAAACCCTATTCCCCAAGAAAATATATTGAACATATTCTGCTAACTTTGTTATTTTTCACAGCAAAGCTGACATGCACCACATACAGAGAAAAGTCATTTCAAATCAAGTGCATCAAGCAGAACTGTATTAATTCACAAAGAGGCTTTTCAGTATTTCATAGAAAGATTTACAATTAGCTGCGGTGACTAATATGTGACCTAGTATCACAGACAGTATTTGGGATGCCTCCTTTGTAAGCTTTTATGAAAGAAGGTTTGTCCATCATCTGAATAGTTACCAGCTAGAGGAAAAGCCCCTTTGTCTCTCCTAAAATGGACTACCTTTCTAATTAGAACTATAGGTTTCCCCTGCTATCTGAAAGTAGTGTTCCTCTGAAACCTTCCTTAAGCCGAAATGATGTAAAGCAAAGAAACAAGTACTATTAATTTATATGGAAACATTTTTGAGCCTTCCCAGGCCCTTTTCTGATACCACAGGGCACATCTTGCTAACAGATACAAAATAAAATGAGGTAAAGTACAGATGCTCACACACGCAATTCAAAGCTATGGCGGCTTGATGCTGAGATGTGGAGTGTAGTTCCCAGGGAAGGAGCTGGGCGGTGCCACTCTCACTGCTTCTATTTTTCATAAAAGCAAAAACCCTCTTTGGATTTCTTTAGGTTCATGGTAGCAGGCAGGCCTTTATGTAGGCCTTTCATAAAAGCAAAGTGGATAATGTGATTTCAAAAAGGCAGGGATACCTATATTATGTTGAAAGCCCACTTTGATCCTCTATATGCAAACATGACTAATATGGGGCTATTTTTCTCCCCCTCTCCCTCCTGTAACTCATCATGACACATAACCTGGCGGAAGTGTGGCTGGAAATTTACACCCAGGGTTCATGTGCAGGAGAATCAACCAGTCTTTTGAATTTTCCGTTGTATAGTCTGTTCAATGACAGCACCAGCGAAAAAAAGGTTCCCTGTGTTGAGGTGTCTTCGATCTGGCCAACAGCTAAATTTTTTAATATTTTACTATTGAAATGGAAAGTAACTTCATTGTTTTAAAGTGTAAAATCTTATAGCCAAATAGCAACCAAAGGGCATAACGAGGCAAAGATGGAAACACAATTTAATCAGAAGATAAAGTTGAAACAAATTCAGGAGTGGGGCTGATGATATTTACTCCTCATTCTCTTAGTTTCCTTCTCAAAGATTACTTTCCTTTTCCTGCAGTTTTCAGGCAGAGAACTCAACTGCCTCCTACCCAACCCACATTTAAAAATGAATGAATAAAATGGCTGTCACTGATGATAAAGAGAACACTCCGACTGAAATAATTTCAATCTCCACTGTTCCTAACAGGGACATTAAGTCGCTTTTATCTTTGTCCATTGAGAAGTCCCCATCCCTCTTGTCTCCTTCATGCTGTTTTCAGTCATAACTCATTACTGAATATGAGTAGCACTAACATTTGAGTCATAGGACAATGCGCTCCTAGCATACACACTTGTCAAGTCCTTTACAAGAATTATGGTGACTTTCAATTAAGTTATAAAGATAACATGAAATATAGAAACTATCAGTATTCATATGGCTTCATTTCTTGGATTACTTAAAATGGGACTTTTCCTTGCTTTTCTAGAAAGCTATGTCTAATGGCAGTAGGGGGCATATATATTTCCATATCAAACTGTAGAATAATGGCAGAGGGAGAAATAGCCACGTTCCAAAATTATGAGGTCCCTTAAATATTATTCCTGCTAGGCTGATAAGCAGCTCCGTTTTTAAAAATACAGGATGTTAGAACATGTTACATATGCAGAAATATAACTTGCTAATTATCCCAATATACCAAATAAGCCATCCAAATGCACAACAAATTCAGAAAGGCCAAAAGAAAATTGATAGAAAGATAAGAAGGTAAATTTTCCATAGAGGAAAGATCAAAACTGAAGAACTCCATGGAATATTTAGAAAACAGAACACCCTTTTATTTTAGAAATATTCAATTTGATCCATTACTTTTCTCCCTTTCTCTCTATGTATATCTTAGAATTTTAAAGATCTTATAAGGAGGATGAATTTAAGAAGATGTGCGAGAAGTTATATTAGTTTCCTCAGAAAAAAAATAGATTGTTCTTAGAACCCAGGAAGGCTATTGGAAGCAGGCCATTTTGCCTCATGAGGGTCGCTATGCATGTTGGCTCTGGGATAGACATTTGTGACAACTTCTGATTTCCTCCTGGGCTCCTCATCCCTTGTGCCCACTGTACCCCAGGAATCTTGCCTTATTGATACTGCTGTTCCCCTTCAAGGCCATAATTGAGGGATTTCTGGGAGAGGGGATGGGCCATCAAAGTAGTTTTGGATTTGGCATGAACAAACCAGACCATTTAGAAGTAAGCCAGAACTGCAAGCAAGACCTCAAACTGCCTCTGACTTCAATGAGCATCTTTCTGCGGGCAGTCAAACCTTGGGTAAAGACAAGAAGTTCTTTTATGAAAAGCATATATAGAAGGAGAAATTTCAAGTAGGACTTTTAATATTTATTGGCATACATTTGGGTTCTGAACGCAGGAGCCCTTTCTCTTAACTGAAACACTTAGAAAAGTGTCAACCCTTACAACCGTGTCACAAAGAGTCTCAGTAGTGGGCTCTATGTTGAAGCACACAATAAAGACCTCATGACCTAGGTGAGCCTTGCTGAAAGTCAGGGTCAAAGCATGGACCTGCTATCCTGGCTACTAAGGAAAAGACTCTGATGGCTGCCAGGGTCTGCCTTTGTTGTTATGTCTCTGCACTCTGCTGTGGATTAAATCCTGCTTCCACATTCCTCATTAACCACATGGAACAGAATTGTATCTTGGGAATCCCTGAATAAAATATCATTTTCAATTCATCGCCCTGACCCTTTTCCAAGTGATTTCTGAGCATTTTGCCCATTTTCTACCCTGCCTCCTTTGTCTGTGGATTATTCTGATATCGGGCTCGACGACACCTGAAATTTAGCTTGCTGTTTATCAATCATCTTCTCTTTCTTTGAAGAAACCACAGTATCAACCAGCTTTGTGAAATAATCAAGAAAGCAGACAGGGGCCAGGATACACATGTGAGGGTTACACCGTGCCACTGTGACCCTGGGAAAGGTCATGAGAGAAAAAACAGAAATTACAGGGATAGCGCCTGAAAGATGCATTAACATGGGTCCCGTCACTAAATTAAAGGAAACTTTTTTTTTCTTTTTCTTTTTTTTTTTTCTTTCTTTTTCTGCAGGTGAACAGAACAAAATGCAGCTGGAGAAATTAGAGCAAAGGATTCTAGGCCCTTCCCTGGGACGTGCCCTGCCCACACCTCCCTCCTCCACAGCTAGCACTACTGTCTTCCTACACCCCCCCCCCCCCCCCCCCCCCCCCAGGGCCAGGAGAGGCCTGCGATGCTGAGGACTGTGATTTACTTCCATTTCTTTGTTCCTTTGCTTCATCTTGTGCCCCTGCCAAAGACAAGGAGAAACCATTTGTTAGATTAAAGATAATAGATTTCATAGACTTAGCAGGGAATGTCTTTTTAACACAGTCACAGTCATTTAAATGTTTCTTACCCCTCAAACAAGCCTAGGAATATCTTGGACTATCAAAGAGCTTTGGATATCTGAGCTGTGATTGCTGGCACACAGTATCTTTAAAGAGCATATAAATCACTGCTAATTAATGTATGCTACATTCATGACTTGGTTCCGCTGATGGGGACGATTAACTCAAGTCTTCAAAGTAGTCTTTGAAAGACCTAATCTTGCATTGCTGTGTCCTCCTTTCTTGGGTCCATTCATATGCTCTTATTTCCAGGGTTCCATAGATAAATAATAGTAACAATGTACTTAATGCAGATTTGCAAAAGTTATTGATGGCTATACTACCACTTTGAGATCTTACTAAGTCTCTGCTGTGTCCCCCACCTGAGAGAGAACTCTAAGAAGATACTGTGCCTTAGAAGCGTTGATATTCTTTACATTTTCAGATTTTAAAAAGGTGAGGTATAACCCACATATAGGAAATGCACAGATCTTAAGCATACTTCGACCTGTTTTGCAAAACACATACATTTAACCTACACCACTATCAAGATATAAAACATTCCCGTCACCCCAAAAGTACCCTTTCCAACTATTAATCCCACCCCTGCTCGAACCAACAATTGATCTGATTTCTATCACTGTAAATTACTATGTCTCTGCACGGAACTGCAGCAGATGATCTCTGAGTTGATTTTCTATCTGGTGTCCTATGAATCTGTAAAAAAGTATCCTTTTAGGTGTGTATGTGTAAATGAAAGCAATATAATGCTTGTGGCATATGGTATTTAAAATAGCCAAAAGTAAATGAGAAGAAAAAATCCTGTATCATTCCTCCATGGATAACTTTTTTGGTTAATATTGTGGAGTATTTCCTTATAGTATTTTTCTATATCTCTCTAATACATATATACACAATTATATATTTTAATTTTAAAAAATGAAAATTGCAAATGTAAAGAAACTTATAAACGGTATAACATACCTAGTATGTATTCCCTATCCATATTTAATATATGCTAATATTTTTCAAATTTCCTTGCAATCTTTACTTTTCAAAAATAAAAGATGCAGGTAAATTATTTATAGATAAATTAATGTAATTTATAGATAAGTTAAAAATATTTCTCTTCCTTCCCAGAGATTACCAAATCCTAGTTTCATTGTGAATCAACTTTCACATTTTTATACTTTTACACAAATATATACTCACAAATACACACATAATAGAGGGTATATAGTATTACTTTGTGTATTATAAAATGTACATGGGCACCTGGATGGCTCAGTGGGTTGAGCATCTGACTCTTGGTTTCAGTTCAGGTCATGAGCCCAAGGTCATGGGATTGAGCCTTGCATTGGGCTCTGCACTGGGCATGAAGCCTGCTTGGGATTCTCTCTCTCTCTCTCTCTCTCTCTCCTTCTCTGTCTCTCTCTCCTTTTCTCTCTCTACCTCTCTTTCTCTCTCTCTCCCTTTTCCCCTCTCCCTCACTCGCACTTTCTTTCCCTCTTTCTCTCTCTGTCAAATAAAAAAAAAATTTAAATATTTTTTTAACATTTATTTATTTTTGACAGATGGAGTGAGACAGAGCATGAGTGGGGTAGCTGTGGAGACAGAGAGAGACACAGAATCCGAAGCAGGCTCCAGGCTCTGAGCTGTCAGCACAGAGCCCGACGTGGGGCTCGAACCCATGGACTGTGAGATTATGGCCTGAGCTGAAGTTAGACACTTAACCAACTGAGCCACCCAGGCACCCCAAAATTAAAAAAAAATAAAATGCACATAAACAGTAATTTTGTTTTGCCCTGTTTTTAGCCACCCACTGATTATTATTATAAATGTATGGTCAATATATACTTTGATTATGCCTTTGTGTTTACCATTCTCCTTGGCTTACAATTGTTTCCTTCACCTTCATCTTTCCTCTGGGCTTAGTTTTCTTCTCACTGTTATGCATCTGTTAGTAGCTTTTAGAGATAGAGTATGTGAGTAGCAAACTTTTCTTTTCTTCCTAAAAATGGCAGTTACTATCTTCTTAAATGATAGTGGAACTAGGAGAGAACTGCACACTGACAATTATTTTTATCCGTGTTTTGAAAACTCAGAATTATTCCACTATCTTCTGAATTAAATTCTTGATGTGGGGAAGCCTGCTGGCCATACCATACTTATTTCTTTATAGGTTAACTCTCCTTTCCCTGTAGTTGTTTCACGTTTTTTCTCCTTGTTCTCTGCTGTTGTGCAATGCCTATTTGTGGGTTTATTTTAAATACATCCTGCTTGCAACTTATTATTCTTCTTTGAACTTAAAACTCATGACTTTTGTCAATTCTGATAAATCCTCAGCCATTATCTTTCAGACACTATCTACTCTCTCCTTTTAGAACATGTTTTGAGCACAAACATCTTGGCCCCTCTCCTTCCAGCCTTCATGTCTCTTTATGTGTCATTCACATCGCCATATGTCTATTTGCTTTTTCAAATGGTTCTTATTTTTTCAGAGCACTGTTCTTTTCTTACAGTTTTATATCTGCTTTTTATCTTTTTTTTGTCATTTAAGTGTACTTATTTTATAAAATCTTCAGAATTCTCTACTCTAAAATTATCACAGCACTAATCATCCTTTAAGTTTCCCCACTGATTCTCATTCATGGTAGGTCATTTCCTTGTGTGTTTTGTAAGACGTCAAATTGTGAATTCATCATCCGAGAATTTTTTTTCCTTTGTAGGAATTCCAAGTGATAGTTGCACATTTCAATGTGTTATTGACAGCAGGGGTGGTACTGTCTATAATCAACTATTAAATTAATTCTCAGTCTGTGTATTTCTGTATGACTTTTGATGGCATAAATTTGTGTTTCAAATTCATGGTGCATTTGTGTTTTCTACTTGTCACAGGAACCTTTTTCCTTCCCCTCATGGCACCCTTGGGCTGACACAGGTCTCCTTGTTAACTTCTTGAGCTGGAAATCCCAGGTTTATTTAGGTAGAGTTATCAGTTATAACTTCTTACCCTGAGTGGCTCAAGGTCCTAGGTGGACATTAGTAAGCAAGGGTCTAGCCATAGGGCCTATTTCTGCATCAACAACCAAACTGTAGCCCTTAGGGCTACTGTGTCTTCAGCTTACCACATTACAGCTTTGGATTTCAAATTCCTCTTTATATCTGGCACCTTTGTTTTCATGTCAGTTGAGCTAGCTAGGTATTTAAACATTTTTTGTTATAATTTATTTCTCATTTCTAAACATTTGTATTAGGAGACATTCTGCATCACCTCACCTTTCCAGTTACCTGTTGCTACATAACAAGTCACCCCAAAACTTAGTGGCTAAAACATCATGGTTTGTTATTTTTCAATGTTCTATAGTCTGGTCTTGGCTCAGCTGGGCAGTTTATCTGTTCCAGGTGGTCTCCATTGGAGTCAGAACACCCAAAATGGCCCTCAGTTCTAGAATCTTCCTCCCTGGGGCCTTTGTCCTTCTATAGTAGTGTTTGAGTTTCTTACAGGATGGTTGGGTTCCAAGAGCAAGCATTCTGAGAGTGTAAACATGGAAGTTACAGGGCCTCTTAAAATGCACCTAGGTAGCTGCCAAACTCAGCCTGCCATGTTTCTCTAGAACCAAAGGTTCAGATTCTTTAACCACCTTTCCATGACCTCAAATACCTGTTTAAAACTTATTTTTATTTGGCAAAGTGTTCTATTGATTTGCTGAGTCATTCCCCTATTCCCATTTATGATACTCCTGATTCTTTACAATTATAAATTACACAATACTAAAATATTCTTGCATCATATCTTGGAACTCTGTAATTCTAATTCGATTTCACTGTATTTCTTCCATTTCCTGAATGTGTGATACACAGAACTAAAAGTCCCTTCTTTCTTTTGAACTACCACATAACCTCTACAAATTCAGCTGTCTAAATATTTCTGTGGGAATTACTGAAGTTCCTCAGATCATACTGTTCTCTGTGACAACTGTGTTCAGAAACTCTCTACTGTTTAGGGAGCAGTATGGTGTCATCAAATAACTGTCCTGGGAGTATCTGAACTTCCATTGATCATCCAAGTGACCCTGTGTAAGTCACTTCTCCTTCCTGGAATTGAGTTTCCTTAAACTAATATTGAACTTTAGGTTTTGACAACTTACTCTTTTGGGTAAAGAGATTGATTCATGTTCATGGTCAAAGAAAATATTTTGACATTAACCAAGGAAAACATTGATCTGGATAATTTATTTAGATATTGATCACACAGGAAAATAATAGTGTCTGTAAGAAAAATTCTAGAAAGAAGTTTATAGTTTGTTGGTAATAAAAGGGCGAAAGGTAAGGCAACACTGAGGAACCTGCATTTAAATTGTTCAGGCTTAGCCTCACTTCATTACTTTTTAATGGAAACTTCTTTACTGTATCATTTCTTCAACCTAACAGGATAATTTTAAATACATGAACAAGGTTTAAAAAAAGGAGAAATGTTTATAAGACCATATTTGTATGAGTTTTAATTTTTTAGCAGTGCTATACTATATATGTATAGGTACTACATTTGTATGTATTACACAAATGCTATTATATTTAGTTTTAAATGATGTTCAAGACCACGATGGGAAGGATAGGTGCCTACTTTCATATATTCTCAAGCTTTATTCTACTGTGATGTTGGAACTCAAGTCTGGAGCAACATGGTCTTCTGGGTGAGTGTAGAGGCCCACCGAGAAGAGGCCAGGGAGTGCAGGAAGGTGCTAAGAGGCAATGGTGTGAACACAATTGTGTCTTACACTGGATGACCCACAATTCATCTATTTCATAGGGTTTTTTTCACAGTTACTATTTTCAGCTAGGAATCAGAATAGCGAGATTGACTTCTTTAATTCTTCTCACCAGCCCTCAAGATATGGAAAAGGGTTACAGACTACTCATCATTTTAGATAAATTTCACTCTCTGATGAGAGATTTAGAATGGTGGTTTGGAATAACTCCTAAACATGAACTGCTCTGGACTATGATTCTCTCTCTTTTTTTTTAATGTTTATTTATTTTTGAGACAGACACAGACAGAGCATGAATGGGGGAGGGTCAGAGAGAGAGGAAGACACAGAATCCGAAGCAGGCTCCAGGCTCTGAGCTGTCAACACGGAGCCCGATGCAGGGCTCGAACTCATGAACCGTGAGATCGTGACCTAAGCCGAAGTCGGAGGCTCAACCGACTGAGCCACCCAGGTGCCCCAAGGACTATGATTTTCTTGGGGAGTTCCCCAAGGCTCATTCAACTCAACAAACCCCGTGTAGACATACAGGTCCACAGGTAGTGGTGTGACAAGATAGGACACAAGTCAGGCTTCTTTCTGCCCAAACACACTCAAGTGCCTTTCCACATTCTCCAGAGAGAGATATTTAGTGTTACGTTTAAAAACTATTATTTGGTGTTAGTTGTTAAAAACAACTCAGCAGGTAGCTTCTGGAAAAGCTACGCTTCAGAATCAGCTAGGGGTTGCTGAAATAACTTGATCCCTCTGGGAGGCCAGGAGGTTAGATGGATGGAAACATTTTTTTCTTGTTGTCAAAACTCAGAAAAGCAGGGAACTGAATATTTGACTACGTTGTGGCTTATTTCCCTCAAAGCATGGTGAGTTTTAAGGGGTTATCCTTGCTCCTTCCACTGTGTTATTTGGTGTAAAGATTTTTAAAGTATAGCCTGAGCCACACTGTGGGACTTGGCAGAACCGAGGGAAATCCAATATACCATTTACAAACACTTCCCATGGCTGGTTTAATCAATTGAAAATCCCACTACAGGGGCAACTTACCTATCAGTTAATCTTCTTGCTGACTCTCTGTTGGGTCATTTACACTGTCAACCTGACTATTCATTTCAACTGTAACCAGAAAGGAAAACAAAAAAGGTTAAATATTGATTAAACCCAAATCTTTTGAACACATTACAATGGTCTGTGAGTTGTTACATTCCTGATCTCGTGTCTTGTACCTCTTTTCAGTTCCTTTTTCACTCATTCCAGATTTGGATTTTTAGATTTGGGGGTTTTAGATTTTTACTGGCAGGGGCCAAGGAGGGCAGAATTGCCTCTTACTGAACTGTAGAAGCTGAGCTGTCATTTTATACCAGATTTTTGGGTTGCCATTTTGGGTGTATTTATTACCATCCTGAGGTAAATTCAAAGGCCTTAATAGATGTCTAAGAAAAGAAAAAGAAAACAAAGCAAAACAGATCATTGACATGCAGAGAGGTGAGCAGCTGTCTCTAAAATGGCAATGTCAGTAGGCCTGTTTGGTTTGCTATGTTTTCAAGTGTGAATTTCGAAACAGACCCTGTAACTTGGCCAGTGGGTGCAGCAGCTGTGGATACCATGCAACAGAAAAGCAGAACATCTGACCAGACCACACAGCAATGGTAAAATGTGTGCTTTTACATTACTGTGTGCATTGTTCTGCGAACATTTGCATAAAATCTGAATGCATAATCAAAGCCATTGTCCAGAAGTATTCCAGAGCAGGGAGCCATAGCAGTCGCTCTGGAAAATTTCAAGGGTGAGTAGGTTTAATAGATGGATATTTTTAAAGCATCAAAGCCCATATTATAAACGGAGAGACAATATACAAATGGACAGTGGCCAGACCGTATGTAACAATATAACTGACTAAAAACCTCTGCAGCAACCAGCCTGGGCAATCCAACCACAGCCTCTGTAGCAATCAGCTTAGAATGGTCAGGACTTGACAGTGACTGCCAGCTCCACCATATTCTGGGCCAATATTCCAACGAAGGACCATACAGGGAAGGCCAACCAATCACCCAGTTCTAGACAGCCCAAATCCAGCTTCCCCATGCCAACCACCTCCAGTCAGAGGATGCTTGGAACCTTCTCTTTTGTTAACAATAAAGATTTTCCACTTCCCTGCCTGCCTTTGAGTCGACCAACACCAGTGATAACAGCCGACTATACTTAGCTGAATAAGTAACCTTTGTTTGTTCTCGTTCAGGTAGTCTTCATTTACTGGCACAATAAATCAACAATCCAAAGCTCTTTTTCTCAAACAGGAAAACTTGATTAAATTAAAGTAGTGGCAGATGCTGCTTTTCACACTCCAAGGAGGCATGAAAGAGGAAATGACATTGAAGGGCATACTACCCAGCTCTTTCTTAAGGAGGAAGGTTTTAAAAGTGGGTCTCTGTTCCACCTGCAAACTATCTTGGGTGTCTCATGATGTGTGAGCTTACTCTAAACCCCAGGTATAAACTGGCCAGATGCAGCAATGTTACTGATATGAGGAGAATAATACATGTACTTTCTATCCTGGTCTACAAAATTATTGTAAGGTTGCCCATCTTAGTGAGGTAGTGTGCCGCATAAAATATAGGAGAACATTCTTTCTCTGTTTCTTCCTCCAACCCAAGGGTCACTGGTTCCAAAACCTATTAACAAATGTTAATATAAAAAGCATCCCGTGATCAAATAAGTTTGGGAAAAGCAATGTTAATACACCTCTTTACAGCTGAGCCTTCTGAGAGCCTGTAATATGCATGACGAATCTCTAAGTGAGGACTAAAGCTTAGTATTTCTCACATTTCTTTCCCTTTTATTCAATGAGCATTGTATGGGCCTGCTATTTTTCAGAACATGTTTTATAAAGAACTAGTAAAGAACCATGTCTATAATGTCACAACCAGGCTGTGGCGGGTTTCATTCAACTGAGCATGACTAACATGTGGTAGTCTTTAATGCATCTGAAGTTGAAAAACATTCTCCTAGGTAATTCGTACCTATGAGTGAAAAAAAAAAAACAAAAACCAAAACCCAGTTTATATGGAAGGGCTTATAATTAAGGGAGGAAATTCAGGTGATGAAAAGCTTCTATTGGGTGTAATACCTAGTGTAGAAAACTGTATTTAAAACCACCAAGTAATTTCTACCAGTGGCTGAATTTTTCCCAAGGTCCTTATCAGCTCAAAGCAATTTGCTTTTTTCCTTTGGCTAAAAGAACCCAAATAGCAAGATATATATAAACGGTTGATCATCAACCAATTTTGGTTCTCCTAAGCTCTGTAGGCCAGTGGAATCAAATATTTATTAAATCATATATTCCCAAATAATTGTTTTTCTAATGCAAGTAACATTTCAAAGTGTTCCCAGCATCGTTGTACAGGGGCAAGGATATATTAATATTCCTGAGGTTCAGAGTATTTAGATGCCTTCAAAATGAGACGTGAATAAAGAAATATTTTTTGTAAACTGATTTCTAAGGTGCTTTTAAAGATTTACTACGCTTTTGGCCAAGCCATCTGAAATAATACAGTGAGGTAAGGTGATGAAGGTCCAAGATAACCTTGGCCCAAACTCAAGCCGGGGCTCCCCTGAATCCCTGTAGAACAGGGATAACTTCGGAAAAGTACTCTTTATGGAAGTAAGGGATATTCCCATACAGTTCACCAGCTTTACTTCGGTACAGTTCACCCTTGGAATTATCCACTATGGCTTCCGTATTATGGGCTATGATTAAACTGAGTCACATACTGTTCTAAAGCAGCTAGCATCAGTGTTTCGTTTTTTTTTTTCAGTCTCCCAATTTTATTAGTTCCTAGTAGAACAAGGTTTTTGAACTTTACCTTGTTCTAACTGAATATGTTGCTTCACAGAATAGATAGCTCCCTTAATCCTAGATTACACACAGAAAATGTGTCAGATTTGTAGTTTGCATGCGCTCAAACAGCTCAGAACTTTACCATCAGGACTCGGAGAGTTTTCTGTGTAGCCAGAGCCTTCGTTTTGCACAGGAACTTTAGGTGTGTCCTCGTCTTGAGCTGAAAGAAAGAAGATAGTCCTCAATTAATAGAGAATTAGAACAGCCTGACTGCCAATTGTTCTGTCACCCTCCATTGCCCTCTTAAATTTAAAAATACTCCTGGGATTCAACTTCTTTTGCGGAAAAGGTTAAGGGAGGAAATAGTGGGTTGAGTTGCTTGAATTCTTTAGTGCTGTCATCTAAATTCTCTTTAATTTGTGAGATAATCGCATACATACATAACACAATTTCTCAAATTAAAAATCCGATAGCATGAAAGCAGGGAAACTTGGTTTAATCAGAACAACCTACAATTCAAATTTAGGGAAATGTGTGTGTGTGTGTATGAATTTATACAGCTTAACCTTTGAAAAGGGGGGAAAAAAACCTGTTTTGCCTTAGGCATGCCTGAAAGCTGAAAGATTTATTCTCTTGGCAGTGAGGTTTTTTTTTTTAAACACAAAATGAATGACTTAGATGCTTTCCTAGGAGACATTCTCAGATGCTGCTATTTTGAAGTGCTGAGAATCAAGTCTTTAGCTAATTTTTGTTATGATTGATTTCTATTTTGCACAGCTTCAGAGGGTGTGCATCCATTCAGCTGTGGCTGAAGCTATATAACATGCTTAAATATACTAGTAAGTGGATTGTTTTTTCTTACTGTGAGAATTTGACAGATAGTCCGAAGGACAAGAATATCTTACATCTTAGTTAAATGTCTATTATGTTTTCACAACTTGAAGACAAATAGCATTTAGAAATGAAGATACAGATAAAGGTCTGGAAATCGATATTATTTAAATACTTAAAAAATTTTTAATGTTTATTTATTATTGAGAGACAGAGAGACAGAACATGAGCATGGGAGGGGCAGAGAGAGGGGGAGGCACAGAATCTGAAGCAGGCTCCAGGCTGTCAGCACAGAGCCCCACGCGGGGCTCAAACTCACAAACCGCGAGATCATGACCTGAGCCGAAGTCGGATGCTTAACCGACTGAGCCACCCAGGTGCCCCTAAAATACTTTTTTAAATCAGAAGGTTGAATTCATTTTCATTACATGAGTACTTATTGAGCTCAGGGTATGTTAAATTTGGTGTGCCTGTTGGTGAGGATGAACCAAGGATGTTAAAGGTCCAGTTTATAGTCTCTTCAAAGGAAGGAATCTTCAAGGATAGAACCTGCGCTCTTGGTAATGATTTGCTGAAGCTGACAATCATGAAGTATGATTCAAAGGTGACCAATCTCTGAGCCTTGGTGGATGGGTGGTAGGTAGGTTAGTACTTGAAGACATACAAGACAAGCAGAGTGGGGGAAGGTGAAGAAAGCCATTTTAGATTTGAAGTCTGAAGTGCAGGGTCATATAAGGAGAGATGCCAAACAAGCTTTTGCATCCAGTCCTGAGGAAGAGAACTGTGAATAGACATGTGGATATTTGGGAGATGTCAATGTAGAAGTAACATTCATGAAATGAAGGTAGATGAGAGGAGTCGGGAAAAGGATAACATAACTAAAAAATGACTGATAGATCCCAAGCCTTCAATATGGAAGTAACTGTGCCTGTCACTTGTTTTCATTTGCTCCTGAGGATGAGGTCTGGAAAAGGAAAACAAAACTGGAACCTTCCAACTGGACTTCAAACCATATCATATCCTCTCTAACTCCACCAATTCTGGAAAGTGGGCCATTCTCAATTTCTCATCAACACATGCCTTTAGGCACAATTACAGAAGAAATCACTGATGGATCTCTCTAAGCCTGGGAGTAGGAAATCTTGGTTAATTATGCTTCAAAATAGAATAAGGAAAAAAATGAAAACATTTGACATTATATAAACATAATAAACTTTTGTATGGAAAAAAATACCATAAGAAATGTTTAGAAGAAAAATATTATAAACTGAGGAAAATGTTCATACCTTTTACCACAGACAAAGGGTTAATATCTTTAATATCTAAAGTCCTTCTAAAAATAGAGATTAAAAAGATCAAAAACTGGGTAGAAAATTGAGCAAGAAATTTAGCAGACAGTTCATAGAAAAGAATAAAAATGGCCTGTAGTCATGTGAAAAGATGATTCACTTTGCTCATAACGAAAGAAATGCAAATTAAAATTACACTGAGAAAAGGATTTCAACCTAAGGTGAATTATCATGATGTAGACTAAACCTCCTACTAGCAACAGCTAGAGTCACTGGAGAAATTATTTAAGAAACCATTCACTCACTAGAGAGCCATCAATGCACCCCAAGCTTGAGGAGGTATAAAATCATGAGCCTGACATTCCACATGTACCAAGAAGTTGAACAGAGCCTCCAGATATCTTATGAGGCTTGGGGGAAGGGCAAAACTTGGAAATCAAGGCTAACCAAGGAAGAGGTACCTAGAAAAGTACCTCAAGTTTTCTTTGGGGTCACCTGAAGGGTTATATTCTGGGGACAAAGATAAACTTGATATAGACCAGCTCTTAAAAAACCTGAAATCCGGGGGCATCTGGGTGGCTCAGTCAGTTAAGTGCTGCATGCTTGGTTTTGGCTCAAGTCATGATCTCACAATTTGTGAGATTGAGCCCCACATTGGGCTCCTCACTGACAGCATGGAGCCTGCTTGGTATTCTCTCTCTCTATGCCCTTTTCCCCTCAAAATAAATAAATAAACCTAAAAAAACCCGTGACATCCAACTTTTATTCAATTCAATCCTGATTATATTATAGTGCTCTACTCAATCCTACTGGCCTGTCAGAAGCAAAAGCAAAAACAAATCCTTTCTGAAATGTTATAAAACCACTCAGTGCCTCAAGTTATCGCTACAATTATTCACATAGTATCCAGCATTCAATGAAAAATTACCTGGCATTTCAGAAGCACAAGAACAAATCACCGAAAACCGAGAGAATAGGACAACATATAGAGACATGTTAGAGATCTAGATACTGTAGACACAATTTTAAAATAGTGATTAATGAATTTAAGAATTAGATACCTGGGGTGTTTAGGTGGCTCAGTCAGTTAAGTGTGTGACTCTTGATTTCAGCTCAGGTCATGGTCTCACAGTTCATGAGATAGAACCCTCCATCGGGCCCTGTGCTGACAGCATGGAGCCTACTTAGGATTCTCTCTCTTCTCTCTCTGCCTCTTTCCCCCACCTCTCAAAATAAATAAACAGTTTTTAAAAAAGAATCAGATGCCAGTGTGGAGAACTTCCATGACAAAGAAGTTTATCAGATAACTAGACACTATTTAACACGTCAGGTATAAATTCTAGAACTGAAAAATATACTATAATTGAAGTTATTACATCAATGGGTGAGTCTGGTAGCCATTAGACACAGCCAAAGAAGAGATTAGTAAACTGAAAGCTAGGTTAGAAGAAAATATAAAAAGTAAAGTACAGATGAAAAATACAGAAAAGAGTTAGTAGATATATGAGATAGGGTCTATTCTATGTGCAATGTGGCAAAAGCAATATTTAAGGCTTGATGGCTAATTTCCCCAAATTAATGGAAGATATCAAACCACTGTTTTAAGAGTGCTATGATCTCCAAGCAGAATTAGTGCAAAGCAAATCTCACTCTGGCCAGTAAAACTGCTGAAAACCAAAATTAAAGAAAAAAATATAAAATTATCTAGTGTTGAAGGATCATTGACATCAAAATAGCAACAATAGGACTTACAAGATGACTTCTCAGAAAAAATAATGGAAGGCAGAAACAATGCAATGACATCTTCAAAGTGCTAAACAAAAGATCAGCAGTGCAAAATTCCATGCCAAAAAAGGGTCTTTCAAATTTGAATTTGAAACAAAACAACTTCAGGGCAAAAAAACCAAAACGAAACACCAGAATTTATTCAGGGACAAGAACAGTAGACCTACACTGAAGGAATTGTTTTCACCATACTCAAAAATCAATTCCAGGTAGATTTTAGAACTAAGTGTGAAAGGCAACTTGGAAAAATACCTTCACATCATTAGGCAAAAATTTCTTACACAGGAGAAATAAAGCAATAGCTATCAGGGAGAAGACTGGCAATCTGGAAAACACTTAAATTAGCATCATTAATTTATCAAAACACACCACTAAGACAGTACAAAATAAGCCAGAGTGGAAGAAGATATTTGTGATATATATCACTGACTCCCATGCTGAATATAAAAAAGAAATAAATATGCAAAATAACAGAGAAAAGACAGGGAACCCAATAAGCAATCAGCAAGACAACAAACAAATATGTCATAAGAGGATATCCTTTTAGTGACTTAATTTTTGAGTGACTTTTACCAAATCTCAGCATTTAAAAGCCCTGACTTTTCACTATTTAAATGACTACAGAATGTTCTATCTCCTTGTGTAACTTATAAAATGTTCTAACTCTCTGGGACACCGTCAGAACTAATAAACACATAACTTTATTGTTATTTTTTATAAGAAATGATTACTATGAACGGGAAATTAATTGACCTGACACTAAACATTATGCCCCTGACTTTCCCCTTGGGGTTGTTGTTTGTAATGGAATCTAAAGATATCTGTGGCTGATTAGTCCATGAAGTCTCTTCCAAGGTCATTACTATCAATGATAATACCCCTGGGGATATTACTATGGAGAAACCCCTGTGGCATCACGGAGATCTTTTTATCTAATAAGTAGGATACTGGTCAGCCAAACAACGCTCAATGAAAATGAAGGAACATACAAAACACTTTTGAGAACTGGGTGAGAGATGAAGGAAGAAGTTGAAGAAAGCAAAATCCCAAAGGCAAATAAAAAAATAGTAAACATTTTAGATGCTTGCCTTCTGTTTTGTCTTTTCAACCTTATTATTTTGTAATACAAAATATTCATGTGAGAAAAATCAGGTTATGTCACCATATCAGCATAGATTAGCATGAGATGCAAAGGCAGGTTTGAGATCCATGATACAGAAAGATGAAAACAGAAATCAAAGTTGTAGCTCTATATATTGCTGCATTCCAGGAGCAGAGGCAGGCATCATCTGCCAAATCTGCTTCCAAAGACACTAAAGGTATGTTTGACAGGCATTATTAAATGTTTTAATATCATGAACATGCACGATATGTGCATAAGGTAGGGATATATGACTGTGTGCAGTGAGTGGCATGCACGCACGCATGTGTGTGTGTGTGTGTGTGTGTGTGTGTGCATGCACATGCATGGTATATTTGGGAAGAGGGAGAGGCATGACAGACATTTGTTACTCTGACATGTGTGTGGTGTGGAACTGGTATTATTCTAACAGCTTCTACCCTGCTGGGCAATGCAACTGAGTGCCCCAGAGAAATGAGTCCATTTCATATAGAGGACAGAATGTGATCAAAACAAAAATTGCTTCTACAGCTTGTTTATTCCAGTTTGCCTGTCCCTCCCCCCAGTTTGATTGCTACTGCTTGGAACATAAACAAGAGGTACATTTCAGCGCTCCCAGCAGGAGATGAAAGATGCTAAAATAGCAAATGTCTGGGACATTCAGTACCTTTTTTATTTTCAATCACAAGAGCAACTGTCCTCCTCAAAGCCTTGACTATGGTAACCTTTTGTAGGTCAGTTGTATTACATAAAAACTAATAAGTAATCAGGTCTCATCATATAGAAAAGATACTGAGATACACATAGAATGCAGTTAACCAGATTTTTAATACATGAACGTGGAGAGATGTTGGAGGATTCGCCAACATTTTCTTCTGAGATTTGTGTTGACAATAAACTCCATGCAACAAATAGAATGGCAAATAATTATTTCTCAGAGTATATGGTTGCATAAGTGTCAGGACAGCCATAGAGAGCAGGGTCTGTCTGGAAATAAAGTGATATTGACCCAAACTAAGATGGTATTCTTGAACCATCTTGGCAACTTTTGCCTTATCTATCTTTCAACTTTGCTGCTAATGCAGTGGATTAGATAATTATTCAGGAATGTTCACTTCCTATCTTCTACCATCATGGGAGTCTCTGGCACTGTCCCTTGACATTGGGCTTGGTGATGGAATTTGCTTTGGCCAATGGGCTATTAGCAGAGGTGAGTCAAACAGAGGCTTCAAACACATTTGTACAGTTGGAGCTTGGCCTCTTGTACTCCTGCTTTTTACCCCAAAAGGAATATGCTTTAGGGAACAGTGGATCCAAGGACTACTTGGATCTGAGTAAGAACTGAGCTAAACTCATAGTCTAATCAGTCCTTCTTAACCCAGACTAAATGTAGTTGATTCTCATATCCATGAGCAAAACAGAGCTGATTATTGTTCTAAGCCCATGAGATTGAAGATGGCCTGTTACATTGCATTATTATGGTGATAGCTACCACTCTTAATAATACATTTTTAATGGACTCTGTTCTGACATTGCTTCTTAATTTTGTCCCATAGCGTTCATAGCTATAAAATCATGAGCTTGATTTGTGCCTTATTTATTTAACACATGTTAATTATTTAATCGATTTATTAATGGTAAAGAATTAATTTGTTAAATATATGTTCTTGTGGGGAGATTTCTGTACTGACTTTTTGTATGGTCTGCCCATTAGATCATCAATTGTTTTCCCTCCATTTTAGGGATTAAAAAATATTTAATGTTTATTTTTGAGAGAGAGAGAGAGAGAGAGAGAGAGAGAGAGAGAGAGAGACAGTACAAGTGGGGGAGGGGCAGAGAGATAGAGGGAGACACAGAATCTGAAGTAGGCTCTAGGCTCTGAGCTGTCAGCACAGAGCCAGACATGGGGCTTGAACTCAAGAACCCTGGGATCATGACCTGAGCCAAAGTCAGATGCTCAACCTCCTGAACCACCTATACAACCCTTTTTTTAGGGAAGTTTCTCTTGTATATGTTGACTTCTAAATTCCAGGGATACCAAATGTTCCCACATAGAGCAATTTATTCCTTCTCTCTTCTATATATATCATTTTTTTCTCAAATTGTTTTAGTTTTTGTGTTCTTTTTCACTGTGAAAATCTCAAGCCTTTTTTTTTTTTTCTTTGTCAGTGATTTGGTCTTTGGTCTTTGCTGTTCTTAACTGATTTATGTTGCTAATGGTTGAAAATGTGTCTCCTTCGTTCTTACATTTCAGATCCTTATGCTGTTTTATCACCTTAACTTCAAGATCTTTAATGTTCTTTTGAAGTTCTTTTATAGCTATTGTAGGGAATTTTAATCTTTATCTGGAGTTATGTTTTCTTCCACAATAGCTTCTTCATCTGTGTTTTGCTGGTTTGCATGCTCACTGGTTTCCTTCCTTCCTCCTCTCTGTCCTGGCTTCCGAGTGCTTTCAGGTCGAGATGTGTGACAAGTGTTCATTAGCGTGCTTCTTTCTCAAGGTATCTGTGGCCTACTTGTCCTCCAAGGAACTACCTAGAAGAGTGTTTTCTTTTGAAGATTTTCTTTAGGGGGAGTAAAGTAGCCAGAGCATTTACCACATTAGTTGTAGTGGATTTCTCAGCAAGAAAGAGAAAGACAGACAGTCTGTCTTTGGGTTTCTCTATTCTCTTTTGCTGTTTTTGTTGTTGTTCTTGTTGTTGTTTGTTTTGGTCTCAGCCTCCCAATCCAGGGAATAAATAAACTCCACAAGAGTGCTATGCAGACTCCACTGGTAGAGCGAGTCCTTTTTCATGGAGATTTCACTGGGGCTTCTCAAGCACCTCCGTCCCTGCTTCCTGCACCTCCAAAGATCTTGCCTTATTGATTTTCTCTTTTATTTTTTTCCATTTGGTGAAATTCCTGGGTTTTGCTAGAGGTAATTAGTTCTAGGCATTTGTTATTGGTCTGCTTTTCCTCTCCCATTTTCCTCGCAGCAGGAGATAATTGAAATGGAGAATTACAGAGGGTTTTCCTGTCTCTTTGGGGAAGGGAGAAATAAAAGGTGCTCAGGGCTGACTAGGTAGTTTTGTGGAGATTTCCTAGGGCTGCTCCTCTCCCAGTTGAGGAGGTAAATGGTGTTTAGTAAGATCCCATTCAGGGTTATTTCTGAGCCTGGTAGATTTAGGGAGTAGACTGGGGCAACACCAGTCTCATGCTTTCAGCATTTCTGGAGATGTATCTTTTCTTTTGCTGGCTACCAACCCATTCTTCTGTCTGATTACTGTTTTGGTTGATGTTCTATGCATGATTGTTTTATTTATCTCCTTATCTCCCTGAATATTGTTATCTATGGGAAAAAGTAAGATGTGAAATCTGACTTCACACCATCATCTTAAACCCAAGACCAGATGCACAGACTGCTTTGATTTGTGTGACTGAGTGTCACACACTTGAGCGACATGTGTCACATACTTGACCTTGTCAGTAGCTGGTTTTTGGAATATTTATCAAATGATAGTTCTGATTATAGACTTGATGTTATAGCCTGAAGGTTTTTGTCCCCTTTCCCCCCAAATTCGTATGTTGGAGTTCCAATCCCCAATGCAACTATATTTAGAGACAGGGCCTTTATGGAGCTAACTGAGGTTAAATGAGGTCATAAGGGTGTGGACATAATTTGAGAGGACTGTGGCCTTATAAGAAGGCACAGGTCTGTGCCATGTGAGAATACAGTGAGAAGGACGCCATCTACAGGCCAGAAAGAGAGCTCCCATCAGAAACCAAATTCGCCAGCACCTTGAACTTGGACTTCCCAGCCTCTAGAACTCTAAGAAAACTAATTTCCATTATTTATCTATGGCACTTTGTTATGGTAGCCTGATCAGACTGATATATTTGATTTATATTTAGTTCACACTTCTTTGGGACAAAGGCATAATTGTAAACCATCTGTCCTCCACCCAATCTACTTTCTCCCCAAAACCTCAGTGTTAAAACTGCTACCGGACCACACAACCTCTCTTGATCACTTAGACAAATACTGTAGACACACACCCATGGCTCCCTCTCTGAAGTTAAATAATCAATTATTAAGCTGACAGGATCATGCAGGTGGAAAATTCACATGTTTCTACAAGACACCCTTTCCATGGCAACACCCTTCTTGTATTAATTGAGAATATTCTACCCTAATGAAAATCAGAAGCTGTCTTTAGTAGGAGATGAAAGGCAGTGACAGTAGCTGGGGGTGGGCATGAGATCATAATGTCTACAAATTCTTATTTTATGTTTTACCAGATGATATGCCTCCATACCAGTCCTTTGAGAATGGTTTGGAAATGCATCATTGGTTATTGTCCAAATAACTTCTCTACAGAAAAAAAAAACAATATTTAGGAAGCAAAGCAAAAAAAAAGAGTCCACTAGATATTTCAGTGCCTATCATGGGCTGGGAGGCAAAATGAATGAGGCGTATTTCTGTCTTCATGGAGTTTACAACCTAGCTGAGAGACAGACAAAGAGAGAGAGTTAACTGCTCACGAGTTAAATGACATTACCAAGAACTGCAGAGGCACAAAGGAGAGAGTGATTCACATTTTCTGAAGGGGATAAAGACAAACCTTGGAGGGCGAGGAGATAGCATTTAAGCTGGAGCCGTATGTCTGAGTCCGTTTCAAATGTTTTGCACCCACGCTAAGCATTTGGATAGGTAGAAATATCTCCTGTCTGTAAAACATCTGAAAGACTCAGCTTTTCACGTCCTCAGCCAGACTACCCTGGGCCTGGTCCTTTTTACTCTTCCTCCATCTCCCCTGCTGGTTGTGCTGCTCCCACAAAATCTAAAAAGCAGTTCAAGTTCCTCTGTGCATTATCACAACCACCGAAGGCTTCCCAGGTGTTGTCACATTTGGGTTAACTGAGCTAGATGCTGATCACATTCCACGCGCCTCTGGCTTTTTCTTTCCCTTTTCCAGGCCCCAATTAGGCATCTAATTCTCATTCGGCCTCATTATGCATTCCCCACCCCCTCCAGGGCCTGGCAGGGATGGAGACTACAAGGAGGCCCTTCTCAGCTGGAGGCTGCCAGTGCTGGTCTCAGATCAGGGTCTTTCCAGCAGGAATAATACAGATTGGGTGTCTCTCAAACTCCCCCACACACCATCACACACCCTTTGTGGCTTTTGTTTCTCTACAGCAACCAGATAAATCTGCACACAGCAGGGTCCTAGTGAACACAGAGATATGTATTTTTTCAAGAGGAGCCTCTTGATTCCTTCACTCTAATAGGGTTTTAACTATGTAAGGAGCCACAGTGGGGCAACTTTGGGCTTTTCAATGGTGCTTTATGTGAAATCTTTCATAAGAAGGAACTTACTGCTGGCAATAACCAAAGCTGGATTCTCAGAAACTTCATTGTACATTTAAGTCTCCTGAAAGAAAGTGCCTCTGACTGTTTTGGTTGCAACCCTGCACGATTAAGTATATAGCTCTTTAGTCAAAGGATAATTTAATCCTATATATCCTTAATTATAGACTCCTTAATCATTTCCACTAGATTTTGCTCTTTTTGTATGTTGCATTTTCCGAAATAGCACAATTTATTCTGAACATTTAATAAGGCCTAGTGCAACACCTTTGTTTATGATCAAAGTACTAGAAATCTACACCCAGGAAGAAAGCTGCATCCAAGAAATAACTAGAAGATTTACAGAAGCACCAGAGGATGGTTATTAGAGGGCTCTGAACTGTAAGTAAGTGAGTTCAGCTCTGCTACAATAATTCCATTTCTGGTCTTGGCCCCTCAACACCAAGTCTTTTAGCTTTAGAAAAAAAAAAAAAAGATACAAGTTTTCCTAGTAGGAAAAGTTTTCAAACACACCTGGTATTAAACTCAAACCCATTTTCTTTTCAGCTTTTCTTCACAAAGCCCTGTCATAGATGCCCGGATCTTAACCTTGGAGCTTATTTGGATTTAACAATTTTGATGCCTTCTGAGAGTTTATCACCACCAGAGCAAACTCAAATACACACACACACACACACACACCCTAAAAGACTGTCTAGGCCACATCCACTAAATATGTAACTAAATATGTAACTGCTATTAAACTCTGCCAGAAGCCTTTGACTAAAGGGAATTCAAAGTTACTTATGAGAAGTTGATGTTATGTTTGCCAAATTCTTTTGTTTAAGGACTTTATTCCTTTTTTAGGTTGTAGGTCTGTTATTTCTTGTTTTCTGAATGGGAATGCTTTCCTCCAGAAATAAAAAAGATCCTTGACCATATTCCAGTCCAACCAAACCCTTTCACAGATGTGGAGATGTGGACACTGGGCCTCGGGAAAGTGCACAGTTGGCCCAGCGCCCCCTCCTTCCTCCACTGCACCCCAGGGATGAGGTTGGAACTAAAAGTTCTAACTCCACTCCTGGGCTGTTCCTAATACTTTACCCAACACTAGTGATAGTGGTGAGAAAGCTGAAATAGGACTGCAATTTGGGATGCTTGGGATGTCGTTCACATCCTGAGATGGCTTTGTTGGGGGAAGGTAGCACAAAATTATTCACAATGAAGAGAATAGGTCGCTGTCCGGTTCCAGGGACTTCTCTGTGGTCAGTGGCAGCAGGCTTGGTAGAAATGGTGGTGTGCCAAGGCTCACCCCTCCCACAGGGTCTGCTATAGGGTCCTATAGCACAGACCATATTTCTCTGCCGGATATTTTAGAGTTGAAATTTGGTGGTTTGATTATCCTTTTCAAGATGGGCTCACTCCGTGTCTTCTTTAATCTGGAAAACCAAATTAACATCACTCTGGAACTCCTCCTACTGAGGTGAGAAGTACATGATGCCTTGGTTTGGAATCCAGGGAAAAGATTCCAAATGTGAGCAGCATAAGGTTTCATGGCTTCCTTGAGCCACTGGAGGATCTAGCGGTCCTGGGACTAAAGGGGGCGGTCAATCAACAGTGGTTGGGTATGTAATGATGTCATCCCCTGGGCTTCAGGAGTCTCCTTGGATTCATGCTGTAGCACCAGTCTCTTCAGGTTGACATCACTGGACTGCCCAGTCCTTTTCCTGAACCCCTGGATGCTCAGCTCCTTCACTGCCCTGGTGCTTTACAGCTTGACTGACTTGTGACTGCTGAATTTTGCTTTCATCTTGACTGATGATCTGGACTGAGGCATCCTGGTCTCTTCCGTAGTCAGGAATGTCTTGTTTGTTCCAGAATTTTGGCAACCAAGAGATCCCTAGTCCTCTGGCTGCCTTTTTTGCCTCTTCTGTCAGACTCTCATAGGTAGTCCTTCTGTAGTTGTCAAGGTGACTTTATTCCTTGTGTGGAAACAGCACCTCCAGTGAGAGAATGGACTTGGAGGACACTGAATAATGGGCCTTGCACCTGCTTTATCTCTTGACATTTAATCTCTTGTTCTAAGAGACAATTCAGGAAATTCTTTCATAGCAGAAAAAGGAACATCCAGAATTTCCTTTTCAGGCAAAGAAATCTTAATTCTTTTTTTTCTCTCTCTCTCTTTCTCTCTCTCTCTCTCTCTTTTTTTTTTTTTTTTTTTTTTTTTTGGTTCACATACTTTACCAAACTAGGGATCCTGCCACATAATCTCTCTAGCAAGATAACAATTCACCTGTGAGAAGGAGGCAATCCAATTTTGATTTATTGATCTCAGACACAGTGCTTTTCTAAAAAATAACAGTGTATACTAGCCCATATGTGATTGTCAAATAAAAGCCTAAAGACCAGACTTTTTAAAGGGGAAAAAATAAGAGCTTAATTTCTTTCAATTTACAGAATTATATAGACATTTTTTGCCTGTAAAATTTTTTTTGAAAGTCCAAAATAATGCAGCAAGAAGCTGCATTATTTCCCCCCTGCTCTGGGAAGAGCTCTACTGAAAAGCTGCCCTCCAATTTCAGATTTCTGGTTTTGTTACATTTAACCCGGTTGCTATTTGGCTGATTTCAATAGAACATTGATTATTTGTGTGATTGTAAACCTTGGAGAAGGAAAGAAGACAGACAGGTTCTCATATACCAGTAAGTGTTTTCCATTACAAGGAAACCTGTATTAGAAGTGTGGTGATGGTGGTGGTGGTGGTGGTGGTGGTGTGTGTGTGTGTGTGTGTTGGGGGTAAGACAAGGGGTGCTACTTAAGGTTTTATTACACAGGAAAGAGGTTTTATCTATTTTGTGGCTAAATTGCTACTATTATATGTCATTGACCTGAGGACACCTTTTCTCCCCCTACATTTTAACATCTGGGAAGTTGAGATGAATTGAATAATCAATGGCTCTACAATTGCTATTAACCTGGATTGAAGCCAAGTTCAGACAGAGGATTTACATTTGCTTGTTAGTCACTGGACAGTATTGCCAACCTGAGATCAGTTAAATTAAATTCCCTGCTTACAGTTTCTATGGGCCACACTGGGATATGAATTCAGGACACAAACCTGCAGGAATAGCACCAGTTTGTGGTGCAAGTTCTTAAGGGAGACTTTTTTTTAAAACCTACTTTCATCAATGCTGAAGGTAAGACACGCAAGTCTCCTGGCCTTTTGGAGCAGTTATTGTTGGTGCCTGGGCCCTCACGCCTGGGCCACCTCTGAGTTGCAGCTACAGTGGACACAGTAGCCCTGGGTACTTGGACAGTTTCCCCCATTGTGTGCCTGCATCTCTCTGCTTCTCCACTAGCAGTGCTCAGGTAGCTTGTTTGCTCTGAGCATAGGGTCGTCCAGGGGTCCTGTGCATATGGAAGTCCAAGAATCATTTGTTTATTAACCGTTCCTCACTAAAAAGTGCTGGGGACCTAACAAGCCCGGGGGTGACCAATGAAGGAAGGGAGCCACTGGATAACGCCCCAGCTTCCCTGTCCTTGGATGCAACAATTCTGTGATGTGTTCTACACAAGTCCTCAAAGAGCACTCTGTGGGAATGAGCCCATTTTCTCACAGTAGTAATCTGCTCATGACCCATACTTCATTGGTTCCTTCCCTTCTGTCTCATTTCCCTTCTCCTTTGCCTGTGCTTCTAGAGACCATCTCTCAAATAAATTACTTACACCCAAGGTCTACCTCAGCATCTACTTTTTGGAGGGACACAAATTAAGGCACTGTCCCCTATTTCTCCTTGAACCTCCCCCAATGGTATAGCTCTTTGTTGTCCTATATTGAATGCTCTAGGGATTTTTTTTTTTAAAAATGATTTCTTCTTCTTCTTCTTCTTCTTCTTCTTCTTCTTCTTCTTTTGTGATGTTTATTTGGTTTTGAGAGAGAGAGAGATTGAGAGAGAGAGAAGGAGTGCAAGTTGGGGAGGGGAAGAGAGAGAGGGAGAGAGAGGATTCAAAGCAGGCTCCACATTGACAGCAGCAAGCCCCATGCAGGGCTTGAACTTGCAAACAAACTGAACCGTGAGATCCTGACCTGAGCTGAAGTTGGACACTTAACAGACTGAGCCACCCAGGTGGGCCAGGGGAGTTTTTTCTTATGCAGTTATAGCTAATGGAGGAGTAATTCAATTATAGATAATTGAAGGTATCCTAATTTCAATGACATACTATTAATGAAAAATAAAACTGCCGGGATGACATTAACAGACTGAATACGCAAAATGAGTCATTAGCTCATCCCCCAAATCAGTACAAAGTTGTAAACAGTTGTGAACTGTTCTGTCCACCCTGATCCAACTAGGCTTAGTTGGCACACACATGTGTCATGTTATGGGTCTCAGGTCTTATCAGAGTTCTTAAAATCATTATAGGAAATAATGGATCAAACAGTTTTATTCCAAGAGTGATATTACCCTTCGTAAAACTTGTATGTTTTTTTCAGATTTCTCATAGGTGACATAGAGGTTGATTAGCCAATGGCAGCCCCAGTGATTCACTTGAGTTTTTCAAAATGTGGTCCATGGACTATCTGCAGTAGACTCACTTAGATATTATTATAAAATGAAGATTTTTCTAGGCTTCTTATCAAATCTCTTGAATAGGAATCTATGGCTGGTGAAGCCTGGTAATCTGCATTCTAATTAGTTGTCCCCAGTTATTCCTGTGTACATGGAAATTTGAGAATCATCTGCTTATTCGCTGCTTTTCAACAAAATTGCATCCTTAAGGTTCCTGGACCTCTACTAGTATGTGTGCTTAAGGTATTGACTACTAGAAATTTTATTCATAGCATAACAGCTAGAGCAAATATTTTTTAAAAGATAATTGAAACATTGGGAATAGTATCATCTCAATAATATGTCCCTTTTTTAAAGTTTTACTTATTTATTTTGGGAGAGAGCATGAGTGAGGGAGGGACAGAGAGAGGAGAGAGAATGCTAAGCAGGTTCTGCACTGTCACTGTGAAACCCTCTGTGGGTCTTGAACTCACAAACCTGGATATCATGACCTGAACTGAAACCAAGAGTTGGACACCTAACTGACTGAGCTACCCCGATGCCCTGACAACATGTCCTTTTTCTTTCTTTATTTCTTTTAAGTTTATTTATTTATTTTGCACACATGCATGAACGAGCTGGGAAGGAGCAGAGAGAATCCTAAGCAGGCTCTGTGCTGTCACTGTGAGCCTGCTGCAGGGCTCGATCTCAGGAACCTGTGAAATCATGACCTGAGCCAAAATCAAGAGTCAGATGCTTAGGGGCACCTGGGTGGCTCAATCATTTATATGTCAAATTTCAACTAGGTCATGATCTCACAGTTTGTGGGTTTGAGTCCTTGTGTTGGCTCTGTGCTGACAGCTCAGCTTAGATTCTGTGTTTCCCTCTTTCTCTGCCCCTCCCCTGCTCACACTCTGTCTCACTCTCTCTCAAAATAAACATTAAAAATAATTTTAAAAAAGAGTAAGATGCTTAAGTGACTGAGCCACCCAGATGTCTCAACATGTCCTCATGTCCTTTTTAAAAGATGACAATTTCCTAATTCCAGACAAAAATTCTGGAAAAGCACATTATTCATTCATTCATTCATTTAGCAAATTCTTATTCAACGTCTGTAATTTGTTAGGTTATGTGAGTATAAGGATGACTAGAGCTCTATCCTAATGCAAAGGCAATAACAGTATAAAGGACTGTGGCATCTTGGTTGAGAGCATAGATTTGGAAGTGTGAATTTTGATTCTGCTACTTACTTGCTGAATGATTCTGGGCATGTTCTTTAACCTCACTGAGACTCAGGTTTCTAATATGTAAAAGACCCAAAGTGATGCCTACCTCAGAAACAGGTAATATACACAGTGGAGCACTTAGTGGAGTGTTTGGCCCATGTTAAATAATTATGAAAAGCTATGATTTGAGTAATAATCAAATGCATGATCTATCAGGGCAGGAGAAGACACAGGCAGTAACAGAGAGTGGTTATGTATGCACTTGGATTCTGAAGCCAGAATTTGCAGGGTTTTAATCCCGGCTTTGCCACTTACTAGCAGGGGTGATGTCACCTCTCTGTGTCTCCTGTGCAACTCTGCTTCCTCTCATTGACTTTCACATACCTTCCTTCTCAGGAGACCTTTTAACTACAACCACTTACCTCTCTACTTCACAGAGAATCCAAATGGCATGGCTGTTATTTAGGTATGTCTTTGTCAATGGGAGCAGGAGTCATGATTGATTATAGATTGAGGAGACAGTCATTAGGGAGAGAGAGATGGAAATAACTGATAAGACAAAGCCCACTAGAGAAGGGAATCATGAGATAATCGAGAGCATAGGCAACAACAGTTGCAGCAACAGTTGGTGTTGCTCATGTTCTTTACATGAGGAATTATCTGAACTTTTGGAGGCTAATATGACTTATTTTCATACCCTTGTGAAGGGTGTTGCTATATATTTTTAAGAGAACATCCTCTGAGTCTATAATTTTCAGTTAAAAATTAGTCCATCAGAATGAGTCATGGCAGAAGCATTGACAGGAACAGGGGACTGATTCATCCAACGATTAAGCTCCTGAGAGAGCTTTGTGTCCTACCAGCACCAAGTTTTATTTTCTCTGTTTTCTAAACAATGTAATTTGATTATACTTCACATGCTGGGCTTCTTTATTTTCTTATTTATTTATTTTTTTTGTAAATTACATATGTAAAATCACATGGAAGGAAGAAAGATATTCAGACTTGGTCTATGAAAAACATGGATTAACTGTGAATGATTTTCTGGTGATGCAGATAGATTTCTTTCACCCCAGTCCCACTTGTGTACAGGCCTCTCATATTCAGAGGTGAAAGTCTTGGCTGTAGTTTTTTTGGTGCCGTACTTAATTAAGAAAGAGTGAACATATTGGACTTAATAACAAATTCTGGCCAAAGTGTGGTACAATCCACATTCTCATCTATAAGCACCCACTGAGCATCTATTAAGCCACTTTGAATTAATTACTTAGCAGACATTCATTAAGTATCTATCACATGCCAGGCTCTTTATGAGCAACAAGAAAGCAATACTTATAAGATATAGTCTCTGTCCTCCAGAGACTTAAGCGATTGAAATCCCAAGTGATAAGAATTATTCTGGATTAGTAGAGGGCATCTTACCCAGTCTTGAGAGAAAGATAGGAAGTGGTTTCAGGGAGATGTTTCTGGACTAAGTTACATCCAAACTGAGCCCTGAAGGTTGAATGGGAGTGTCCAGGAAGAAAGGAGCTTGAGAAGAGTCTCAGGCACAAAGGCTCAGACAAGAGGGTGTGGGGCCAGTGAAAGGACTAGCCGGTTGTCACTACCACAGTTCAAGATGGTTGATATTTAGAGTTCAAGGGAGGTGGCCAGAGAGGCAATAGGAACCAGTCTTTGGAAGACTAAGAAGTGTCATTCAGAAGGTCTATGAGACCCATGGAGGTTGTAGTCAGGGGGTGGCCTAACAGATTTGCCTTTTAGGAAGATTAGTCTGACTACTGAGCAAAGAATGAATTTAAGTAATGGGGGAGGGACTGGAATTGGGAAGAACAGTGAGGAGGGAGTAGTCTTTCTGAGCACAGAGCTGAACGATATACCCTGTCCCCATTTATGAAATAGTAGGCAGGGCCTCATGACTGAGTCTCAGCCAATGGACTGTGGGCTGAAGCAACATGTGCTACTTTTGGGACTGGCACCTACATACCCTCCTTGTGTGATCCTCCACACATTGGCCCTCATCCACCAGGCCTTGGCAGCAACACTCAGACTTGAGAACCACCTGGACAGCTTGTGAAGTGCATATTTCTAAATCATAGTCAGAGCCTCTAATTCAGCTGGTCCGTGATAGGGCCCAAGGATCTGCATTTCTAGCTAGTTACTAAGTGATGGTAATGCTGCTGAGCCAGGAATCACATTTTGAACACTGAGACCCTACAAAATGTAGCATTGCAAGATGTATAGGAAGGAATTATCCTGGGTTCCTGAATGACTGTGTGGAGTAGGTGTCTCCCTCCTCAGAACAACTTTGGAGTGTGTGAGCTGAGTAAGAAATATACTTTTCTCCGGTAAGTCATTGAGATCATGAGGTGGTTTTCTGCAGTCAGCCTACTCAAATTAATACAGGAGTCACTTCTAGAAGGGACATATTAGAAAAAGTTACAATGTGTGTGATTGCCAGTACTGGGTCTATCTGTCACAGTGATCACTTTTATAACTGCATGGAATGCAAGTGTTGTTTCAAGGCTCAGCTTACCTTCCTCATCTTGTCACCCAACCTCAGCCCAGGTTGTGCTCTTCCCTTTCACAGTGAACTTACTATGATCACCCATTTGACTTTTCCCACACTAGACCATGGGCTTTAGAGAGCCACAAATTCTACTTAAAATCCTCACAGTATCTGAAGCTTCACACGAAATAAGGTTAAGTCATCTTGATGATGTGTCAGTAGGCACTCAAGTGCCCACTGACTGTAAGTTAAGGGAGGTGTACATCATACTGTCTTCTCCTGTAGTCCTTTGCACATGGTGCTCCTTCCCTCTGCAACATCTGCCTACCTCTACTCAAAGCAGCTATTTTCACTCAGCTTAAACATCACTTTCACCAGCATGGCTACTCAGATGAAATTGTGACTAGTTATCCCTCCTATGCCCGTTTTCTTCCCTCTACAATTGATAAAATATGTATCATACTATTTTGTAACCATTATTCTAAGTAAGCTTGTTCTTTTTAAACTTTTGAATTTTGGTTCTCTTTTCAGCCCTATCTATCATTTTTTTTTTTGCTCTATTTACATTTCTGTAAAAACCGTATTTATATTTAATTGAATGATTATCCAACTAGTCAGTGTCCTATTCCTATGAATCATTCAAATAGTTAATGAATGTTGTCCAAACATTGCCTGGCCCTTGGAATGTGCTTAGCCATCTTAGAAAATGATTTATTGTTTTACCGAGGCCATAAAAATAATGTTGGAGGAAAAGTAGGTATGCATGCATCATGCTTGAAAGTCATGGGCAAGTCATGGGATAAATGCTGCATATCAGGCAGGCAGAGTCAACACTGGGAGGAGGTCACTAAATGTGAAGTGTAGAAAGCCCTAGTTTGGTATCCACATTTGCAGTCCAATGTTACCAGAGCTGAGATCTGAAGCATGAGTAGAAGAGAGGGACTATATTGTGAAATAACAGTGATGGTATGTTATGCAGATAAGACCTAATTATGAAGGAAAATATAGCCACTGGGTGAGGGAGGGGAAACAGTAGCAACCATTAGTTTTCTAAGACAGGGAATAGCTGTATATATTTGAAGGCCAAAGGAAAGAAACAAGTAGAAAGAAATATAAACATGATGCTGGGAATTGGAAATAATTGAGGAGACAAGGTGTCGTTTGACAAAAAAGAAAAAGAGATTCAGAGGCAATGTTAAGGTTAATTTTTAGAAAGGAGAAATGTAGCTGTTATGTCAAGATAGAAGAAAATAAGAAGGGATGTGTTTGGGTCAAAGATAATTTGGGTGGAGAAGATATGAGGTTAGGGGATTCTTCCTTTAATGACTTTGATTTTTCTCAACAAAGTGGGAGATAGGACCATCTGTGAGAAGATAGGGCTGGAAGACAGAGAAGAAGAAGAAGGAGAAGGAGGAGAAGCAGAAGCAGAAGCAGAAGCAGAAGGGGGAAGGGAGAAGGAGAAAGGGGAATGGAAAGAAAAGGGGAAGGAGAGGAGGAGAAGGTGGAGGAAGAGAAGGATAGAGAAAGTTTAGCTACTGTAAGAAGTGTGCTTGGGTAATCAAAAAAGATGGCTTATTCACAGGAGCCATTAAATGTAGCACATCAATAATATTATTTTTTAGACTAGAAAAAAAAGGACCATGTAAATTTATAGCACCAGAAGCTTGGCATTGCTCTGAAATGAGTACCTGAATTGATGATCTCACTGTTGTATTTCCTCTCCCTCTGAAAGCTAATTCTAGGCACTTAATTTTTCGATGTCTTAACTCTTTTGTGTACTCTTCTTCATATGGCTTCCCTTGGCCATCTAATAATATTCACTTTTTAATATTTTATGGTCTGTAATTCATTTTCTCTATTCTCAAGTGAATATTCATATTCTCCAGTGAAATGAGCTTGGTGAAGATGCTGAATGGCCTTTATGCTGCTTCGTGTTAGTTTGGCAGACATCTATGGGGTACCACTAGGTGCCAGGAGCTGTGGGAAATGGCGAGGAAGCGACTATGAATTAAGCATTGTACTTGTCCCAGAGGTTCTCACAGTATTTGTGGGAGACAGACTCACAAATATACAATTTAAGCACCACGTGGCTGTTGCTGAATTGAAGGCACAGATCATATGATCTTGAGCAGCTAGATTAAGGACATTTATTCATCCTGCAAATATTTTGTGAGTGTGCTCCATGTATCATATAATGTGAACCCCAGGCAATATACAGTGGTGGAAATAACAGGTAAAGTCTTTGCTCTCTGGATATATGTCTGACGGAAATAAAAGAATGTGGTGTGATAGAGACATAGTGAAAGAGAGTTATTTAGTTTGAGTGTTTGGGGAAGGTTTCACCAAGAAAGGACCTTCAAAATGAGACCTGAGTGAGAAGTCGGCCATGCAGATGCAGGAACAGGTGTTTCCCTGAAGAAACACATCCAGAAAAAAGGCCCAAAGGCTCAGGTACGCTTGGCCTATTCAAGGAGCTGAAAGGAAGCCAGTGTAGCTGGAGAGTAGTGAGGGAGAGAGATAAAGGAAAGAGATGCTGTCGGAGAAACTGACAAGCACAAAGAGTTTGAATTTTATCCTAATGCAAGAATTCAGTTCCTAAGAAGGATTATCTTTGTTCTGCAAAGGCCATAGGATGCTGCAGTATATTCTTTACACCACCACCAAAAAATGATGGGTAGTGAGTATAGTTCATTTGATCATTCAATAATTGTAAATTGTGCACCAGCCTAGTGTCAGACACTTTCCTAGGTGCTGAAGATTTAGCAGCTACAAAGTAGAAAATGTCCTTGTAGTCACCGTCTTATACATGAATGTGTGTGTGGGTGAACATTTCAGGTATAGGAGCAGTAAGTGCAAAGGCCCTGAAGCAAGAGGATACTGAAAACACTTGAAGAAAAACAGACATGAATAAATAAAGAGAAATTTGCATCAGAGGAAAAAAAACAGGGCAGGCTGGGGGTACAGTGGGTCAAGATTACATGGGTCACTATATGGATGTCAGGTCATATTGGATATCACTGGGAGATTTTGAGGAGAAGTGGGAGATTATATTCTTACTTCATAAAAGCGTCACTTTGGCAGTGGTGATACAGTAAACTGTAAGGAGCCCAAGATGAAGACAGGGAACCACGTAGGTGATGGGTAATTGATGCAGAGATAAATTTGACTGGGGAGAAGGTGGAGGAAATGAGAGTTGTGACCATATCTGGGTATATTTTGAAAACATAGGTTTGGTGATGAATTGGGCTTGGACTTGGGAATAAAGAGACACATCAAAGATAACCAAAATTCTGGATCTGACCACCATGAACAAGTACCATTGGCTCAGATGAGGAAGACTGTAAGAATTACAGATGGGGAGCAGATATTAAAAGCTCAGTTTTGGAAAGGTTGAGTTGGAGCTGTTAATGAGAAATCCAAGTAGAAAGGTTTATTAGATGAATCCTGAGCTCATGGGACATATCGGGAATTAAGGTATGATTTGGGAGTCAGCAACTAGCTGTGATTAATTTATTGAGGTAGGGAACCAACATATTGTTACTTTGAATCAAATCAAGTAACCTAATAATGCTCAACTTATGAGAAAAAGGAGAAAGGTGGGGGCAAGAAGGCTACTGGTTGAGAGGGAAACCTCTAAAAAAAGATCCAAGAGACCAATTTTTCAGTCCTGATTGTCCATGAACTCTCTATATGACAATGGAAAAGTCATCTGACCTCACTTTCTTAATTTGTATAAAAAATGGTAAAATAGAATAATCTCTAAGTTTTCTGCCACCTCTAAATTTAAGATGAAAAAAAAAAAAACAAACCAAGAGTCATAATATATAAAGGACTCTAATAAATTAGTAAGGATAAAAGAATATTCTGTTAGAAATATGGACAAAAGATACACAATTCTTTACAGAAAAAAAATCGCAATAAATAACCAAAAATTCAAAAGTATAACCAAACAACTGAATGCATGACTAAATTATAAGAAAAACTAACTATATAATAGGCATAATAACAATAAAATATATTTAAAAAGAAAAAGAAAACTAAAAGTGCATATAAATAAAAATTTTTAAATGCTGTGGAGGATTCATAACAGAGGCTACTTTGGTGACAACGACACATTGTAAGGTAGCCAAAACAGCTTACTTCCAATAAAAGTACTCATTGTAGAATAAGACAAAGTAAGTATAAGATTTGTATGGAAAAACAAACATTCAACATTTATTTTCTATCCAGGAAAATTCTCTAAATGAGCTCATTCAACATAGGTTCTTGTTTTTGTTTTTGTTTTTGGCTTGAAAGTGGATGAACAGAGCTGTAACATAAGTAAAGACTGAGTTAGTTGAATTAAGACTGGGTTAGTTCAGTAATAAGCAATTGGATGTGGAGTCTCCTCCAACTTCCCAGGTCACCACTGTTTTTTCTTTTCTTTTTTTTTTTTTTTTTTTTATTATTATTATTTTTTTCAACGTTTTTTATTTATTTTTGGGACAGAGAGAGACAGAGCATGAACGGGGGAGGGGCAGAGAGAGAGAGAGACACAGAATCGGAAACAGGCTCCAGGCTCCGAGCCATCAGCCCAGAGCCTGACGCGGGGCTCGAACTCACGGACCGCGAGATCGTGACCTGAGCTGAAGTCGGACGCTTAACCGACTGCGCCACCCAGGCGCCCCTGTTTTTTATTTTCTATAGAGATAACAAAAGAGGAAAATTCTGTGTGGACAGCATTAATATTAAACTTGGGATTTTACTTCAAGAAAGAGCGCTGTAATGTTTCCACTTGATGTATACTTAACATGTGGTATTTCGATTGCATTTAAATTGGCTGCTTATTTTTAGTGGTTAAACCGTCAGTAAGGAACTTTGTGACAAAATGGTTGAGTAGAAACAAAGGACCAGGTTTCTAAAAATACAGACAAGTTCTTCCTTCTTAGTCTTCAAGACCCAACAACATACAGATATAAGGTAAGAACCATAACAAAACAATGAGAAAACAAACAAACAAATAAACAACCATCCCCTTTGTGAGATTGAAGGAATACTGCTACCATACTAAAAATCAGGAAACTCTGAAGAGTGAGTGATGCCTAGCAGCAAAAAAAAATCACTGCCATTGGGATGTAGTCCTTTTTTCCTGCCACTTCTGCCTCTCTCTCAACTTTCTATCGGCCAAGGATGAGGTTTAATGGATTACAGAGCACTCTAACCCTAACACACACAGGTGTACAAGTCAAGAAGCTCCAAAGGTGACCATGGATACCTTGGGAGGAAAGGGCAGGGCTCTTGCCTGGCCTAAGGGAGACCTGTCCCATAAGAAGGTCAAGTGTATTGAACACTACAACAGATGTTTAGGCTAGAGAAAATGACCAGGGATAGAAAAGGGACATGGCCCAGGGGTATTAAATCTGCTATCCTGTTATTTTTCTTGGCTTCTGTTGAACCCAGATGGTGATCAGGGTTTCCCCAGCACACAGACTCTGTGTGTGAACAGAAGGCTTGTTACTTTGCAAATGAGGGAAATGGGAAAATCTGACCTAGTTATCCGCAAACTCACACAGAACTTCTCCTTTGTGACGACCTCTCTTCCCATTCATGGAACATGCAATAGAATCTAATGCCATCTTCTTCCTCAGCATAAGGTGTCATTTATTGAGAATTTTTTTCTGACTAGAAGGTATATGCATCAAACCTTTCTAACAGTAGTGAACATCTGATCTCTGTTTTATGGATGAGAAACTTAGGAGTGCAAAATTTAGGAAACTTGCTCATGGTCATCCAGCCAAAAATGATAGAGCTGGACTTTTAATCCCATCTATCTGAAGACAAGGTTTGTTGCTGACCTGCTTAAAAGGCAGACCCATATTTTAAACCTCAACAGAGGTGGTAGAGAAAATTTGAAGAAAGCCCAGAGACAAACATTAACAGTTCTCATCCTAGAAGAAAGTTTTGACATGCAGTGTTAAGGTCAGAAGGGGATTTAGAACTTGAGTCAGGAGATGCCCTCATTTGGTAGATCCTCCAGAAGTTAAGTGATGTGGTTGAGGATGCAGAACCAGCTGGAGACAGGTACAGCCAGGATGAGATATCACAGTTCCTCTAATTCAGTTCAGTGCTCTATGAACCTATGGTCTATCTCAACAGATGTTTCTCTAAACATCTGAAGGCACGTGACACATAGACCAAAAATATCCACTAAAGCTTTCTTGCACCAATAGAGTGTCATCACTTAGAGTTACGTTCAGAAGAATCTGCAAGATGGTGAACCGGAATGCCACACTGTGGATTCTTCCTAAATGTTACTTTCCCTATATCTTCCCTGGGAGTGCACACGATTTAAAAGACTATAAATGTAGTAACATCGATGCAGGCAATTTGCTAACTGAAACTTAAGGACATAGTCATGGAGAATCAGAGCACCACCACTTAGGCATGAAACACTGCTGTGGGCAAAGGCTCGGGCTCTAGCATTCTGCATTTGTCAGTGGTGGGCTGCAGTTGCCATCAACAAAACGACCTTGACTGGGGATATTCTCCCAAACCATCCCTTGATATGCACCACAGTATGGGATCCCAATTTCATTATTTTTTTTTAATCTGTAATTTCTGTTACATGTATGTACAAAGGAAAACTTCAGAAATACAGAACTCTTGTTTATCCCAGACCCACCTGTAACAGACAACCTTTATAATTTGTTTTAGTTCTCTGGGTGGTCACCTTACCTTTAAATAACATGGAATTGAGCTGCCATTTTTATTTATCTTTCCTAGACAATAGCTATTCAGTCTTGCAATGACCAATGGTGATATACTGCATATGCTATCCTCTCTCTTCCTAGATTTTGATCTAGGAAGGATATACTGGAGGTAAACAGTTTTGATCTGGGAAGAATATACTGGAGCTAAACATTTAGATCTCTTTTCTAGATTTTCTATGGGTTACCTTTGACATCTTTAACTTAAGCACCTGAAGTGTACAAGTTCTCCAACCTTTCCTTCTAGTTTTCCTTACTCCCTTTATTCTTCCCATCTTCCATCACAAATTTGCTCTTTCATGGTCAAGAAAAACATTTATATTCTGTCTATAAACATGATAAACCAAAGTGATTTATTATAAATGTTAGAACTTAGAAATACCATTTTTATGATAAAGGCTATAATGAGATAATATATTGAACATATTACTCTGATTATGCTTTATTCCTCTTTCCTACATATCACATTTTCTAGCAGCCAATGGGCATTTTAGCCACCAGAAAATGGGAAGGCCGGTGCCACCTCAAAAAGGAGGGAGAATGTAGAGCAGGGTTTCTCAACTTTGGGTACACCTTGGAATCACCTGCGGAGCTTTAAAAATACCGATGCCTGGCTGCAATTCCAAGATCATTGAATATAACTGATCTACCTTATGGTATGGGAGTTGGGCTTTTTGAAACTCCCCAGATAATTCTCATTTACAGTTGAAGTTGAGAAGAAGTACTAGTCAGAAAGGAAAAGTAAAGTCTAGCCCTTATGACACTTCCTTTCAAAGGTGGGATAAAGGCCAAACACCCAGAGGGAGGACGCACATAGGTAGGTTGAGGGGAAGCCAAAATCTGAAGAGGGGCTTTAGCTCCACTTCTTAAGCACCTGAAGTGTACAAGTTCTCCTAGGATACGTCCTAGGAGGATCTCCCCCTCCACCTTTCTGCTTAAACTGAGAAAAGGGGGTGTCTCAGTGAGATTACATTTAGATCCCCAGAATCTCTTCATGCCTTGCTGTCGTCAGAAGTCCCTACATGTCCTCTAGGTAGGGTACCCAGAATGCAGCTGGTGATGCTGACCACAGTGGGGAACATGCAACCCTCTTCCATGAGAAGTTGAGCAGGCCACTTAGGGCACATTTACAAGGGGCACTGATGGTGGTCGAATCCTCCAGAGTTGTGAAATGTGGGGCCTTCAGCCTTTCAGTAGCTGAAAAGTACAAGACGAACCACCAGGGGGTGAGGAAAGGCTAGGAGTCACACTCACACTGAAGAGCCAGTTGAGGTCAAGGGGCGGTGTCACCAGAGAATCACCAAGCCTGGACTGGACTAGAGAGAACAGACCATAGATTTTGGTGTTAGGTAAGAGGAGGTGGTGCTCAGTCATGAAGTAGCAAAGACGCATTACCTGAGAAGCCAGAGGACAGCAAAAGGGGAGAAAACACGAAACACTGAGAACATACATACAAGGGATTAAATTCCCAAAGATACTTTAAATTACTGGATAAAATGTGATTTGCTTTGTTACACAACAGGATAGAATTTTAAGGATTATTGTGTCTACCTAATGTATCCAATCTATCTAATGTATTATCTATTGTATGTGTTGATTATCATACCTATCCTTTTGGGTTTATGAATTAATAAGTATAAATTGTTGGCCATTTTACAAAATGATGTGAATATTATTTCCAGGTAGGTCAAGGAGTATACTACAGTCATAGATTTTTACCACAGAACCAATGGTATGGCACTACAGTCACTCAGAGGGAATGTTTGTAGCATCAAACATTATAGTTTCCATCATTTTAGAGCAAATTTTGTTGTTACGGTATTTTGTTTCTCTACTGGCTTGAATCTAAAATTTTTTTAAGGGGCGCCTGGGTGGCTCGGTCGGTGAAGCGTCAGACTTCGGCTCAGGTCATGATCTCATGGCTCGTGAGTTCCAGCCCCGCGTCGGGCTCTGTGCTGACAGCTCAGAGCCTGGAGCCTGTTTCACATTCTGTGTCTCCCTCTCTCTCTGCCCCTCCCCTGTTCATGCTCTGTCTCTCTCTGTCTCAAAAATAAATAAACGTTAAAAAAAATTAAAAAAAAATAAAATTTTTTTAATGTTTATTTTTGAGAGAGATAGAGACAGAGACAGAGCACAAGGGGGAGGGGCAGAGAGAGAGGGAGGCGCAAAATCCAAAGTGGGCTCCAGGCTCTGAGCTGGCAGCACAGAACCCAATGCAGGGTTCAAACCCACAAACTGTGAGATCATGAGCTGAGCCAAAGTCAGACACTTAACTGACTGAGCCACCCAGGCTCCCCTCTACTGGGTTGAATCTAATGTTTACTGGATCTCTTGTTTTCTTCTACTTTGGTTTTTTTCCTCATTTTGTTGGTGTGCTTTCTCAAGTAATTTCTTAAGAAAGAATATACTTGGAGGTAAACATTTTGAGGCTTTGTATATCTTAAGATATATTTATTCCAGCTATACCCTTATTAGAAAGGTATTCAATATCACTTTTTCCCCAGAACTTTGCAGGCTGTGTTCTATTGACTTCTAATATTGAGTTATGATAAAAAAGAATCTTCCCTGAGATTCAATTCTGTTGTTTGTTTGCTAGTTTTCCAATTTGAAATTTCATGATGATGCATTTTCTCTGTGAGCCCATTTTTGTTCTTATAGTTGATATTCCCTGAGCTCTTTTCATCACATAATTTAGTTCTGGGACCTTTCCTTCAATTTGCTTTGAGAATTAGACCTCAACTTTTCTCTCATATTTTCCATTTCTTGGCCTTTTTACTCAACTTTATCTTTCAGCTCATATATCGATTTTATTTTTAATTTTGGCAATTTAATTTTACATTTTAAAAACTCCTTACATTTACATTTAAACGCTCCTCACTCCTAATTGTTGCCTTTTTCTAATTGTTGCAACCTCTTTGAAGATTTTTTTCCTTCAAGAGATTGTAAATTATTGTGATTTTTTTTGTTTGTTTCTTGTGATAGTTCTTTTCAAAATTACTATCCTGAATTATCTGTTTCTTTTACCTGTGTTTTTCAGTCTTTCTCTTACTCTTCTGCATTTACAGTGCTGGATTTCCTATTATGTTTGAGGACTCAAGGTTGCCATTCACTTTCATGAAAGAAGCAGGGTGATAGCAGGTTCCTCTGATAAGGGCAATGGTCTCTCTCCCTCCCCCACCTCCCATAATGAAGAATCCTGATGTAAATGAGTGGTATGTGTTGATGGGCAGGTTCTACCTTAGGGCAGGATGACAAGGAGACAGATGTCAGGCCCCCAATTGCTAGAATGAGGGGACATTAATCAGGAATGGTAGCATCCACACAACCCTAATTCTCATTTCATTTTCCTGATTTCTTTAGAACTGAGCTCCCTGCTCCCTTAGGTACCATGGTAAGGAGGTTGACTGCTCTGGTTATTCCAAAGAGATATAGTTAACCACCTATATCTGGCTCTTCTTCTTTGTCTTGAACTCCATGCTGCCTACTGACCATATGTCCTAGTATCACCTTTTACTTCTAAAAGTGTCCTACAATAAATTATCTGGTTACTCTACTGCTGACTACCAACCCTGAGGTTCTAAAATGGAAGATCTACTTCCTTCTGTACTGTGGCACTTCCTCTTATAGTGTATTTTAGACCCTGTGTCATCTCCAACATATTTCCTTTTGATTTCTAATATTTGCAAATTTACTGTAATCCATTGTCCATCTCCTGATTTCTTCAGTGTTGGGATTTACTACAACTTTGTGTTTTTTTATACTGTTATCCCAATGGGGTGTTTTGGAGGGATGGGAAAGAACATGTATGTCCACCTTGAAATCTTGAACTGATAAGCTGTTCAGTTTTAAACTAAACTGAAATTATGAGTTTGAAGCCCCAGTCTCTGTTTAACATTGCAATATTTAGTACATTACTTTCTGAAATACCTCACCCAATAAGCATACTATCTACCAATGGTCTAAGATTACTGACATCTATCATCACCAGAGATGGGTAGAACATAGAAGCCAGCAAACTGAAGCTCAGCAAACTGAATATACTTCTGAGCAAAAGAATGATTAGGGATGAGTTTTTTTTAGATTAATTTACTTTGAGAGAGGGCGGGGAGAGAGAGAGAGGGAGAGGCAGAGAAAGAGGGAGGGAGAGGGAATCCCAAGCAGGCTCTGCACTGCTAGCATGGAGCCCGATGCAGGGTTCGAATTCATGAACTGTAAGATCATGACCCGATCTCAAGAGTCAGATGCTTAACTGAACTGAGCCACCCAGGCACCCCAGGATGAGTTTTAGTACATTGTTGTCCATGTGAAAACCATTAATGACATTATTGTTCCCCACTGAATTCAACTTGACAATGCAGGGGAAAACCCATAATGCCAAAATTTAAATTACATGAGAAATGTGGTTGAGCATTATAAGTCTTTTTCTATTTGTTCTAATTGAGTCCATGTACATATAACCTAATTCAATTGAAAATGTATTAGCTATGATATGGCAGTGAAGTCTTTATACTCCTTTACCATTTCATATTCTCTGGCTATTATCACACTTTTGACACAACTAGGCATCCATGGCATATTCCAAAATGCAAAGCTGATAAATCATGTGGGTGACACAAATCATCTGGTATATTTCACTCCCAAAAGTATTTCCATAAGGCACCACACTTTGTGTCTCATATTGCAAGCATTCCTGATGACCTAAGAACATTACTATGTTCTCCAGATCTTTGATGATCAAAGCTTACTTGGCATGTTAAGAGCATGTTCTAGAATGAGGTACCAAAACAATGATCATATAGAGAGCTAGTCATTCTGTTGTTCTGATCCCAAAAAGGGGAGGAATCATTGGCATCAAAATACTTGCTGCTCATCGGAATATAAATAAAGTGATACATACCTATAGAGGCATTGAATTGGGCTGGTGTTTCCACCACCATTTTGTGCTTCATACACACCAGCACCATTTTAGAGTGACAGAGCATGCAGAGAACTTAACTCCTCAAAACTGAGAACTACTTTGGGAAATTTGGGTCTGAGAACAGGGAACACATGCTCCCCACATTCTACGTGGTGCATAAGGAAGAGAAGGAAAAAAGGGGGTACAAATATTGATATGTTGTTACAGAAATCTTCTGACCTTTGGTTCTTCATATCCATTGCAGGGTGAGCTTGGCCTGCAGGGTTCCCCTTGGGATCTTCTCACAGAGGAATCCTCTGCAAAACCTTGGTCTTGTTTTCCTTGCCACATGCATATTCAGAGTAGGGTAGGGAAGGTGAGTCCTGAGTATACTTTCAGATGTGACCACAGTTAGGATTGACTTCAGAGCTCTCAATAACAGTACACAACTTCCCAAAGCAATTGTTTTGAAAGAAATTTCACTTACTTTAAATGTCTAAATGTTGATTCATTTATTTTGTAAGCAACTTAGAAAAATGGGCCTGTTTCTGAGAATTAGTTGCACACCCACATTGTGTGCTTAGAAAGTAGAGTCATTTATTGGATGCTTACCCAAGTTTCCAGGACTCTGTATGGCAGCCATGAGAATGTGCCTTGCAGACCTCCAATTATAGACAGCATAATCAACCGGGAGCCCCACCTGCTGGGCTCTGGAATCCATCACTGTGTTTGTTCTGAGGCTGGTTCTCACAGGTTGCTCCCAGCAGTGACTGAGGGGAACTGAGGCAGGTCTGTTCTTGGCTAAACTTCCCTCAGAGACTCCCGGGTGCTTTGCCAAAACTTTCTTGCCCTACACACCTCTTAACCTTCCCTCCCTGTGTCCTTCACTTGGAGGTCACACTTGCAGTGTGATCTGATGGCTCTCCTAGCCTTTACCAACCCCCTCCTCCTTTTCTCTCACATGGGCATTTTCCCTAAGAAATACCTTGTATTTCCCAAATAAATCCCAAATAGGTCCTAAGGAGACCTAGACTAACACTCTGGATCACCTAACAATTTGCACTACCTGGAACCACTAGAATCTGCTGGTATTTCAACGGATGACTTCAAGTTTGGACAATTAGGACTTTCCGTCTATTTCAGAGAGATCAGGCAGAAGCCAGTCTCAGCCAAAGGGTAGGGTTAACTGGCTCATTGTAACATAGTAGTTATTGTTTTGGCCTCACAAACTCTGACCATATGCAGCTGGTGCCATTTTAGCCTGTCAGTGAACACTGACAGGACTTTCACAAGCGAGTGTCGCATCCTGAGGATTTGGTCTCCTACCCCATTGTTCAGTAGGAATCAGACTGCCAAAATGTGGATCAGGACACATTTCTTCAGATTCCCAGTTCACAGTGCTTCCAATGACACCAAATATTTCTGCCCCACCACCAATGCCCTAACACAAGTGACCCAAACCATTCCCCCTTAGGGTAAGATACTCGAAGTCCTGAGATTAATGGGTTTAGTTTGTTTGGGGGAAGCTTTTCCTCATGCCTGTGGAATGTTGAAAATGCACTTATGCCATTTGAAAAGGACTGGCTTGATTATGAAAAGAGAATGCCATTTGAGGAGAAAGTTTTGGTTTTGATAAGACCATATAAAATTGTGTGTTGAGATGGTACCACCCCTGTCTCTGGCTTCCCAAGTCTGGGTTCCCTCATCAGGCTGCTTTTATTCCAGTTACTGATTTGTCAGAATCCAAATGGGGCCCAAAATGTGACTGGGGAGGGGGGTGATTGCCAGGCATTTCTAGTCTATTCCCCATGAGGGATGGAGGAGATGCTAAATCTCCCAACATGGTTCTCATACCCTAAGTTCTCAAAAACCCCAAGGACCATGACTCAGGAGCAGCACACTTGGGAGATAAGGAAATGAGCTGCCCATGAGGACTTTTAGAAACTTCCTTGTAGCTGAATACATGAACACACTTTAAAGAGGGTAAAGCCCAAAGCAGTTTGATATAATAATACTGGATATCATAGTGCTATTTTTTCCCATTCTCTAGAACTGCCTTTATTGTTATGAAATGGTTGGTACAAAATATAAATTCTAGAGGGAAAATAAGATAAAATGGTAAGAAGACAAAGCACTATTCTTTTATATTCTGTCCCCTGGTCTTTGTGGCTGTGATCACTGGCATACACTGAGATAAGAAGTGAGTGCCTGTGGGATTCTGTACCCAGCACAAAATGTCACAAGATGCTGGTCCTGTGAGAGCCCTGCAGAGAAGGGTCTTTGAAGGTCAGCTCTCTTCAGTTAGGCTGTGTGATGCTGCCTGGGTGACCCCAATGCACTAGGACCCACATCTGGTTCTCTTTCTCTTGGCATTTTTTAAGGTGAGATTTTCATAATCATTAATAATCCTAGGAATAATTAAGCCACCAGTGATAATGTAGCTTATATATAAAGCAAGAACCTCAACCCTGGCATTTGAAATCAAGTCCAGTAGAGAGAAATATTAGACTTATTCCATTGTAGTCTAAGATCGAACCCACCAGGGATGACCTCTACAGAAGGGTTAAAGAGAGCTACCACTGTCTTCTGCAGCAATCCCTTGTAGTTTCCGATTTGCCAGAATTCAAATTTTTGTTTGTCCTCGATCTACTTCTCCCTGAGAATATGGCTCTTTTGGGGATTTTGAGTTTCTTTATGGGATGGGCCTGGAAGAAATGAAACTGAACAAGGTAGGACGTGTTCTTTCTGTCTCCTGCTTTGTAATAGACTTTGATCCAATAGCAACAGTTAAAAGAAGTTCTAGTAAATATAAAGCCCCATAATAAGAAACTTAAGTAAGAGAATGGAATTAATGATAAGTCCTACAACTTTAAATCTCCTAGCTGAGGGAGGGCTGTTTCTGGTCTCCTGGGTCCCTGTTTTGCCATTTCTATACAAATGTCAACTATGATTGTGACAGTCATGTTATATATGCTGCAGCATTTACACTTTGTGCCCAAGTGCCTAAAAATAACGTCAGTGGGCATGCACAGATCCACCTTCATGAATGTTTTATTCCTTCAGTTTGCAGGCCCATTTTGGTCAGGCTTTAGAGATGTTTGCATGGCCCTGTCACTTCTGCATGGGGACAGAACCAGCTGTGACAGATGCATTCTCATGACACAGCACATCTACCAGAAGCCAAAGGCTTCCACGTGTTTTTCTTGACCAGCTGCATCCCTTTAATGAGGTCTCTTACTATCAAAGACATTGGCAGCTAAAGGGAAATTGCTGGACTTCTAGCTGGGGCATTTTTGTAGGATCAAAGTACCTAGATGGCTCTCAGGGCACCCTTGTGGTCCCACGTTGTGCTTGTCGGGACTAAGGGAGTATATTAGCCCAGTAATCATAAAGCAGAGGTAACATTTGATTCAGTGTTCTGATAGTTCTTAGGTTTCTCTCTGCTCATCATAAAAATGTGAGGATTTTTGGGGGCACCTGGGTGGCTCGGTCGGTTAAGCGTCTGACTTCAGCTCAGGTCATAATCTCGCTGTCCATGAGTTTAAGTCCCACGTCAGGCTTTGTGCTGACAGCTCAGAGCCTGGAGCCTGCTTAGATTCTGTGTCTCTCTCTCTCTCTGCCCCTCCCCCCGTCCCGCTCTCTCTCACTCTCAAAAATGAATAAATGTTAAAAATTTTTTTTTTTTTAAATGTGAGGATTTTCTTTAGTTTGGAGTATGGGCTTCTGCTCAGAACAATCACACTAATATTAAGAGTTTACTACGTGCCTGGCGGTATTGCTAGAACTTTACACATATTAAGCCACATGAACCTTATAAACACTCCTCTACCATTATCCCCATTTACAGATGGGGAAACCAAGTCCAGGGGTAAATAGCTTGTTCGTGCATCATTAGAGAAGAGCCTGCCTTTGAACCTGCATAGTCTGCAAGCCTCTGCAGACTGGCTGCTGGTCTCACTACTACTCAGATTCTTTAACATCCCACAAAGGGAGACGTTCGTATACAGAGTTTGCAGGGCTTGTAGCAATTTCTTTTAGTCTTTAATTTGACAAGTGAAGATCTGGATCATTGTGTGCAATTCTGTGTCCATGTTTTGAGAGAGAAGTTGGCACATTTAACTTGCTCAGAAGTACACCGCCAAAATGAGGAAGGGTTTGAAAACCTTGTGATATGAAGGGTATTTGGGATAAATAAGGAAGGAAGGAATTAAGTGGCTAACAAGAAGACACAGAGGGGCGTCTGGGTGGCTCAGTCGGTTGAGCGTCCGACTTCGGCTCAGGTCATGATCTCACAGCTCATGAATTTGAGCCCTGCGTCAGGCTCTGTACTGACAGCTCAGAGCCTGGAGCCTGCTTCTGGTTCTGTGTCTCCCTCTCTCTCTGCCCCTAACCCACTCGCATTCTGTCTCTGTCAAAAATAAACATTAAAAAAAATTTAAAAAGGGAGTTTAAAAAAAATACACAGAAAGTGACTCTGCAAACTACCTTCAAATAGTCAAGGGGCGCTCACCATATAGGCCAGGCTCATCTCAGTTCCCTACGCAGGGAAGAAATGGGGTGAAGAAGCAGAAGGCACAGCAAAGTCCAGTTCATATTTGAACACTCAGAATCATCAGTGGATGAAGGAACCGCGATGAAAGGTAGTAAGTTCCCCATTGGGTACGCTCTGTAGTAGAGGTGAAAGCATCTGCTGGGAAGGAATAATGCTTTTGTGCATCAGAGCAGGAAGCTAAACTGGGCAACCTTTAGGACTGATTCCAAATCCAAGATTTACAGCAGGGTGATTTCACCATTTCAGAAAGGAGCTAAGTTGAAATGCTGTAGACACCTCCGCTGAGTATCCTAGTCCTTGAAGAACAACCCTTCAGAGCAGTTTATAAAGGAACGGGTAGGGTGGAAAAAGTAATACTGGGCCACAATCTGGACAACGGATTGGTCTGCCTCCACCAACTAAATGTATGACCCCGTTCAGGTGCATTAACTCTCATACTCTTAATTTCCATAACTTCAAAATGGAGGGAGATGGATATCATCATTTTGTAAATTTAAAAAATAGTGATAATTGGCCCCGAAAGTTTTCTGACTAAGCATCAGTTATTTGGAAAATGGAATGAACCAAAGATATCCTGCCAATGGCACTCTGGCTAATAGCATAACTATTGTATAAGGAGCTCTGTAGAAGATCATTTCTGCACATTTTTTGGATATCAAGTTTGCTACTGGTCCTTTTCCTTCTCTGTCTCTTTTGTTATTAACTGATGGTCTTGTGAGCAATTTCTTTTGCTTCTCTCTCTCTTTTTTTAAAGTTTATTTATTTTACTTTAAAATAAGAGAGAGACAGACAGAGAGACCGTGAGTATGAGTGGGGAAGGGGCAGACAGAGAGGGAGAGGGAGAATCCTAAGCAGGCCCTGCACTGTCAGTGAAGAGACCAACATAAGGCTCAAACTCAAGAACCTGGAGATCATGATCTACACCGAAATCAAGAGTCAGAGACTTAACCAACTGAGCCACCCAGGCATCCCTTCCTTTTCTCTCTCCCTTATTCATTCTGCACCAACACAACTAGTTTTGTGATCCAGAACTGTCCCCCTGCCTGAGATAGTCTGGTTTCTTTGGGCCTGCTGTAGTCTAAGCAACGATAGTGCAGCTTTACTGTAATTAAGTTTTCATTCTTCAATGTAAAACTAACATTTATGAAAAGCACCTGTTAAAGACCAAGTTCTTATTTGTCCTGCCTATAGAAAACTTCCACCCTGCTTATATCTTTTTGTAAATCAATTTGCAACTCAAACATTATGTTGTATTTTGGAGATGACGCTGTTAATTCATGTTTAGTGACTGCTTCCCAAGCCTATGCCATGGCATAACACTGCTCAGAACACACTTCCCAAGTTCTCAAAGGAATTTGCCCCTAAATCACCCTTACACTGTCCTCTGAAGTGTGGCATGTATTGAGAGACTAAGAGAAAAATTACCAGGTGTACTCACAACTGCAAAGAAAAGACCTCCCCCACCCACCCCCCTGCCATTCCCGAAACCAGCCAGGGCGTGCCCGGTTGTGGTCTGACCTAAAGGCAGGAACCAATCAAGTTCTGCTGAGTGTTCAAATTTAAATGTCAACCAATAACAGCTCTGTAACCTCGAAAAATCCCTAACTTGTTTGTGCCAGTCTATAAAGGAAGCTGTAAGATCCTCGCTCGGGGCCTCTTAGCGTCACTGGCAACGAGTGCGCGGAGGACCGGGTTCGAACCTGCAATAAACGACCCTTGCCGCTTGGCTTTGGCTCTGGACTCTGGTGGTTTGTTTTCGGGGGGTCTTTCGAATCGGCGCATATCAGTATATAACAATCTTCATCATAGGTGCATATCCATATCTGCGCCTCACTATCCACAAAGAAACTGATTAGTTCACTTGAGACAAAAAAAAAAAAAAGTCATTTTAATCAAGCGCTGGCATTGATTCCCCTTATCTGAAAAGGCTGGGAGTAGTGCAGTTACAAAGAACAATTCCCCTTTCACCCAACTCTTAGTAATGAGAAACTGACAGGAGAACACAATCATCTGACTACCCAACACCTGAGACCTGGAGCCTCCCTGTTGAGTGCTCCCTGTTGAGTTGGGGAAAGCACACATCGCATAATTCAAGGGGGAGCCCATGTCTCTCTCCCCACATCCCATAAAAAAAATCTATGCTTCACATACTTAAGCGCTACTTCACTCCATTTCAATAAAAATAGAGCTTAAGTTGGTCTCAAAAACTTGCCTTCTCCTAAGTGTGGGGAAAAGGGCTCTGGTTTTGGGATCAGCTCTGCAGGACATGTGGCTATTCAGAAAGAAAGGGGGTTCACCACCACTCAGAGGCAGGGACAAATCTGTATTGAGGTTAATTAATTTAGCCTTCGTATCAAATGCTCAGAACTACAAAGAAGGCTTACCAGCTAGTTTCCAACAACTAAAGGATGAAAAAAAAAAAAAAAAGAGGAATGAAAAGACTAAGAGATTTAGCAAACAAACTGTTTGCCATTTGGGAGTAACTCAGGGCTACCCAAAAAGGTCCCTTGATTGAAATCAATTAAAAGGAACCAAACACTGACCTTGCTGGAGAGCTTAAATATCCCACCTACCCAATAATGGTCCAAACAGATCTCCAAAGCCCTGGAGGCCTCATGAATATTCTGAGAATTTAAAATGCCAAAAGGGGGAAGGGAGGAAGAGACAGATCCCTGCCTCTAAATAATAGCTGCTCTCCTGTGGTTTTGCACGGCCTTCCAGGATCCTCTTTTCAAGCTCTTTATTGAAATTGGTTGGGTTTTTTACTGATCTCCCGTGAGGGCTCAAAAGCCTTAAGCTAATTACATTTGGCTGAGATATGCTTGATGAGATGGGAAAAATATAAAGCTTTTGAAAGGGTGAAAAATCTCTAACCATCTGCTGGTGGTGTTACTAAAGGAACAATAGTGAAGAAGAAAGAGGGCAGCCAGCCAGAGTGGAAAGGTACAGGATTTCTTTAATTACTGGGTCAATGAGACTATTACTGCTTGGAATGTTGGGAAAGGCAGGCCTGACAAGCTTAGAGGACTAGGCAACAACAGTGTTTAGCGAATAAGCAAAGTCAAACATCGACACCAAAAAAGGGACACTCATTTAAGGGAGAAAAAGGAATGAGGTCAGCTTGGTTGAGAAGCGCATTTCTAATTAGAAATCACAGGTAGTTTATGGAAAGGAGAGAAAGATCTGCTCCTAAACTGGAATTACGTTTCAGAGCAACCTCTTTTCAGGTTATCCGTGGTCCTCAAGGCAGCTTCAGATGGAGCCCTCGCAAGGCACGTCCCGTCTGACAGCATCAACCAGACAGTTGCTTCTGTTATACTTGGCAATCCAGGTGAACAGCCTGCGTTTGGCTTTCACATCAATGCCCCAGGTGTTGATTCAATATGGCAAACAGCTTATGTGCATCACTCTAAAAGCCCTGTTCGGTTTCTCCTTTTTTGTTTTTTAAAAAATAACTCATCCCCTCAAATGCAGCTGAGAAAATGTTAGGTTTTGGAAGACAAATTAAATCAGATAGGGGACTGCTAAATCAGAGTTTATTTTTACTTTGTGTAGGTAACTCCTGGAAGTTGGGTAGCAGTTATGTCCTAAATCCTATGTTTGTTCTTGTTTTCAACCTTTGCAGAAGGAATGGCATTTTCTTTCCTGTTACTTTGTCTTGCCTCTGTGTCGGAACATGGGTGAAACTACTAAAACAACAGGAAAATGTTTGTTTCCTTCGTTATTTCCTTCTCATCAAAAACAAGAAACACATTTTTTCAGGTACGCAACTCAAAGGCATACTCAGGATGCTCCTGGAGTAGACTGGGTCGATTTTCCAACGGACACACTCCTCTTCTGCATCTTCCTAACCTAGGCACGTAGCACGTGTTTCTCCTCCATCTTGCCTCCTAGACACTGTGGGAGGGACACACTGCACCACTGACCACAGGAGGGCACATATGGGAGGAGAGGCTTACAGGGAAGAGCAGCAGCTGATTTCAGACATACTGGGGCTCCATTTGGGAAGAGGTTCCCAATCTTACCTTACATTCACGAGTATCCTAATGTCTGGTATCCCAGCCGCTGATCCTGGTGGTCCATGACAATATTAAAAGACTACCTCCTCCCATGGTGCCTGATGGGAGTCAGCTGGTGTGGATAGTAAATAAGGGCTTTGCCAGTGGTTCTCAAAGTGTGTTCCCTGGACCAGGGGCATGGGCATCAACCTGGGAGCTTAAATATGCAAGCTCTCACTTGCCCACTAGCCCCAACCTACTGAATCAGGAATTCAAGGCATAGAGCCCAGGAATCCATCTTTTTTTAACAAGGCATCCAGGTGATTTGGATCTACCGAGAAGGGATATGCTTTCTATCATCTGTCTATGTATCTGTCATTGTTGCCATGTTTAAACACTCCACCCTCCAATGAAATTAAGGCAGGGGGAAAGGTATAAGGCGATTTTCAAAAAGAATGGTCTAAATTTGGATGCAAAATACTAGACTAGAAGTGCCATTCAAAGTGTGGCCCACAGACTGGTGGCATCACCATCAACTAGGAGCTTGATAGAAGGGCAAATTCCCACAGCACCTGGGTGGCTGGGCCAATTAAGCATCTGAGTCCTGATTTTGGCTCAGGTCATTGATCTCACAGTCTGTAAGATCTGAGCACCGTGTTGGGCTCTGTACTGACAGCACAGAGCCTGCTTGGGATTCTCTCCTCTCTCTGCCCTTCCCCCACTCATGGACACATGTGCTCGCACACTTTCTCTCTGTATATCAGAAAAAAAAAAAAAAAGAATAAACATTTAAAAAAATGTGCAGATTCCCAAGCCCACTAAGCCCTACTATATCAGAATCTCTAGGGGATAGGGTCCAGAAATCACAAACACTCTAATGCCTATACACACATAAATTTGAGAGCCACTGTGCTAGGATAATATACCAACCATGTTTGTGGTCAGTTTTGCCTTTAACTATTAGAACACTATTAGGGTCAAAAAGTTTTCTGTTCTCATTTTGCAGTATTAGTCAGAGACAGCCAAATTGGAAAGTTTATTGGGCATGAATTTTATGCCTTCCATTTCCAAAAAGTATTGGTTAGATATTTACTTTATTATTTTTCCCAGACCAGAAACTAGAAATCAGTTCTTTTTCATCCTTCTATCCTTTCTTCCTTCTCTCCCTCCTTTCCTTCTCTTTCATTTTTTCTTCCTCCCCCTCCTCCTTTTCTCCATTTCCCTAATGCCTTTAAATCCTTTTCTTCTAATCTCCTAGAGATGCATAACTATTCCATTTCCACTTACTGGGGCCAGGGTAATTAGATTTACCTGAATTAAATCTCAGTTGTGCAACCACCGGAGACTGACATTAAGAAGGGATGGGTCACAATAATAAAAATGCTGCCTAATTTAGCATAGATTATAGAAGCAGGAACAACTTCATGGTAATTCCCAACTGGAACATGGAAAGATATTGGAGCCTTTCCTTCCTCTGGGGATCTATTAAGACAAGCCTGGATTTTCAACATGGTTTGAAGAAACCATGTTGAGAGGTATTGTATTCATTTCCTATTGCTGTTGTAATGAATTAACATAGGCTTAGTTCTTACCATAACATAAATTTATTTTCTTACAGCCCTAGAGGTCAGAAGTCTGAAATGGGTCTTATGGGACTAAATTCAAGGTATCTGCAGAGTTACCTTCATTTTGGAGGCTCTGGGGAAGAATCCATTTCCTTACATATTTTGGTTTCTAGAGGCTGCTCATGTCCCCTCTCCTTTATCCATCTTCAAAACCACAGTGTGGTTCTCAGGCACATGTTCTCCCCCACCTCTCCCAAAGACTTACACACACATACTATATCTATATTTATCCTGGCTATTACTTATCCTATTTAATTATATATAATTATTGGATTTTATGCAAGTTTTATTTTCTGGTTGCATAGGCCTGTCTATAATATTTGCTAACAGGAAAAACAAGAGTAATGTAGCACACTATGAAATGACTATATTCATTTTGAAAAGTATTCCCTTACATTGAAATTATATGTCCATATCTTAATATATTATGAGCCATACCTCTCCTGATACCAAATATTATTATTTCATGAACTATGCTCAAAAGTATATGAAAATGAATGACAGGTGAAGTAATTTTGCATATATTTGAGGAATGAACTGAATATGATAAATGGAAAAAGAACATTCTCCTTTGAAATATGTCATTAAAAAGAAATTTCCACTTTTTTTCCCCTTTCCTTCCTATTTCTCTGTAGCTTTTTTCTATTGGTTTCAATTAAAATCCAAGACTAATAAACTATGACATCTCTGAAACATGAACAGACATGCTTCTATGTCAAAAATGTAAGCTCTAACAATGAGATGGTATTTACTGGTTAGAAACATGACTGATTTATCACTACACTTCCTTTGAAGATTCACAATGAAATAAAGCTATCACATACAATCAACCCAAACCCCTCACTATTGTTAAAATGTTTACCTCCCTTTTTCTTTTCTTTTCTTTTCTTTTCTTTTCTTATCTTTTTTTTTTTTAATCATTGCAACAGATGTCATAAAATAAATGTAGTGAAACCTTCAAGCAGCAAGCTCCCTAATTGTTTCCATCCTGATTATAAAAACACATTGAAAGGTAAATCCTCACAGTGAAATAAATGAAAAAAATAATTAACATTCAAAGTACTCCTTATACCACCTGCTCTTTACATACTGTGCTGAAATGAAGGCACCTGATGTATAACAAGTAATAAAAAGAAATTGAGTTTCCTTCTAAAACGGAGAGAAAAGTAGCACTTAAATTTGAAATCCAAATCAGAATGGATATACCTTTTGTATAATCAACAGGGTCTAGAAGCTCCTTCATCTGAGTCAAGTGAAATGGGCAAAGTACAGTAAATATTTTATCCAATATATTTTGTGACTGTTACTTTAAAAAAATCTTTTATGCAAATAGATGTTGAGCTTCTGTGGTCTTTAAAAGTAGATGTTCCAACTAATATCTGAGTTTAAGCCTATATGTTAAAATTTGGGATGACAATAGTTTGGTCTTTACAACAAAATGTATAAACGAACATATTTCCATATTCATATTATTACGATCTCTAACTATGCACCCCACTCATTTTACAGACTGGACCTGCATTTGTGAGTTCTGTCACCTAATGGTCTTTCCGTAAAAATGGTTGTGTTAGGATGTTTACTTCACGGTCTTAACGAAGGTCTCACTTGTAGTCTACTCAGAGAAAGTAAAGATCAGTTCACTGAAAAATAGGTAGACTCTTCTTTTAAATAGTGGCAAAAAAAATGTTTTATAGGAAACTTAAGTTTTCATTCTAAGAGAGAAAGAACCAAGGCTTTGGAGTATTCCTTCTCGCCATCCAAATTGTGAAATGCTTGAGACCCAAGCCACACTGTTTTGGGTTGCCTCTAGTGGGTGCTAACATCAAAGGGAGCCATTTTCTCCCAGTTCCCCAGTTTGGGAAGGGGTGTGGACAGGGCAGATGTTGTGCCTACAGCTGGGCAAGGCATTGTGGGAATAAACCTGTGCTCACAGTACTAACGAAACATACATGCACATGTGTCTGTGTATTGATAAAGACTTTGTAACTTAGGAGTTCCTGCATGATAATGAATAGTTTCACCTTCAAGGTAATTTGGGCTATCTTCACATAGATGCTATAGACTAGGAGTCAGCAAATTTTTTTTCTGTAAAGGGCCAGATATAAATGTTTCAGTCTTTGCAGGTTTTAATACAATTCTATTTGTGCACACTGAAATTTGAATTTAATATAATTTTCATGTCTCAAAAATTATTGCTCATTGCTCCCCCCACCACTTAAAAGTGTGAAAACCATTTCTAGTTCATAAGCCATACAAAAAGAGGCAGCAGGCCAGATTTGGCCGATGGGTTGTTGCTAGAGGCCACAGATTATTCCTCAAAGATAGTTTCATTTCATCTTTTCAGCAACTCCAAGAGGCATGAGGACAGCTACATCTCTCACTAAAGAGGAAACTAAGGCTCCAGGAGGCTTACACAGCTTACTCGTGGTTAAAGCTAGTCAGTGTTATATGTTATATATAACTAAGGTGTATAATATATAGTCATAAGTAATATATATAATCAGCACATATGAACACATAAAATAAGCAACATAGATATATATATAAGAAAAAATTTGTTTATACTGTATATAACTAAAATACATAATACATAATTTGCTTATGTTTATATAAGTAACTCATATTTCCTATGCTTTTTTTCACTATTCCGCATGAATCCTATTCCAAAGTCCAGCAGAGTGCAATAAATGTAATACATATATGTTCCCTATTGACTGTATACATCAACATTAGGTGCTTAATAAGTATTTGTTGAATGAATGGAACAATTTATCACTCTCAGTTATATGATATGCAATAGGAAACAGCGTACGAATGTGCTTACAAGGATTCCACCGCCAGTCAGATTTCTGAGTTAGCAGCAAAAAATAACTTTACTTGATTATATCACCAATAATTAAGTTTTCCTTACCTAGGCTGTGTTGTTTGCACTGGGAAATAATTACATTTCATAATACTAAGTTGCACTGTTTTCATATCATAACATCTATGAAATAGAGAATTGTAAAATTTTTGTTGGCTAGAACATTGTGATGAAATTCACTGATCCTATATAGGCACTAACACCAAAAACAGAAGTACCAAAACTTGCAGAATGGGTTTGGATGGCTTAGAGGGAAACCCTTGGAAATAATAGTGAAATAGGGAAGGAACTGAGGAGGTAGTAAATCATAAGTGTTTAACAATTGTCTCTACGTAGAAGCAAAAAAGTAAGGTAGCTCTACCTTAATGATAATATCACAGTGCCTTTTAATTTCTTTCTGGATTCTCTTTAAGTCTGAATCATCCACATGTTTAACACCATACAGCAGAGTATGTGTGAAACAACACAGATATTGATAACTCTGATTGAGATTGATTCAGAAGTAGACCCTGTATCTGGTGAAATTTTAGCAATACCTTAACTAATTTATTTAATACATTTCCCTTTATGTATTCTCCAAAGTTATTTATGATAAACTCTGTGTGTAGTTATTTTAATAGCTGTAACTATAAAATTATTTCAATAGTTGCAAAATACAAAGTCTAAATGATGACAACATTTCTTACTTTAATTGGCAAGATTTTTAAAAAATTTCTTAATGATATGTAAAATAATGATGCATCATAAATTGTGGCATCTTAGAAGTATATTTACATCCACAGCATATGTCCATTTACAGTAGCCCTTGGCACAAAATGATAGCAAGTAAACGAAATCTCAGAGACATAATGAGAAGTTGCTGCCTTACCCCAATACTGCCCTGGCATTTTGTGACTATCTGTTAAACATATCAGATAACCAACACTGATGAATTCAGTGAAATGGGAAAAAGGGTAAAGATGGCAGTTTTACCTTCATATACTGTCAGGAAAGATTGTCTAAGACTTGATAATGGGCAAAAGAGAGTGTGGCCCTCCTGTGGAAGTACCACACCTCCTGAGGAAGTACCTCCTGTGGAAGAATACCCCCTCCTGGGTATTGTACAGCACCCTCTCTGGGACTGATTCTATGTGTGTTATTCCTTTGACAAACTTTCTATCAACTAGACTATTTTATCAGTACAGAGAGAAGTTAACTTGTAGAGGGGCGCCTGGGTGGCTCAGCCAGTTAAGCTTCTGACTTTGGCTCAGGTCATGATCTCGAGGGTTCGGGAATTCGAGACCTGCGTCGGGCTCTGTGCTGACAGCTCAGAGCCTGGAGTCTGCTTTGGATTCTGCATCTCCGTCTCTCTCTGCCCCTCCCCTGCTCACTCTCTGTCTCTCCCTCAATAATAAATAAACATTTAAAAAATTAAAAAAAAAATAAGTTAACTTGTAGAAAACTTGTAGTGACGAAGAAGAGACTTGTTTACAGACATGCAAATGCATTTGGTTTGGTGGAGAAGAAGGAATATGTTTTCTTGCCCTACACAAAATTAACTTGTCTTTCAAATTTCAGGACCCTTGAGTTATGTGTGTAAGTGTGTATGCATGGCTATATTCAGTACTCCTGATTGTATGTATATTATGGAGATATATACATCTAAAATTCTCTTTTAAATCAGTTTTATATCTTACTAGTTCCCTCATTAATTCATGATTTAAAGAAAATCTTTTACATGATTGTATCTTTCTGAAAACTATAATTTCACATTAGTTAATATCTTGGAGAAGAAGGCAAATATAATGAACATGTCACCCAATTTTAACAATGTACTCACTATTTTTAGAGAAAACTAATTGTCTGGAATACTTAAGGATATATGCAAAATAATATTATGGTTAGATGCAGGAACAAATCTTTTCATTAGATGTGATAAGATTGAAGGTATGCTGTGCACAGAGAGGTGCAGAACTCTAATGGAACAGAGAGGAATAAAAAGTTCCACACCTGGAGACAGAATTCTACTTAAGGGAGAGGTCTGTTTCATCTTTGCAAATTACTCTGATAAGCCACATTGCCATATGCCTCAGGGCAAGACAAGGCAATCTAGGCTTGGTACAAAGTCAAATTGTAAATGAAATTGGGGAGTTAGGGAGGGGAGAAAATAAAAAAAAGACAAAGTGGATCCAGGAACAAAGCTGGATGCTGGAGATTTATTAGAAGAGATGATCTCTGAAAACTCCCCAGATAGAGATGATAAGTTTTGATCCTGATGTTCACTTAAGTCTACACATGTCCTTAATTCTAGTACTTCCTCCCCTCCCCCTTACATGTGGAATGGAAGTTCAGGCTAAATTTTTCCCAATCTTGAAAGACAAGCTGATCCAAGCTAGCTAGAGGATTTGGCCAAAAGGCTAAATTTTGGCCAATAATATTATAATATTATTATTATTCAGGAGGCATGATACATACTTTCTTATTGAGGAGATGTTGAATATAAATTTGCACACATACAGATATGCAGTATGGAAACCAAAATTATTATTGTAGACCTGAATATAGTATTCATTCTTTTTATTTGTTAACTTTAATTTTTTATTTGCAGGAGAAACATGAAGAAGATTAGCATTCTAGAAATGAATTTTAAAGAGTCATGTGTCTTTACCTCTTATACAGTGTAATTTGAATGAACTGGTTCTATATGTGTATGTTGCATACAGACAGATATGCAGAAAACCTAAATAATTAAGCTTAAAAAGTTACAACTTTTATGTTCAATATATTTACCCAATACAAGGGATTTCATTAAACACTTCAAAATATTCCTAAGATCTGTACAGTGATCAGCATTATGAATTTATCTTATATTCTAAAACAAAATTTGGTTCACAAATTCCAGCTACAAAATATGATGAGGAAAGCAGACCAATAACAGAAGAAACTATTGGAACATGAACCCCCCCCCCCCAAACTAAACTGTAGCGCTGTTAATGTAAAACACACAGCATTATTAAAGTTGACTTCATTTGAAAAGATGAGATAAAAAGACTTTCTGAAAATATAAAGTTCCAGGAAAGTAATTACTCTAGGTGCAAGCTCACATAATATTTTGTGTGAATCAACTTATACCCGAACTCTGATTCTCTAGAGCAAAGAACACAGGCTGGAGTATGAAAGCCTGGATGCCACAGATGCTGTCTGTTGCTGCATTGTCGGTGTCGAGGCTGCTTGTCAAGCAGAGAGGAAAAGGCTCTGTCAGCCATGCAAGAATCCCATAAATAGTGGAAAACACCAAGGGCTGTGTAGTGGTGCTTTATAGACAAAAATGAATCCCGATTGAATTTGACTGGTAGGAGCATAAAAGAAAGTGGTTCACTAACTATGTGTTCACCTAAAGATGAAACAGTGGCCAGAGGAGCTACAAGAAAGGATGCTTCCCGCATGGGTAAGAAAGATGGTGATGGAAATCCAGCCTCGTTCTGAGTAGAATTTGTATGGAAACTTAATTTGAGCCGAAAGGCATTTTTTCCCCATTTAAAATATCTTCTGGGAATAATTAGCAATCCAATTATTAGTTAAGTCCTGAAATAAAATATGGTTGATTTGGCTGATCTTATTGTCTGATCCAGGGCATTTCTGCATTTTTATCAGTAGAATGCAATAAATAAAACTGAATAAAACCCATAATTACGGCCTTCTCTAGGTATTGATGACCACTGGCTCCCATGTTGCCCTCCCTACCTCGTTTTATCAAGAATGCAGTTCTTTGGCCTTCTGAGAAAATTTGTGATATCGGGGAACCTCATACTTACATTACTGAGTTCATGCCCCTCATTGTATGACCCTGGAAACTGGGATTCAGAGACATTAAAGGTACCACACAGCCAGAGCCAGAAGCCATGGATTTGCATACACTTTGTTACACAGCCCTAATAGAGGCCAAAACATAAGCCTGAGAACATGATATTTTAGACTTGTTGCTGGCTTCTACTTCACTTTCTGCTTCTATGCCTGTCTACATCCATCTTTTCCCAAGGTCTTAGTCCAACTATAGATCTGAAGTCTCTATTAACAGTTTGATCAATCTTAGGAGAATAAATAATTACTATTTCAGAAAATACTTATCAATTGATATAAGAAAAATCATTAGGATGTATGCCTTCCATGTAACACTTGAAGAAAAAGTCCAATATATTCATAATAAATCACAAATGAAAATTATGTGTTTTAATAATGACAGCAATATGATATAGTTAAGATTTTATGTCAAATATTTCTCAATTCAACTAGAAATAAACATGTTCAGAAACATGTTTTAATGGTGGCTTTCTACTTTATGCTAAAACATGAGATCCTGTTTACAGGAGATCTCCTATAATATTACTTTCCTATTAGGGTTATCAGCCTAAATGGGGTTATTTTACTGGATTTCATATGTGCTGCAGACCCTGCTGTGGAAGCATAAAACTGGGCTCATTTAGAAAGAGGCAATGAAGCTCTCAGAGAAAAGCTGCCATATGTGAAACCTCACTTGATGCCCGTTGAAATTTTTGTATTTCAGATCTCCCAGGGATATGTCCATTGTGCTATTGTATAATTTTATCAGCATGAACTTCTGCTGAATATTTTCTCTTCTTTTCAAAACCCATATTTTGGTAGAGCTAACTTCAAAACTTAATGTTGCAACATCTGTGCCCATACACCAGGGAGCCATAGAAGATGTATCCTGAAGATTATCTACATTTTCTAATCTTATAGAATGCTGCAAAATGAGAGAAAAAGGTTATGCATTTTTTTCCTGGTCTGAAATTTTTTGAAAGCAACCACTTTCTGTCTCCTTGGATTCCCAAAATAAAAGAGAACCCATATTCCTAAAGCTATAAAGACTATCCCTACAAATGTAATAGAACATTCGTTTGTTTTGTTTGTAGATTGGGGTAATTTTTAATACGTTTGTGCAACTTTCCAATAAGAGACACTGTGAATAGACACAAAACGTGGAGCTATATTCTCAAAATGGTTTCAAATAAGATTCTAGCTCTGTGAGTCTAAAGAAAGCAAAAAAAAAAAAAAAAAGTCCTGATTTCAGTTTTTTAGTACTTTTATTCCATGGACCTACCAATAGATCAATGGCATCTTCTTTTAAAAAATAGAAATTATGGTTGGATCAGCACTTCTCAAACAGAAGACTGACATCTTGACAAAGAGAGAGAAGTTTCTGAATAGAGAAAAATGCCTCCCTCCTCACCTTTCATTAATTGTTCTATCTTTATAGAAAAGAATATACATATCGAAACTGCCTGCAGGAGACGGTGCTGAAAAGGAAATGTGCAGAACATTTTTTTTTTAATTTTATTAACGTTTATTTATTTTTGAGAGAGAGAGCGGAGAAGACACAGAATCACAAGCAGGCTCTAGGCTCTGAGCTGTCAGCACCAAGCCCGACATGGGGCTCGAACCCACAAACCGCAAGATCATGACCTGAGCTGAAGTCAGACGCTTAACCGACTGAGCCACCCAAGCACCCCGAGAACAATTTTTTTGTTGTTGAGGGAAAATGTGAAGTTTTTATGGATTCAAAACAGTTAGGAAGGATGATGAATGGGTTCGAGAAGCTCCAAATGCGGATCCTCTCGACTTTGTCATCAGTGTATCAAAGTATGAGAAACACCAAACACCGAGCACTTTCTATGCAGCAGGTATTGTAATTTCTGTACATGGATCAACTCACTGAAGTTTCTCTGCAACCATACGTGACAGGTGATTTTGTCATCACCATCTTACAGATGAGGAAACTGAGGCATGGAAAATTTAAATAACTGGCCCAGGGCCCCCCTGCTTGTTAGTGAGGGCAGAGCTACCTTACACACAGTACCCTGAATCTACATTGCCCCACTTTCCTTCGGCGACTTTTCTAATGTGTAGCAAGCTAGCTACCTATTAACTCTTACTCTGAAGCAAAGAAAAAGATGGTAAGGGGATGCATTTCACATTACTTCAAATTTAAACAGGAATATGCAAGGCAGGGCCAAGTATCTCTGGTAAGGAAGGAGAGGGAAAACCAGTCCACATGCATTATTACTCTCCTGCAGTGAAAAGTCAATTTCAAAAAAAAAAAAAAAAAAAAGAAGCCCAACTTCAAAGTTGCTATAAGCAAGTAGCAGAATTTGACTTCACTTCTTATGTGTCATTCTGCCATTTGCTATAGAGCATTGACATCCCTGCAAGGCAGAGGGAGGTTGGTATTTAACTCTTCAGGAACTAGAGGAGAGCCAGTTGCTGAAGGACCAAGGGAAACCCGTCAGAGTGTGCTGAATGCCAGCTTTTCCCCTGTAGGTCAAGTTAAAGAGAAGAAAATATGGGGTGGCTAGGTGGCTCCCTCTCAAATAAATAACTAAAAAAATAAACAAACTTAAAAAAAAAAGAAGAAAATATACTAGTTGTTTGCTGTTCCTCATTTGCATGTCTTGAGGTACAATATACAAAGTAAATGATTTCTGCTGTAGAGAAATTAAGCAGGCAGGCAAGACATTGTGTATTTTACACTTTAGAAGTACAACTGAAGAGAGCAGTGCCATGTATCTGTGTCTCAAGTAAGGGTTGTATCAATTCTCTGTTACCATCATCAGACTTAAAATACTCCAGATATGCCATTTACTAGACTTGCCGGGAACTTCGTGACATGAGCCTGAACTGGGATGGAAGAGTATTGTGCTCTAAATGCAGTGGAAATTTTTAAAAGATGTCGAAATTACTAACCCGGCTTAGTAATTAAACTGTGTCAATGCCCCTTGCCAAGAAGAGTTCATAATTTGGAGGCAGTAGTTACTATTGACCTGATTTTACCATTAAGATCATGTCTGCCTTTTAATTTGGAAACAAAATTGATCCCTGTGTTCTATAAAGAGGGCCTGTCAAGTTATTACTTTGTAACTGCTTTGCAAACACATATTTATTTAAGAGCAGCATGACTTATGATAGAGTATACCAGACAAATCATTTCATTTTTTATTTCATATTTGGGCTTCTTTTAAGAGATTGCTTTATATTTAAAAATCATCCAGTTCTTCAATAAGAACTTTGATAATAGTTTTTTTAAAATAGATGCTTTAAAAAGATGTATGTCTTTCTCCAATATATTGGCTTCATGCCCCAAGTAGTGCTTTAAAATTTACAAAGTATTCATTCCTCCAATGGCTTCAGAAATCATTATGATGCTTACTTATTTATTTTTTTTAGCAGTATTCAATATTATTGTATCCTAGTATTAGCGGACAAAGCCTACAATTGAGAAGGTTCATATAATGTGTATATTTTACATAAATTGCTTCCTTAATCACTGCCATATGAAGGACGACAGAAGGAAATCAATACAGAAAGGTTAATGTGTGTGTTTTAAAGCCATCTCAGACTTTCTAAGACTCTCATCCATCTAGTCCTTAATTTCAATTTCTTATAGGCATTCTCAATGCTATAATTTTTAAATTAAATTACATAGAAATGAATAATAAAAATATCTTCAAACTATTTGGAAGGACGAAACAACTGTTACAAATATCTTCTTTTGCTACTTCTAGATTATTCTACTCTCACAAGTAGGCTGAGGATGAAAGAAATGTTCATTTTCCCCCTTCACAGGCTGCTCTTCCAGGAGGATAACTGATGGTTGCATTGTAGGCGAGAATCCAAAGGAATTCATTATTCCTGATGGGTTAATTTAAGAGCAGTCCTACCTTTTTCACCTTCTTTTTCCTCTTGGTCATCTGTTAGCAGGATCACTTCTGGTTGCTCAACAGTCGTGGCATCATCTTGGTTTGGTGAAAGCTCTAAAGAGAGCCAGAAGGACACTCAGGGATGTTTTAATTGGAATCATTGAGAGAACACAGTGACTAAAGCAGAGAAACTTCAAGTTCTTTTTTTTTTTCCCTTCAAATTTTAACAGGCACACAAAGCAGAACACTATTGCCATTCTCCAGTAATCAGTGCTTGAAAGACAGACCCACACCACTCACATGCACGGGATATGCAGAAGTCATGGTTTAGTTTCATCTCATTCTCTGATAACACATTCTGGTTTTAATACCTTCAGTTTCCATATGTGAGCTCTGGGACTCTGCCTCAATTTTTATCTCATTCTTCGCTGAGTCATGCTCTTGTCCTGTGAAGCACAGTGATTGAAAGAGAGAGAGAGAGAGAGAGAGAGAGAGAGAGAGAGAGAGATGCATGACCATAGCTTTATCCCTGGTTTGAAAAAGCAAAAAATTAAAAACCATATTTTGATCATTCATAGAGAGGCAGAGAAAAGTTTTGAACCAAAGTGGACCACTTTGCAAATCATCAAATTTATGCCATTTATTTTGTGAGAGCTATCCTGACAATTACGCAAAAACCTCTTCGAACTGACTGGTGTAATCTGTGTTTAGTTTATTAATGTACTGAACGTCTATGGCACAACCTGGAAGTTTTGAAATTTTAAATAATTCCTGGGCTGTATGGGTTATCTACACTTAATTTTCCTTTAAGTATAGACATTTCCTATATTGAGGATTCCTAGAAAGTGAAAACACTAGTATTCTCATTCTCCCATTAAATGAGCATGAAAAATGTAAGTAATGTGAGCACACAGGGATCGGGTCACCTAACACCTCAACCATTCTGTTAAGACACCTAATAAATATAGCAAAAGTCAGGAGAGGGCTCAGCCAACTCTTGATTACTCCAAGACTGATTATCTAGTAATGTTTTTTTTTCTTCCACACCCCCCTGGTTTCTCCCCTTTACTCCCCCCTGTAGAGTTTAGAATATTTAAGTGCTCATTAAGAGAAGAAATCGAAATCTGTCCATTTGTCTCATTTTAATGAAAGATTTTATGCTGAGAATATTTATTTTTTTTTTTAATGCTGAGAACATTTAACTGTTGAAATAAAAAAAAAAAAATCCAGAGCTAGAGTTGGTTATAGGTATGAAGGGGATGCAGAGGGGCTTGGGCTCTGACTGGGCACATCCCTGTGGTAGATTGCATTATTGTTTCAACTTGCCCCTACGTCTTCCTGTAAGAGGATTCTACTTCATTGTCTGTGACCATGTGACCTGCAGTGCCCCCTGGGGGACAAGTGTTTGTTCCCACCTCACTGACACCAGGCCCATAGGGTGACTTGGTTTACAAAATGGCACAGCAACACACATGACGGATACTGCATTTGAGCAGAAGCTTCAAGATCCATTGCATGTTTCCTCCATCTTTCTCGCTCCTAATAGAGTGCCCTCCTTCAGGTTTATATCCTGGAATTAAATAAAACATGTGGAGCAGAACCAAGCAGAGACACAACAAACCTTTGTTGCTGCAAGCCAATGGGACTTTTAGGATTATTTGTTATATACGACTCTTTATAGTTCCCTCTTTAATACAACTATTCTTAAGGTGCTCACTATATGGCTTCCCCTTGGTTCATGCTCTGCTAGCACGGCCTAAAAAAGAAATTTTTTGACATCACTCCTCTTGAGCTCAATTTTAACCTGATAAAAGGATCTGATAAAATAATTACAACTTTGGCTTATTTATATGTCTGATCATTGAAGCTAAATATCTCAAGCTGTCTTTGATGACTATCTGTCATCACTCCTAAAATTCAATGCAATGGCAAGTCTTGATGATTCTTTAAAATGTTTCTCTTTTCCCACTTTCCATTTCCCCTTCACCTTTCCCCATTTAGGGATATATTATCTGTCTCTTGGATCTGTCATTTTCTTCTCCTGTAGTCAATCTTGTGAATTGCTAGCAGAAATATCTTTTAAAACATAGACTTGATCAAGATGTTTCCCCTGCTGATAAACCCCATTCATCTCCATTCCTCTCTATTGCTACTTAAACTATGGTCCTTGGTAAGCAATACTGGATTTCAAAAATACAGGAGTTCAGGTCTCATCTCAGACCTACAGTCAGATTCTGCATTTTAACAAGATTTCTAAGTATCTGTAAGTTCATTAATGCTTGAGAAGCACTGACCTAGAGGATAAATGTATATCTGCAAATTATTTATCCTATAAAAAATGCTAAACGTGGCCCAGACACTTCACGTACATTATCTATAATTACCACATTAGCCCTGCAACGTAAGTATTGTGATCCCCATTCTGCTTTCAAAATTTTTAACTGGATTTATCTGACAACACATCCCTTTTTCCTTTTTGTTTTGCCTGGAAATGTCTTTATTTTGTCTTTTAATTTTTATTTTTTTTATTGATAGAGAGAGAGATGGAGGGAACACATGAGGGAGGGGCAGAGATTGGGGGAGAGAGAGAGAGAGAGAGAGAGAGAGAGAGAGAGAGAGAGAGAATACAAGCAGGCTTCACACTGTCAGCACAGAACCTGATGAGCGACTCGAATGCACAAACTGCAAGATGATGCCCTGAGCCGAAGTTAGATGCTTAACCAACTGAGCCACCCAGACGCCCCTTATCAATCCTATTTCTGATAAAACTAGAGCCACGGGTTTTGCATTCCAGTTTTATCCTGGATAAATACTAGATGGATACCAGAATGGCCGGATGGAGAGAAGGATTATATCACATGGAAAGTGAAGGGGATTTCTCAATTTATTTCCTGGCAAACATCTTGCCTGGATAGCTATTTCTAGCTATCCAAACAAACAGGGGACTTAAAAAATGACACATAAAAAAAGAGGGGAATTATATAGTAACGAAAAATATTTTTGTAAAAGATATATTCAGAAGAACAAAAAACATATACAGTGTTTTTGTGTTTGCAAAGAACTGATGAATAAAGAAATGAAAAGATGGATTGAAGAGCATAGATACTGTCTGAGGCATTGTGAAAAACCTACAAGCCTAAAAGCAAAATGGCAACATTAACATCAGCAGTGGATGTCATAAAAAGAATAAGCACTATAGATAAATTAATGGTTTAGAAATAAAACTTCTGAATTAAAATTCACTAAGAAAGCAAAAGGAGAAAAGGAAACATAAAAAGATGATAAACACAGAGGACAGAAAATAGCAATAGAATTTCTAATTTAAGGATTAGAGGAAATCTAAGCAGCAGCATTTTTTTGTTTTTTTTATGTGAGAGCAACCATTAAAAAACACATCATGAGGTTTTAAAAGACTGTAGAATGTAGAATATGACTTCATTTTTTTGTAAGTATCTACTATCTACTACTATCTACTAACCATCTACTATTTTGTAACTCATCAAACATGCCCTTATACATATTTATATTAATGGGAACAAAAGCTAGGAAGGCTTTATCTTAAATGTTAACACTGGATCTTTGAATGGTAAGTAGGATTTTAATTTATGGGATTTTTTATTTTGCTAACCTGCATTTGATATTTTACAACAAATGCATATTATATAATATAATAATCATAATGAAACAATTTGGGAAACAGAGAAAAGTGCTTTCTATGATATCACAGAAGAAAAATTTGTAACCGAAAGGTGTTTGTGTCTAGCTAAATCCAGTTTCCTTTGCTCAGTGTCTATTCTATTTGAACTCTAAAATACTTGAGAAATTCAGCTGTTGAGTAGCTCTTTCTTCTTGAGTGTCCCTTTTTAAAAAAAATGTTTATTTATTATTTATTTTTGAGAGAGAGCAAGTAAGTGGGGGAGGGAGAAAGAGAGAAGGAGAGAGAGAATCCCAATCGGGCTCTGTGCAATTAGCACAGAGCCCAACACAGGGCTGGAAACCTGAGATCATGACCTGAGCTGAAATTAAGAGTCGGACGCTTAATTGACTGAAACAGCCAAGTGCTCCTGAATTTCCCTCTTTTTTGTCTTTTGGTCAACTCACCTACCTTCCATTCTCTCTATATCCCAACCTGGTCACCATTTTCTAAACCCATTACTTTATTTCTTGCCTTTGTGTCCACTCAACATGTGTTCTCACTGGTTGAAACACCACCCCCCCACCCTCGCCCCACCTTCTATCTAGTAAAAGTCTTCTCATCTTTCAAAACTAAACCATCAATTTACCTTTCTTTGCAATATTCTCTGAATCACTAGGCAGGATCAATCATTTTCACATATTTTCTTAATGAGTTTTTTGCTCATTTATCTTCTTCTTATTCTTCTTATCATATTGTAATATACTTGTATCTGTTTGTCTCTCTTACTGGTTTATGGGCATTGTGAACATAAAAATTGTGCTTTATTCATATTTCCCTTCCCAGCACCTACTAATAAGGAGTGATCGGTAAATGCCTATTTAATTGGCTGTCCATTATAGTACTCATCAATGTCTACAAGCAGTAATTAGGGACTGTAACTTACTTTCTATTGCATCCTTTAGCAACAAAGTAAGTGCCTTAGGCTGCTAAGCACTCTGTATACTATATTTATTGCAAAAAAACCCTGGAATAAGAACTCAAAGTTTTAGGCAAATCACAACATCTTTGGGCTTCACTTTCATTATTTATTTTAAGGCTGCAAAACTAGATAATTTCCTAGATTCCCTCTATCTTTGGCATTCAATGAGGATCTATCTCCTGGTGAAGTTTCTAGTCACTATTGATGTGTGTTTATTAGATAGATGATATTGAGAGAGAGCATTCACTGAGTGAGGCTCATTCTCTATCACTGTTGATATGGGGAACCGACCATCACACCTACTGCCAAATTCACTGCTGGGACCATTACCTCATCATTTGTAATTTGGCTTTGTTCATACAATGAAGGAAAAGAGTAAAGCCTTCGGAGAATAAAAGCAGCCACTCTGCATTCCCGTGTGTCCCAGTTCCAGTGCCCCACTTGACAAATCTTCCAAGGAATTCAATCAGGGATAGGAAGACAGCATTCAACAGAGCCTGGGTATCTACTGATACAGGGGAGAGTGCCTAAGGGCTGTTGATGAATACGAGGGATTTTCTTTTTGCCTAGTAAGTCCTGGTACTTCACTTAGAGGATAAGAGGCCATTGCAAATTTCTTTCGGAGTATTTCTTTCCCCCTGCCTTTTCACTTGTACCCACTCTTGATCTGTTTCACCCATGTGCTTTACATATTTTGGAAATCTTTTCCTGAACGGAAATACATATATTTTCTTCTTTTTAATTTTTCTGAAATAAAGCCAGTAAAATAACATGGGGAAAGAAACGAGGTGCACAGCTTTGAAATCCAGGAATAATCATATTTGCTCATTCATTCCTGAGCCAAGCCAGGACTGGGCATATTATGGGAAAAGGAGGTATGTGTGAGATCCTAGCCCTGCACCCTGGCCTGCTGTGTGTTAATGATGACTCCAGGGGTCTCCAGCCCTTCTGCCTTTCTCTGCAGTGCACTCAGACATTCCACATTCCATCTTGCTTTCTTGACCCCATGGGGGCAAGCTTTATGTTTGCCTCTCCACATTCAGTCTAGTTGAATTCCACCCACTGTCCTCTGCCCTAATCCCTCCTGGCAGAGGAAACAAAGGAATATAAAGGATCCCACAGTTCATATATATATTTTTATACAGTGAACTCAATCATCCATGCTAATGGGAGGGGACTATTAGAACAGATAATCCAAAAATCCATTCACTTTTCTTTAGAAATAGATCACATGATTATTTCTTGGAGCCCTGGTAATTAAGTTTGGCTCAAGCTAATGCTTTAAATAATTTGCATAAAAATTGGACTGGGGCCATCAGTCTGGAACTAAACATTTCTAGAGGATAAACCTAAATTCGCTCTGTAAATGGGCTGTAAATGGGCTGTTTCTGAACAATAGTAACAAAAGTATAGTTTTATTGTTTGCAGATTATTATAGGCTCAGATCTTCATAAGAACAAAGACTTTGCTTCTTAGATGCTTGTCTTAAAGATAATGGAAATTGTGTCCTTTTGTTAAACTGGAAACTTGATTGCTGCAAATATTCAAAATTTTATGTTTACCATGTCTAAAAATACCCCAGTTTCAGAACAAAAGTTAAACCTAGATTAGTGTGAACTTGATTATCTTCTAGAACCTTTTGTCTTCTCTTGGGGCCAAAAAAACCCTTACTTTCTTAATGTAAATTATTTCTAAAATTATTTTTTCTTGCAGTTACAAAAGAATTGTAATTTCCTCATGGAAACAGTGAAAAGTACATATAAGTGTTGAGCATGATGAATAATTTTATAACTATAATTTATAGCTTTATGACTTTGTCATTGTTAATATTGTAAACTGTGATCTTTCTTGTGTGTGTATACATATGTATATAGATATACACCTGTGCATGCATACGTGTGTGCAATGAACTTTTTTTTTTTAATTTTTAATGTTTATTTATTTTTGAGAGAGACAGAGACAGAATGCGAATGGGTTAGGGGCAGAGAGAGAGGGAGACACAGAATCCAAAGCAGGCTCCAGTCTCCAGGGTCCGAGCTGTCAGCACAGAGCCTGAGGCGGGGCTTGAACTCACCAGCCGTGAGATCATGACCTGAGCCAAAGTTGGATGCTCAACCGACTGAGCCACTCAGCCTGCCCTGAACATTTTTGTAAATACATGTCTCCCTACTCTTGGTGGATGTTACTTTAAGACAAATTCCTAAAGCATAGCTCTTGGATAAAAGTATGAACATTTTACTTTTTATTAGGTTTCGTCAAAATTGCTGATAAGGAGGTTACACATTTCAGTCTCCCACCAATGGTGTGTGAGCATGTTTGGATACCCTATTCCTACCAATTCTGTGTATTATCAATCCTACTGAAACTTACCTGACACTCAAAAGGAGAAGACATTGAAATCATGTTTTATTTGCATTTCCTTAAGTAAGAGATAGTAATTTCTTCATATTTATGACTATATTTCTTGTTTTGTAAATTATAATTGAGTCCATTGCCTGTTTTCCTCCTAATTTTTTTTTCTTACTGAATTATGAGGTCTTTTTTCTTTAGTAAGAAAATCAATTCTTTGTTATTTTGGGTGAGCATACTTTTCCCGGAAGTTTTTCTTTAGAATTTGATTATAATCTTTATCATCTCAAAATGTGTATATTTACATTTGGTCATTTCTTTTATGACATATATTGACATATGCAGACACATATTGCAGGTACATATATGCATATAATCATGTATATGTTTTTATTTACAGTTCAAAAAGCAGTTCTTATTTCAAAATTTAAAAAAAAAACTTGCCCTTTATTTCTTTTAGTCTAGTATTTTTAATTTTATTTTTACCTTTTATCTTGGGTCCTCTTGTAATTTAGGTTGGTGTAAGGGTTAAGCTGGGATTCAGGTGATCTTTCCAAATGGTCAACTAGTTGTCTTAATGCCATTTATGGAGTTATCTGTCTTTGAAATGTCAGCCTGAATATGTACTAAAAACCTAGATCTACTTTGGTCTCTTTCTAAACTCTTTATTCTGTTTCATTGATCAACTTGTCTATTCCTAAAGTAGAACTACACTGCTAATCACATTTTTCAAAGATTCCATATTATTTTTAGTCTATTTATTCTGTCATTGACTGAAAATATTATCAGTGCATTCCCCCATTGAATTTCCAAATGGATTTTATTCATATTATATCATCTGGCACATAAAAACCCATCATTATTATATTAAATCAGGGACTTAAATTTTTACTGATATAAAATTTCGCTTTCTCGCTCAATACTTTTTGCTAGAACTCTAACTGGATAGATTCTAAAGTAGTTTCCCATGTTTTCTTTTGATGTTCACTTCCCAAATACACCTTTTCTGACTTTATATTTTTTACACCCTTACTATTTTTTAAAATTAATTCAACCTGATTGGCTTTTACACTTAATAAAGCAAACTAATTATATTTCTTGTCATAATTAGTTGCCTGTGTTTCTGTTATCTTATTTGATATATTGTGCTTTTCTTACACTCCTACTTACTTTTTTATTATTTGCATTATTGAATACACTTTTATGTTTGGTATGATCTTTCTGAGAAATTTAAAGAGTAAGATTTCTTCCTTTAATTCTATTGTGATTTAATTCTATTTGTGATTATCATCAAATTTTTCAAACTTATAGTGTCATAATCTATAGCAGAGCAAGATTTTTAGTTTTTGACTGAAGTCAGCATATTGTACAACCTTCCCCGCTTCCCACCATAATCTTTGCTGTATAAACTCTGACATTGATACTTCCTTTCTTTTCTCTCCCTCTTTCTTATTTTCTCCCTTTCTTCATTCCTCTTTTAACTATTGTATAAAAATGCAACAAACATAGAGAAGTTCACAAACAATATAGACAGCTCAATCAAAAAACCAAAAGCAACTAGAAAAACTATATATCCTTATGATAACTGTCCAGCCAGAAGCCCTGCTCATGGGCCAATCAGAACCTCTTCCCTAATCACCAAACTTAATCAGCACTCTCAGAGTAATCACTACCTAGGTTTTCTTTATCATTTTCCCACTCAAACATGACTTTTCTAAATAGTATTGTTATCTTTTCCTGCTTTTTGAGCTTGATATAAATGAAATCGTACCCTGTGTAGGCTTCTGTACATTTTTAATTTAACATTATCCATGCTTTAGCCTGTAATTTCAGTTTGTAGTTTCCAATAAGACTTTTGCTTCATCTTTATATTTATTCCTATGTAACTGGTCTTTTTCTTCTGATTGTTTTTGAATTTTTGTTTATCACTGGTGTTGAGCAAGGTGATTACAATGTACTCGGTTATAATTTTCTTTACCTTTCTTGTGCTTTGGGGTTGTAGAACTTCTTGGCTATGTGGGTGCATAGTTTTCATCAAAGTTTTGAAAATTTCAACTATTTTTACTTCAAGTATTTTTTTCCTCCTCCTCTCCCATGCTTGCCTTCAGAGATTTCAATTTATGTATATTGGAATTGGTATTACCTTTCACGTTCTTCTGTAGCTCACTGATGATCTTGTCAGTTTTCAGTCATTTATTCTCTGTGTTTCAATTTGGATAGTTTCTATTGCTACATCTTCAAATCCACTAATCTTTTCTTCTGCAGTGGCTAATCTGCCATTATTCCCATCAAGTGTAATTTTCATCTCTAGAAATTCAATTTGGGTCATTTTATATCTTTAATATCTCTAACATAAACAATACTTCTTTTAGCTTTCAGAAGATGTGGAATACAATTATAATACCTTTTAACATGGCTTTTCATATTCATTATGCTATCTGTGCCATTTCTGAATTGATTTATATTAACTGACTTCTCTTCTCTTATAGGTCATACCTTCCTGCTTATTCTCAAAATTGGTATCACAGGGGCACCTGGGTGGCTCAGTCGATTAAGCTTCTGACTTCAGCTCAGGTCACAATCTTGCGGTTCGTGGGTTCGAGACCTACATCAAACTCTGTGCTGACAGCTCAGAGACTGGAGCCTACTTTGGATTCTGTGTCTCCCTCTCTCTCTGTCCCTCTCCTGCTCACGTTGTCTCTATCTCTCAAGAATAAATGAACATTAAAAAAATATTTTTTAAAAAGAATTGGTATCACTGATATTTATTTAGACTTATCCAATAATTAGTATTTACTGTGCTTGTAATTCTTTTCATTTGGTCCTTCTAGTACATTTGTGATAGACTTTATCATTCTATCCTCTGTATTTGTTCCCTTTCTTCAGCATTTGCCATCTCTACTGTTTTTACTTTGGATATATTCTTCTGACCTAAATTATAGTTCACAAATTCTCTTTTAGTTGTGTCTAATATGTGGTTAAACCATGAATCTATTCATTACATTCTTCATTTCAGTAATGGCATCTTTCACTTTTAGACTTTCCTTTATTTTTCTTTTATGTTGTTTTGTTTTGTTTTGAATTTCCAGTTCTCAGCTAAGTTTTTCAGTTTTGTCTTTATCTCCTGTAATAGCAGTCAGCAAAATTATTTTATACTTTATTCTTTATATACTTTATTTATATAATCTGTACTTTATTTCTATACTTTATTTTATAATAACTCTACTATTTTCAGCCCCAAAGGGCCTATTTCTCTTGACTGTTTTTTATGTTACCTTGTTTCTTTGGGGGGGAGGGTGGCTATTTTTTTTTTTTTTTTGTATGTGTGTGCTGAACATTATGTTTAACAAATAGTTTTTGTAAATGGCTTGACATCTGTAATACTCTTCCTTTTCCATCTAATAAATGTTTTACATTTGTTTTTCTCAGGTGCCTATAGGGACTAGCATTCTGGGTTGGTCTTAGTTTAATTTGAGGATTGAGATGATTCAAAGCTGGGCACCAGTCTTTCAGAAAGCTGGTCTACTGTGGGTTCATTATTTCTGTTAGGGTACATATCTTTGGGGTTTCAACACAAAAACTAAGGGTTTACCGTGTTCCCTTGCCACTGTCAACAATGGGACTCCAGATACCTTTTGTAGAATCAGCAAATGACCTAAAATAAAAACAGCTTCAAATTCTGCGCTCACATCTCTGGATATGTATTTTTTACCAGAACCTGGTCTGACAATTATTCACTATCTTGTTAGCTCTCTGTTGCCTTTAAACAGAGTCCATAATTTTTGTTTATTTGTTTGTTTGTTTTGTTGGTGTAGGTTGTCTAGTTATCTTCAGTGACAATAATTGTCTATTTAGACTTTCATTCCTGAGAACACAAGTCTTTCCTTTTTCTTTCTCATTTTGAAACAATACACCATAATTTTCAAAGATAAAAGCAAAAATTTAAAACATTCTGATACCAAGTTTGAAGCAACTATTTCAACATTTTCATACATTTAATGAGTCTCTTATCATATAGTCATTTCCAAGTGAGTCTTTCTCAGTCTTTTTCCTTCCTTTCTATATTTCTTGTTTTTGCACAGGATTTTTGTTAGTTTACTCAGAAAGGATACTTGAGGGGTGTATTTTCTTAATCTATGTATTCCTGAGAAAATATTACTCTTGACTTCATGCATGAATAATGACTTCACTAAATATAGAAACTGTGTCCTTCAGAGCAATGGAAATGTAACTCCATTTCATCTAGTATTTAGAATTGTAGAAGAAAGCTAATGCTAATCTGATTTTGGTACTTTGTAACCTGATTTTGATTTTCCTTTTTTTTTTTTATCACTTATCTTCAGAAATTCCATGAGGCTTTGTAGATTTCTGTTCTTATTTGAGTTTTCAGTATTTTGGCCTATAAATATGTGTACCCTTGTGTTTTGGGTGGAGGAACTGGTTTGCATTAAGAAAACCTTTTTTCTCTTATTTTTCTAAAGATTGTTTTATTTCTGTTTGTTCTAGTCTCTCTTCTTGGTATTCTGAGGATATGTAGATTCAGCCTCCTAGATATATTCTCTATATGTCTCACATTTTATTCTCATTGTTATCGTACCTTCATTTCTGTAGTTGTACACCCAATGCCTATAGAGTATAGGCAGGTAACTAAAATAAATAAATCCAGATGGGTACAAAAATAAGTGATGAGGATTGTGGAGAGCAAATTTCCCTTCCAAACTTGGCAGGTACCAATTACTTGATATTCATAGCTAATAAAATAGTATCAGATTCCATTCTGTCTCCAGAAAAACTAAAATTCTTGTTTTTTTTGTTGTTGTTGTTTGTTTGTTTGTTTTTTAATGTAGTAGTTCTCAGTAGAAAAAAAATGAAAAAGGAGTTCACAACTTACCATTGGGATGATCTTGGTCACACACAGAATGAGCTGTTACTTCATTGTCTTTTGTAATACTATCGTCCTTTGCAGAATCTGACATGACAAACAAACAAAACCTCTAGTCAGCATTTTTTAAAGTTTATTATTTGTTTTGAGAGACAGCGCATCTGGGGGAGGGACAGAGAGAGAGGAGAGAGAAAGAATCCCAAGCAGGCTCCGCACTGCCAGTGCAGAGCCCGATGCAAGGCTCGGACCCACAAAGCCACAAGATCATGACCTGAGCCGAAACCAAGAGTCAGATGCTTAACTGACTGAGCCACCCCTAGTTAGCATTTTTAATTAGGAAGTAGGGCAGCTTCCAGCACTGACATGATAGCTCTATTTTTGGGGAATGTAATTTATTATTTTTAAAAAATATCATTAAAATACCTAAATATTTTCATCGATAAATAAGCTGTTCCTAAAGTACTGTGTAAGATGTTTGTACGAAGTTTACAAAGGTAAAGATGGTAGAAATTTGATTGGGTCATATTTTTGCAACAAAGAAGAAAATATAAGCAGGCTTTATGTATTAGTGAAAGTCTTTGGAGAATTGTGCAAAAGGATATGAAAGGAAGGCAAAGTAGAGGAGATTAAAGGAACATCAGTTTTAATGTTCTTAATGCTTCCATTACTGCAATTGTTCATGTATGGGAGCCTTGAGTCCCTGAAAAAGCCAGATGCAGACCTTTGAAATCCAGTTGTAATTAAGTTCATCTTCCTGAGGAACCCTACCAGTAGAACAATAGCAAAGGGGAATGCAAACCTTCTGTTCTGGGCAATTTCATCCTCTCCCTCGAATAGCACATTTAAATGTGAAATCAGCATAAGTTCTTCTTTTGTTATATGATACACTTACAGGAAATAACATGGCCAACTAGATTTCAGTGACTATGGACTCTTACAAGACTACACAGGATTCCTTGTTGGATATTTGAGGCATCCTTGTAGGCTCTTTAGAAAGCCATTGGAAACAGCATGTGGGTGGGTTAGTGGCAAGACAGAAATGGGTCTTTCATTCATTCCAAAAATATTTATTAAGGGCCAACTCTACACCAGGCACTTCTTGAAGCTGGGGCATCAATTGTAACTGACTCTGCACTCCTAGAGGTTATAATCTAGGGTGTATTTTCATGCAGCTAAAAGGGTGGTAATCTAAAGATATCTAAAAGCCATGAGCTAATCTTCCATGAATATGGCCATGGAGAAAACTGGGGATGGCCGACTGACACTTCTATTACAAATGGGTTCTCTACTAAGTTCACATTGCTCCACTGAGTTGCAACTCTGAACAGAGAGGAATTCAGATGGAGTCTCAAATAAATCATTTTTCCTTTGTTTCCTTATTCCTTTTCCCTCTCTCCCTCCCCACACTTGGAGATAGTTTTAAACAATATGGTTTAGAATATTATGAGAAAGTTTGTTTCTTGAACCTGCCACAAGCAACATTTGATGGACAAGTGAGAAACCTGGGTAGTTAACATATGATTCAAATTTAATAACCAGTGAAGCAAGTATACACCCAAAGTGTATGATTTTAATTAACTGCAAATAATTCCCCCAAGGCAAATGTTTAATTATCTGCACAGCTTCTTTATTTCTTTTTGAGACTGACAGTAAGTTTCAAAGTCCAAATTTGGAAGCAAAACTGAACATAGACACATTTTCCAAACAGTTTTCTCACTCAAGTCAAAATTTTTTAAACCAGTTCCCATTAAAACATGCCTTTTTAATTTTGGCTCTAACATGTGGATTAAAAACAAATCCTTGAATACTTTCTTCCACATTAACACTGAAAGTGAACAATGATTTTAAAAAGGTGCTATATGAATCAGGCTAAATTTTAATTTTGAAAATTTTATTTGTTTATAGAAAATGGCATCATTTGATATGTAGTCTTGGGCAATACTCATTTCCCTCAACATTAATGTTTTAAGATGATCCAAGATTTTGCATGTGTTTAAAATATATTTATTTACAATCCACAATAATTCATTATACTTTATAATTTACATAAACATTATGTTTCATGCACCAAATATTATATAAGAAATGTCTTTTAAAAAGTGACTTACATTGAGTTTATTGGTTTAATTATTCACATATGATGGGTGATAGTATTTGAAAAATTAATCTCTAGACTATCACTAAAATCTATGTCTCTAGCAAATTAATTGAACTTTCAGTTTCAATTTCCTTGGAGAGTTGTTTTCACGTTGCTAAGGTAGGTGTCTTCTGATATTATGTCCTCTAATCTATATGTAACGTATTTCATTGAATCCAAGACGGCATCAATTGTTATTTTCACCATTATATAGGATTAGAAAAAAAAAATGCTACCAAATGGACTATAAATAACACACTATTAATTTAAGAATGTGTTCTAGTTTTCGAAATAAAATATATAAAACACTATGTATATTGTAGAACTATATTCTGTGTGTACACAAGTACATGGCTTTATGTGATGGCAAGGATTTCCTAACAACACGACCGATCGCCGAACCCACAAGTTAATATTGCTTTGTATGTGAAATGGTTGCACCTCCACATACAACAATAAAGCTAGATGAAAGCGGTAAGACCATGACCGCATCCACACATGACCACGTGGTTATGAAAGACTGTTTCCATTGCTGTTTCTCTTTCCAAAGGGCTATTTGAATTCCTAGTCACATGAACCTTGGCAAGACTGGATGTTGAATGTTTTAAATCATAGATCCTATTATATTATACTTAGTTGGGGGTTTGAAATGACAGTGGAGCTTTTGTGTCTAGGGGGTGATGAAAGTTGCACTGTATATGTATAAAATATTATTCATAATGAGAAAGTAAGAAAATATATCTAGTATAGATGGTCACTAAAAGAGTGTATTATTTCTATGTGAAAAATGTAGTGGTGTATACTAAATTCTTGCAGTACCTTGGATTCATCTTATTTTATTCTAAAAATTATCATGTGGTAATGTTCAAAAAATGTAAAGGGGTTATCACCTAATTCTCAGATTCAGTCAATGCTATTTTAATAGCAGAGAACTGGAATTAAATTTATATGTAGATTCTCACTTTCAAAATCTTTAAGGTCAATGTTCTATTAGAAAATTTTTTCAAATGCAAATATTAAGTTGAATATTCAAGCCAAAGTTCTGACGATAGATTATCTTCTAAGATTAACAAGAATAAAAAGATATACTTTCATAAATTAAAACAAAATCTCCTCATTTAAGAAGTTGAAAAGGTTTAAAAGAATATTTAAAATAGATTAAAATTAAAAAAAAACCATAAAACAAATTCTAAACAGTAGGCCATCTTTAATGCAGTCAATTACACATATCTATATGGAATAGGACATGTATAGATTGAAGATGTGATGGTAAATGATCAAACTATTGAATTTTCAATACACATATCTAAACCATAAATCAAAATAGGTACTATCACTTTCGAAAATGTCCCCTTAACAACAAAAGTTCTTAGCCTTAGTTACGAACTTAGTTCTTAACCCTTGAATATACTCTAGGGGTCCACAAACCTTTTTGAATTGATATGTAAAATGTATACATATATTGTTACTCATTTCTCTAGAAGGAGACTGCTTCCATCATATTCTCATATGTCAGCAAGGTTAAAAATAACTATAGAAATTTACACCTTAATGCTAGTGACACTGCTATTTTACAAAAGATTTTTAAGATTATAATTGAGAATTATCCACAGAACTTGATGCCCACTTCATGAATTTATAAGTGATGTCTCTTTTTGAATTCTTAAGGTAGATTTGACTTGAGGAAATAGCCAAAAACATACACAGATGTGTTTAATAAATGAAGTGGGCAATCCAGCTGGTAAACAACATTTTGCATCAAAATTAGAAATGACTATAAAGTACAAAATGGAATGGTGATTAACAGTCTTTGAAAACATTTTCAAGTCAGGAGATGTGCAAAAATCCATCTAGTAAAAAAGGTAATCCCTGCCTATACTATTTAGAATTGCAGCAAGAGGTCATGTTGGTGCAGAAGTTCCAAGGAGTCTGAACAAAATACATGCTATTTACAAACACCTATGTCTGATCTATTTGCTTTGTAGCATGTACACATTCATACATGAGTCTCCTACCTTGATGCAAAAGTTGCCCAGAAACACAGTTACCTGGATTTCCTCTGATTCTTGTCAACTGTTTCGATTACAAGAAGCAAAACATTTATCCTGGCCTGCTCATTTGAATCGCTGGTTTATTATGTGAAGCAATTAGAATGAAGTAGTTTTTCCTCCATCTGAACGGTGTGTTTATCCACAATAAACTAGAGTCTTCACAGCCGATTATGGTCTCACTGAAGCTTTGCAGTGACTATTCCTCTATATAGGAAAAATATACCCTGCAATACATTTCCAGAGTATTCCGATGGCAATGACCTAAACTGTAGTTGGTCTCAGTGCAGCTGGATATACAAGGCTGCTCTATATTTACCTGAAAAGTAACTGGGTCCCTAGGAGAGGCCGTTGCCCTGAGCACTGGGAGGCCAGACTGAGCTAGGATCGGTCATTTGTCTTCATTATGCAATCATTAACCCCCATTAAAAGGGGCCAATCATTCCCAGAGTTATGGAATCTGGGTACTAACAGTCTCTGAGGCACAGCTGAGAAAACTACCATCATGTACCACTAACTTTGCTTCTATTAGAAACCACATGCCAAATTCCAAACAGTAACTTGTGTAAACCAGTTGATACCTACACTGGAGGTGGTATTTTTCTGCGGTTGTTACTGAAAATATAAGCAAGTAAGAGGATCAATCGGGACAGATGGACACTGGCTTGGGGTTGTGATTCTGGATTTACAACATCATGCTTCCTAACTCTAGGAAAACCCATTCACCTTACATAATCTTGGTTTCTGCACATAGGAACTGAGGGTGCTGAACCAGATAATCTCTCTAAATTCCTTACAATGCTAATCTGCTGATGTATCCAAATGATCTCTTTGTTCTGACAACACCTCTGTAAATGTTCAGGCTTCCCTCATTATCTGCCTACCTGAGTTGGGCTGTTCTCACTGTGAGATTTATATTATTTATAAAGTAAAGGTTAATGGTGGGGGAAAGGAGTGCCATGTGACATCAGTGCCACACTGGCCATTGTTAACTCTGTGACTCGACGAAGGATCATCACAATGTCTAATAGAACAGCTGGATATGAAGCCAGGCTGGACTATGATGGAAAAAGAAATGCTTAATTACCCTTTTCCATCAAGTTAATTTTTCCCCCTTGGCAATGTAAACAAAGGCAAATCTGCTCTTGTTTCCAGTTGTCTGTGACCTGCTATCCTTGACCTCCATCCTTCAGATTCCTTTCTGATCTTGCCTCCCTCTATCTCTCTATGCCTTGCCTAGCAGGATTTCTTGATATCCTTTTTTTTTTTTTTTTAAAGGATTAAAAAAAAAAAATCTGACCAGGCCACAGGCATGAAAAGTAGCTATGGTTCTGTGTGTAAATTGACTTGGAATTCTATAAATATGTTGATCTATAAATCAGGGAGTGTTTTATTTATACTTCTTAATTCAATCTGATAATGAAAAGTCTTTGAGAGAACATTCCCTGTAGGAGAAATGATGAGGGCTTTTTGGGTCTTAACTCTGAGCATAGTCACAGTCTGGCAGCTGGCCACCACTTCTCAGTTACTTTATTTCATGGAGAAGTTGAGGCAGTAGCGACAGTCAATCTCCAGATTCATAAATGCTTCAACCTTTGGGTTCAGGTTGTTTTCAGCCAGATACTTGGGTAGTGTGGCTGGGATGCAGGGACCCCACACTGCTGAGAGCCAGACATTTTTTTCCTACATTCCTAATGGACTGAGTCAAAACTCACCTCGTTGGAGCACAGCTTGTCTTTTCCCCCAAGTGATGTAAAGACACATGTTTGGAGACATTTGGACTTTTCGTGGGAGTTACTAATTTTCTGTGAACTTCAAAGACCTGGATGATTTCTCCTTAGCACCTATTTATTCCTCACATCTCAAAGGATCCACAAGCCTATCCAAATGAAAATGGTTGCATGTCCTCACTTTTTTCAGTTTTTTTTTTTTCAATGTCCTTCTGTGCTACTGAATACAATTCTATAATATGAAGAGCTGCAGAGTGGTTCACTTTGTGGATCTACCACAAGCTATTTTACTACTGCTTCTATTCTTGGACAATCAGGTTGCATCCAATTTTCTGCCATTATAAATAATCCTATGATATTGTGATATTGGATGCCCCAAAGCTGGATTCACTCTACTGTTCTTTCTCTTACCTCTTCCAGCCCATTTCTACCTCTGTGGTCTAGATAGTTTAGATCTCTCTATACCTAAGCCTTATAATCGACCATGCTCCACCAATATCCCATTGGGATACTCCTGAGATCACAGCAGATGGTTCCAGGAGATGGGCTCCTTTCTGAGACTCTGAGTGAGGGCATTCTTTCCTTGGATGAACCAGAAGTACCCAGCAGCTAATGCCCAACTGGAGACTCCCTAAAGGCTTCAGGAGATAAAACCTGTTTCCTCACCTCTCTGTGGGACAATTTTGAATATACTCTACACTTCTTAGAGAAATGGAGCCCCAGTTCCCCTCAGCAGTAACCTGCTCACTAATGTACCCTCTTTTGTCTGTGTTCCTCTCCCTGACCTACTTCCTTATGCCTTACCCGTGCTTCCTGGGACCACCTCTCAAATAAACCCTTTGCCACCATATCCTTGTCTCAGAATTTTGCTTTTGGAGAACCCAAACTAAGATAGCCAAGATATTCACTATCAGTCTCTTGGCAGAGATTTACTGAAAGGGAAGGGAGGAACCACAAGCCTTGGATGAGGTGGAACAAAGAAGGATAATGAGCAACTTGGTGACTTTAGAAGAGTAGGAAGAAGGAAAGAAGGTAGGAAGTCTTGGACGCTCCTTGAGTGGACAACTCTTTGAGGAGTTGCCTGAATCTCTAGACGAACTGCCTGAGCTGCTGTTGCCTCCAGATGATCCAGTTCTTGGGGATGATGAAATGGTTTCTTCGAAGACTCACTGACTTTCCTACCAATTGAAGTAACCTCAGTATATGTCGCTTCTGCATAGCTTGTGTGAGTTTGACTTTACTTCCTTTGTAGTGTTTGTGAGTTCATTATCTAATCTTAATGTGTATGTGTGTACTTCAAATGTTTCTAAAGTGCCTTTTACAAATGTTACTTTTAGAAGTATAGTGTTCTTTTAGATCCATTTTTTAAAACACTCACTGTTTTAGGTGTTTCAAATGTACAGCACTTTCATGAACCTTGCACACAGATTGAAAAATACTGAACCAAGAAACTTAGAGAAAGTTAAAGAGGGGAACAGCCTGGTCATGCAGAATAAAACAAGTTCAGTAAATTTCATTTCCAGATATGACCCTGGTGGGGGAAAAATCAGGTGACATCTGGTATTACAGGAAATGGGGTGTATAGAGGCATTTGTATGATGAAGGCAATGTTTTGCCTCATAAACTGAGAAAAATGTGTTAAAACAAAATACTGCAAAATGTGATTTTATGAGGACCTTGGGAAGTATACTAAGGATTAACTCAAAGTGTTTTTTTTTTTTTAATTTCTAGGAAGAAATAGTAAGATAATGTATTTTAATCCACTAGTATTTTACACTAAATTTAACTGTGAGTTCTAGAAATTATTATAATTGTTTTTTTCTAATGTAATGGCTGACTATATTAGTCTGCTTGGGTTGCCATAACAAAATACCACGGGCTGAGTGGCTTAAACAACAGATTTTTTTTTTTTTTTTCATAGCTCTGGAAGCTAGAAGTCCAAGATCAAGGTACTGGCTCATTTAGTTTCAGGTGGTGGTGCTCTTCCCGGTTTGCAGAAGGCTGCCTTCTTGCTGTGTCCTCACACAAATCAGTGTGTGTGCAGAAGGAAAGACAGAAATTGAGATCTCTCCTTCTCTTCTTAATAAGGCCACTGCTCCCATCAGGACCTACTCTAAAGCTAATTACCTCCCAAAGACCCCACCTCCAAATACCATCACAGCAGGGGCTCTGGCTCAACATATGACATTTGTGTTTGGGGAGCATGCAAACATTGCTCCACAACACTGACATGTACATTTTGGAACATGTAGGTTTGGATGATTTATTTAACTTTTGAATGTTGGCCATTCAAGTTGGTATCCCTGACGCACAGCAGAACAAAGTCTCAACATGGAGGTGGAGATGGAATTTTCCCTAAATGTGTGGTTCCCTTTTCCCATTTCAATTCTCTCAAATTAATTTTCATTGATCCTTAAACTGCATCAGTCACTGTTTGGGTGAAAAAGTAGCGATGAGGGAATCTGGGGTGATATCCAGAAAAATAACTGGCATTCCTGTCAGCTAATCAGAATGGACATGTCCACGGGGGCAGGGTTCCGGAGCCTGCTGCCTTGTCTGGGATGACAGGATGGTAGTGAAAATTACTTGCAAAGAGGGGAGTTTAGTCACTGTTTGCCAAACACCATGTAAATATTTTGGCATTTTACAAGTACTTGCAGAAGTACCAGACTGTACTGGAAGATTATCAGTTCTGCGTATAGTAAAGAACTATATTGATAAGTTCCCGAAAAAGATAATGAGAATAGTTCCATAACCAACAGTCTCTGATGATTTCACATTGGTGGAAAAAATGAGAAGTGGCTTTACTCTTATAGACCAAGAGACTCTACAATGTAAGGACTGAATAGTTCTCAACCACACATTTGTGATGTCATCTTATTTTGTGGCCCTACCTAATAAAGCACCACAGCAAATAGAATCATTGCAAACTTTAAAATAAAACCCAAAACCAGCAGAAAGCAGGAGATAATAAAGACTAGAGCAGAAATTAATGCTATCGAAACCAAAAAACAAAACAAAACAAAACAAAACAGTAGAGCAGATCAATGAAACCAGAAGCTGGTTCTTTGAAAGAATTCACAAAATTGATAAACCACTAGCCACTTTGATTAAGAAGAAAAAGGAAAGGACCCAAATAAATAAAATCAAGAATGAAAGAGGAGAGGTCACGAGCAACATAACAGAAATAAAAACAATAATAAGAGAATATTATGAGCAATTATATGCCAGTAAAATGGGTAATCTGGAAGATATTGACAAATTCCTAGAAACATATACACTACCAAAAGTGAAACAGGAAGAAATAGACAATTTTAACAGACCCATAACCAGTAAGGAAATCGATTAGTAATCAAAAATCTGCCAAAAAACGAGTCCAGGGCCAGATGGCTTTCCAGGGGAATTCTACCAAACATTTAAGGAAGAGTTAACACCTATTCTCTTGAAACTGTTCCAAAAAATAGAAATGGAAGGGAAACTTCCAAACTCTTTCTATGAAGCCAGCATTACTTTGATTCCAAAACCAGACAGAGACCCCACTAAAAAGGAGAACTATAGACCAATTTCCCTGATGAACATGGATGTAAAAATCCTCAACAAGATATTAGCCAACCGGATCCAACAATACATTAAAAAAAATTATTCACCACGACCAAGTGGGATTTATACCTGGCATGCAGGGCTGGTTCAATATCCACAAAACAATTAACGTGATTCACCACATCAATAAAAGAAAGGACAAGAACCATATGATCCTCTCAATACATGCAGAGAAAGAATTTGACAAAATACATCATTTCTTGATAAAAACCCTCAAGAAAGTAGGGATAGAAGGATCATCCTTGAGATCATAAAAGCCATATATGAATGACCCAACACTAATATCATCCTCAATGGGGATGATAGCTTTCCCCCTAAGGTCAGGAACAAGACAAAGATGTCCACTCTCACCACTGTTATTCAACATAGTATTGGAAGTCTTAGCCTCTGCAATCAGACAACATAAAGAAATAAAAGGCATCCAAATCAGCCAGGAGGAGGTCAAATTTTCACTCTTTGCAGATGACATGATACTCTATATGGAAAACCCAAAAGATTCCACCAAAAAACTGCTAGAACTGATTCATGAATTCAGAAAAGTTGCAAGATATAAATTCAATGCACAAAAATCGCTTGTATTCCTATACACGAACAATGAAGTGACAGAAAGAGAAATCAAGGAATTGATCCCATTTACAGTTGCACAAAAAACCATAAAATACCTAGGAGTAAATCTAACCAAAGAGGTGAAAAATCTATATGCTGAAAAATATAGAAAGCTTATGAAAGAAATTGAAGAAGACAAAAAAAAATGGAAAAAGATTCCATGCTCCTGGATAGGAAGAACAAATATTGTTAAAATGTCAATACTACCCAAAGCAATCTACATATTCCATGCAATCCCTATCAAAGTAACACCAGCATTCTTCACAGAACTACAACAAATAATCCTAAAATTTGGAACCAAAAAAGACCCTGAATAGCCAAAGCGATCTTGAAAAAGAAAACCAAACCAGGAGGCATCACAATCCCAGACTTCAAGCTATACTACAAAGTTGTAATCATCAAAACAGTATTGTACTAGCACAAGAACAGACACTCAGATCAATGGAACAAAATAGAGAACCCAGAAACGGATCCACAAACGTATGGGCAACTAATCTTTGACAAAGCAGGAAAGAATATCCAATGGAATAAAGACAGTCTCTTCAGCAAGTGGTGCTGGGAAAACTGGACAGCGACATGCAGAAGAATGAACCTGGACCACTTTCTTACACCATACACAAAAATAAACTCAAAATGGATGAAAGACCTCAATGTAAGACAGGAAGCCATCAAAATCCTCGATGAGAAAGCAGGAAAAAACCTCTTTGATCTTGCCCTCGCAAATTCTTACTCAAATGTCTCTGGAGGCAAGGGAAAGAAAAGCAAAAATGAACTACTGGAACCTCATCAAAATAAAAAGCTTCTGCACAGTGAAGGAAACAATCAGCAAAACTAAAAGGCAGCTGACAGAATGGGAGAAAATATTTGCAAATGACATATCAGATAAAGGGTTAGTATCCAAAATCTATAAAGAACTTATCAAACTCAACACCCAAAAAAACAAATAATCCAGTGAAGAAATGGGCAAAAGACATGAATACATGAATAGACACTCCTCTAAGGAAGACATCCAGATGGCCAACCGACACACGAAAAAATGCTCAATATCACTCATCATCAGGGAAATACAAATCAAAACCACAATGAGATACCACCTTACACCTGTCAGAATGGCTAACATTAACACCTCAGGCAACAACAGATGTTGGCGAGGATGCAGAGAAAGAGGATCTCTTTTGCATTGTTGGTGGCAATGCAAGCTGGTGCAGCCACTCTGGAAAACAGTATGGAAGTTCCTCAAAAAACTGAAAATAGAACTACCCTACTATCCAGCAATTACACTACTAGGCATTTATCCACGGGATACAGGTGTGCTGTTTCTTTTTATGTTTTGTTTTGTTTTTTAAATTTTTTTTTAACCTTTATTGATTTTTGAGACAGAGAGAGAGAGCATGAACGGGGGAGGGTCAGAGAGAGAGGGAGACACAGAACCCAAAACAGGCTCCAGGCTCTGAGCTGTCAGCACAGAGCCCGACGTGGGGCTCGAACTCACGGACTGTGAGATCATGACCCGAGCTGAAGTCGGACGCTCAACCTACTGAGCCACCCAGGCACCCCCAGGTGTGCTGTTTCGAAGGGACACATGCACCCCCATGTTTATAGCAGCACTATCAACAATAGCCAAAGTATGGAAAGAGCCCAAATGTCCATCAATGGATGAATGGATGCAGAAGAGGTGGTATATATATACCATGGAGTATTACCCAGCAATCAAAAAGAATGAAATCTTGCCATTTGCAACTATGTGGATGGAACTGGAGGGTATTATGCTAAGTGAAATTAGTCAGTCATAGAAAGACAAACACCATATGACTTCACTCATATGAGGACTTTAAGAGACAAAACAGATAAACATAAGGAAAGGGAAACAAAAATAATATAAAAAAAGGGAGGGGGACAAAACAGAAGAGACTCATAAAATATGGAGAACAAACTGAGGGTTGCTGGAGGGGTTGTGGGAGGGGGGATGTGCTAAATGGGTAAGGGGCATTAAGGAATCTACTCCTGAAATCATTGTTTCACCCTATGCTAACTAATTTGGGTGAAAATTTTAAAAAATAAAAAAATAAAATAAAAAAAAAGAGTTAAAAATTACTCTTTAAAAAAAAGTTGTGTTCAGAGTTTTTGAGGAAAAAAAAATACCCTGGAATTCTTAACTTTTCACTGAAGATAAATATACATAAAGAAAAGTGCAAATTTCATGTAGTATACAGCATGATGGATTATCACAAATTGAACACTCTTGTATAACTAGCACCAGCTCAAGAAACAGGACACATCATGTCTTGGCAGCTCTGCTCATCATCTTTTTCAGCCACTACCCTCCCTCTGAAAATCACCACTCTGACTTCCAACAGCATTTATCAGTTGTCCCTGTTTTCAGACTTTAGATAAATGGAATGGTACACAATACATGCTCTTCTCTGGTTTCTTTCGCTTGACATTCTGCTGGTGAAATGCATTCATATGGTTCCTAGGGAAAATGAAGTTTAATTGCACTATGAAGGCTGGCCAAGTCAATGGATCCTGTGGTGAATCTTATTGGAAGAGTAAAAATAATGTTTTTTTCTCTTTGCAAACATCAAACATTCACTGCTTCCCCATACTTTGCCATCAACTTATTATTTCCTAACTACAGTGGTTCTTAAGTATCAGTGTGCGCTGGGATCTCCTGGAAGGATTTTTAACATACAGCCTGTGGGGGCCCCTCCCTCCAGAGTGTCTGATGGCGTAGGTCTGGGGTGAGGCCTGAGAGACTGCATTTCTAACAACTTCCTAGGTGATGCTGATTCTGCTGCTCCAGGGACCACTCTTTAAGCACCACTGCTGGAATATATTGAATTTGTTAACCAAAGCCCAATCTGTGTGCATTTCTTTTCTGCATCTAAGTCAACTTGCATTTAGAGTAGGATTTTTTTTTGTAATTAGTATCCTCATATGGATTGCCCACAGATTCTCCATTGAAGGGAGAGCAGCATCTCATTTGCGGTGGGAAGCACGGTTCTATGAGTGGCTGGATCTGTGTGAACCATATCAACACATGAAAACGACAGAGCCATTTCAGAGCATCTCCTTTTCAACATTGGATATATTGGATCTTACTGCTAAAAATCTGAAACTCCTTGCAGCTTTACATGTAGCCAGAAAAATAAATCTGCCTAAGTGTTAAGAAAGGCCCAGGTCATATCATTGCTGCTTGTATCAAATCCTGCAAGCAAGAGCTCCTAAGGAATAAAGCTTCAAGACTAAAAGTGATAAAACATCACTACCACATGTTTCTTCTCAAGCTAATTCTACATACTGTCCAATACATTAGCCACTAGCCACATGTGGCCAGTAAGTCCTTGCAATGTGGCAAGTCTGAATGACACGTTACATAAGTGCAAAATATGCACCTGACTCTTACAGACTCAGTACAAAAAAAGAATGTAAAATATATCAATATTTTTTATATTGTCTTCATGATGAAATTATTATATTTTGGATATGTTTGTTAAATAAAATATTTTATTAAAACAATTTTCACCTTTTCCTTTTTTCTTCCTTAATGTGTCTATTAGAAAATTTAAAATTATATATGTGGTTCTCATTTGTGTCTCATATTTATCTCTAGGGGACAGTGCTGTTCTAGAGAACTTAGTATAAGCCTGAGTTATACAAATAATTAAAGATGTATTTATTTGAAAGCCAGAGTTATGAAGATGGGAAATTGTAGCTTGCCAAAGGATGGTCCATCAAAAACTAGAAAATCTACTTGGGCCTATGGAAAAACACCTGCAAATGCTAATAGAGATAGCTGGGGAGAAGAGTCTGATTAGGTATAATTGGAGAGGATGCTCTGAAAAGGAATTAGAGGAAGAAAGAGAATGAAAAATGTATGACAACCACCACACTAAAAAACTATTTATGCCCCAATGATATCTAATAGTTGAAAATTTTTGCTTTATATTGATTTGACCCAAACTTCTTAGCCTGGCATTCAGGGTTCTCCATAATGAGGGCTCAAACTTAGCAACAAATTAAAGAGTGGATGGATGGATCCATCATGAAGCTAAGGGGATCTATTCATGGCACCTAAAATAGGTGGTCTGATGTCCTACTTCCACCCTTTCATGGATGCTCTTCTTCTCAATGAGAATAACTTCTTTCCAGTTCATTATTTTTGTGTATCTTTTAGATCCCAGTTCAAATGTCATATTCTTTACCTGTATTTCACAGATAATCCCAGAGCTTCTCCTTCAATATGTTTCAGTGTAATCTTTCCTTGGTGCTTGTCTTGTTTTGTCTGTTTTGTTAGCTGTCTCACATGCTAGCTATGTGGCCTTAGACCACTTAACTTACTGCACTATGCTTTACTTCCCTTGTCTGTAAAGTGGGATAATAACTGAATTTATATCACGATAAGAGTGGAATGAGTGAAAACATGTAAAGTTCTTTGACTAGAATCTGGTGTATGACAAGGATTAGATAAGTATTAGCTGCTACTATTATTGTTGATGTTCATATTGGCTATGTAACTCACACGTGCACATCTCCTTTTCCTATCTGATTGTAAATTCCTTAAAGGGCAAGAATCATATTTTCTTTTTCATATCACAAGTCTTACAAAGTTAAAGACCCAGTAAACATCTGTTGATGGCCATAAAAACACCCATGCATTTTAATTGGTGCTTTCTATAGGCCAGATTGTGTACTAATCAGGGATAAAATGATAAACAACATAGACATTGTCCTTTCCTCCATGAAATTTAAGTTATAGTGGAGGGAGATGGACAAAGGGTGAATGTGCAGAAGATAAAGAGGTTTACATAGTTACAGACAGCAATAAGTGTTATGAAGTAATAAACAAGGGGCTGGGATAAAGCTTTAGTGGAGGAGGGTTCCAACTAAAAAGATGATGAGGGAAGGCCATGATGAGCATGAACTACAGTGAAGGGAGAGAAGGTTTTGTGAGGTAAGAATGGAGGGACAAGTAGAGTTTATAATGGTGCACCTTACAGGTTACAGTTAGGTGTTTGTGCTTTACTTTGAGGGAAACATGAAAGTATTACAGGAATTCAAGAAACAGTGGGCTGGAAACTCTTTATTTTGCTTTGTCAAGTAATGGCAGTAGGCCTTAGGAGCTGTCACCTTTTACTTGACTTATGAAATGAGATCATATTCAACAACAATATATTAATATGGCCATGAGTTTTTGACCTATATAAGGTTAGCTGACTCATCTAGGGTTCAAGCATATACACTTGACCTTAGACTCATTAAAACCAGCTGTCTGTATAACACGACTATGTGCAATCCAAGGCCAAATATAATAAGATATATGCTAGTAGGAAAACCAATAAGCAAATATATGAATCAGAGTTCCATTTGAGCCTCTATTGGCGTGATACCTGCTCATGTATTAGCTTATATAAAAACCCTGTTGTTCCTGACAGATATCGTTTTTCAGGGAACCACTTTAAATATGATTCTGGAATAAGGAAGGATATAAAGAATGAAAACATTATAAAAATTATAGAGGGAGTCTGCTATAAAACAGCACGCAAAAACTCAAACATATTATCATTTATACCTAGGCATTACTGACTTAAAAATATAGCAGACAACTTAAAACATAGTATTGTCCTTGAAAACAGAAATGAGGGAAAAAACCCAAGTATTTACCACTCACTTTTTTCCTGTGGAATGAGCTGATATCCCATAAAGGCTTAATAGTGCGTGTGTGTGGTTCTTAATACAGAGTAGACTTATGGGATAAGGAGAGGAAAAACAAACCCACGGAAATGGGTTTATTTATTTATTTTTTCAAAAAGCCTCAAGTTCAAGTGTATTCTTTTGTCTTCAACACTTGTGTTGCCCTGGGCTAGTTACTTATCCTGAATCTTGGTTGCCTCGTTTGTAAAATAGGGTAAATAAAACAAAAATAGTAACGATGATAAGAATTAATAATAATAATAATACCACTCATCTCTGGGAGATACTGGGTAGCTGTTGAACAAATCTGTTGCCCTTGTCTTGGTCACATAAGAAGGAAAAACTTGCAGGGATGAGGAAGATCTCTCTTGCAGCCAGGTGGGGCCATGCGACTGAGTTCTGGCCAACAGAAAGTGGACAGAAGTGGTACATGCCACTTTTAGGCCTGGCCATAAAAAAACCCTGCTGTGTAATCCTTTCTCTCTTCTACTTATTTGCCAACTGGATACAAAGACTCAGGACAACTTTGGGGGCCACAGGCTGGAGCTCACAAGCCTCCATCAGCTTGAGTCCTTAATGACACAATGGGACTCAGCCTCCCACTGTGGATTTATGCACATGAGAAAATAAATTTCTCTCATGTCAGTTTGACATTGGTGTTACAGCAGCTAGTGTTACCTAACTCATAGTCCATCTGAAAGAGTTACTGAAAGAATTGAGTGAGGTTATATTTGGGCACTATATTTTTCTGATTGCCATTATTATTCAAATCTAACTAGTTAGGATCTGTGTACAAAGCTCTTAGGAAACACAATTTCTTTATAAATATGAAAGGATTTTCAAAATAAAGGAAGAAATTAGCAAAGATGATATGGCATGACAAAAGATATTTTGAGAGTGAAGGAGAGGAATATAATTATTATTTTTTACATCTCAGCTCCATCTTTTTCTTCTTGAAAAAACTAGCAAAGAACTTGTGGAAACAATAGTCAAAGCTAGTTTCCCATGGGGTGACAGCTTATGCTCAGGGAGAAGGTTTTTTTTTTTCCTGTTATTATTTTCCTCTCACAAATCATATTATGTGGTCTGATAAGAAGATAAGATCTTTGCAGTTAGAATTGTACTTAAAAATCCAGGGCATATGGTCACCTTATGGACCACAAGCAAATTCCTGGTTTCTTTACATTTGATGAAAAAGGGAGACTGTGGGGTAGGAAGTATGGTTCAAAGAGGGGACCCATTAAGTAGGAGGAGGGGAAAGGCATTAAAGATGGAAGAACTGGTGTTTCATGGAATAAAGCAGGAACAGAGTCTGATGTGTGCTCTTAGCTCAACCTTGGGAGAAGTGCTAGGGAAGGATTTGGGAGGGGCTCTGACCATGGAAAAAGAGCGTCGTCAGGAAGAGGAAGGCATATGTGTACAAAGGTTTGCTCGCGTACCTCTTGCTCATGCAGGTTGGTGTTTACTTTCCTGGTTGTTTATCTTCCTGCCGTTGAAAAGATGGATTGAGAGAAACCCAGTGCCTGGTGCTGACAGTGGTCTTAAGTCCTTAATTGTCTACTCTGAGGAAGAGGTCAACAGAAATGTGTGTCTTACTACATAGTTAGGATACAGTGATTGAGGGAATATTTAGAATTGATTCTGCTTCAAAATGTGGCTGGCACTGAAAACATTTATGGATGGGTTAGGTAAACTGAAGGAATTGAATGGCTTTTGAAACATGCCTTTTGAAAGACTTTGATGAGTCTGCCAGTATAACAGAAGCGTCCTGAATCATAGATCAAGCTAGGAGAAACGTCATCTTGTACAAATTTATTTGGGTCTCAAAACACGTTTGTGTGTACGTGTGTGCGTGCTCCTGTGCGTTGTTTTGTGTATGCATATGTGTATGTGACTGCTGCTGTCCCTTCTGCCGGTCTTTCCACTCTAATTTGACATATCTAGTGCAAAATATCAGGGCAAATTTCTAAATGAAATAGTAAGAAAAACTTTTCATTAAATGCCAACAATGCTTGTTAGGAAACCTGGTCTTTGTGCCTGATTAAAAAAAGCCTTTCCAGTCTTCACCACTAGCTAGCCAATTATTCCTTTCTTTCTGTTAAGGAATGCAGCAGTTCTGAGACATTCTCTGTCTTCCTCTGTGACTCTCTCTGTCTCTTACAATAAATATACCCCCCGGGAACAGTGGTGGAAAGAATGGATGACAACAAATATCATCAGGAATGAGGCAGGACAACATATTTCTGCTCATGAAAATATCTATTGTCAAAATCTATGATAGGCTACATCCTTTTCTGTAACTTGGGAGAATGTATCCCTCAGTAACACTGTACTACCACAAATGTAAGAAACTCAGACCTCATTTTTTAAAAAGTAATTTTATCATTGCTTATTTTGTATTATAATAGTGACTATGATTTATTGAAATTACAACTTTATGTTCCTTAACTCGTTTGGATAGAATGTGGAATTGTTTCTCAAACTGGGTTTTGTAAGATTTAAAATATCTTACATAAAAAAGAAAGTAAGAAGCAAAGATTTGTTTAGTAAGATTTGGTCAGTTACCATGGGAAATGCCATCAGTTTCCACCTCACCTGAGCCTCTCAGTGCATGTGAGCAGGTTGAAGGCTCTGAGAAATCTGTAGAAACTGCTCAACTTTGTCTCACCTTGCAGTTTCGAAAATTTTTTGACTGTGGAACTTTTTTTTATAAAAAATGCTTATTAACATCCTGATCAATGCTATAAAATTTTAAACATGGGAATATCTGAGCAAGAGCCCCACGATGTTGCTTAGGAATGTGAACTGAATTTTTTTATTTAACCTTTCTCTGGTGTCTTTGCTCATTTAGAATATGATCATGTGTCATTCTACATGAATCATTGTCAGGACCTCTGTTTTTCAGTGAAGTCATATCTTACGTAGTGGCCAAAGTACATATCTTCAAAATCAACTCTGGAAATCTTTTAAAACTCCTTTAAAGTACAGTATTCAGTTTTTAATTCAAATATTAATGTATATTTCTTTTCACTCCAAAACTTTTTTTTTTTTTTTCTATACCATGCCATTTATCCTTCTGAAGCTTCCTTGGGAAATGGGTAAGGACATAAAATGAACCCAGAAGATTCCATGTTTACTGCTAAGCTCTGTATTTTTATTGTATGTATTGTATTATACTAGGATATAATTAGGCACAAAATTTCATGAAATCATACACCAGGCCACTTCATGACCACTGGAAAATATTGCTTTTCTCCATATAATACTAAAACTAAAAATTAGTTTCTGTCACTGAAAATATGTTATCATTGAGTATGAGAAGGGAGCTGTGCTTTGTTTTCTTCTTTTTTTTTTTTTAGTTTATTTTGTTACTTTCTCTGAGGTACTTCGAGGTATACTTTAAGGTGAGCTGGTATTGTTGTGAGAGTATTGTTTTAATCTTTAATAAATACAAATTTATTCCAATTATCTAAACTGAAAAAAACAAAAATGAAACAATTCACCCATTTTTCCCACTCACCATCCCCCGCCTTTGGCAACCATTCTGTTCTTTGTATCTGTGAGTTCGGTATACCTCGGAGATATTGTGGGTTCAGTTCCAGACCACTGCAATCAAGTGAATACTGCAATAAAGCAAGTCAAATGAAGCTTTTGGTTTCCCAGTGCATATGAAAGTTATGTTTATACCACACTGTAGTTTATTTAAGTGTGCAATAGCATTATGTAAAATGCTAAAAAAACAATGTGTGTACCTTAATTAAAAAATACTTTATTGCTAAAAAAAAAAAAGAAAAAAAAAGCTAATAATCACCTGAGCTTTCAGTGAGTCATAATCTTGTTGTTGGTGAAGGGTCCTGCCTCAATGCCTCAACCCCGGCCAAGGCTGCTGACTGGTCAGGGTGGTGGTGGCTGAAGGCTGATGGTGAAATTTACCACATGTATTGGCTCTTCCTTCCACAAACTATTTCTCTGTCACATATCACATTTTACACATGGTAGACCTTCTTTCAAAACTGGAGTCAATCCTCTCAACTCTACCTTTTTCAACTAAGTCTACGTGAAATTCTAAATCCTTGTCATTTCAACAACCTTCACAGCATCTTCACTGGGAGTAGATTCCAACTCAAAAAGTGATTCTTTGCTTATCTACAGGAAGTGACTCCTCATCCATTAAAGTTTTCGCAATTAGGCACGTCTTTCTGATTCTAGTTCTCTTGTTCTTCCCACCACATCTGCAGTTACCGTTTTCCACTGGGGAGTTTGAATCCCCTCCGAGTCATCCATGAGGGCTGGGATCACCTTCTCCAGATTTTGGTATGTCGACCTCATAATGTAACACCATCATACCTCATTTTACAGAGGAGGAACTGAGGCACAGCCTAAGAAAGTTATTTAAAGTCACACAGCAGTGGTGCTGTGAATCCAGAAGAGGCTCGTAAAGGCTGCATGACTTACACCACAGAGCGCAAAATTAGGCCTGTGCACCTGAAAATAGATCACAGGGATGCTCGTACTAATTTACACCTATTTGGACTTAAACTTAGGTCCAACATTGTGTATTGGACGAAGGGGTTGCAACCCCACTCAGATAATCTCTATATCCTAATCTGATGATTTTGTTTCCAAGTCTCGCTCACCAAATCTTTAGAAATGTGTCCGAAGAGATCATATAACTAAACTTACGGTTACAGATCTGTAATTATGGCCACACTTGATTTATAGGGAAAAATAATATATTGTATGAAAATGTAATTGTAAAGCAACTGCTGCTTGACTTCCAATTGTCACTTAGGAACATTTTAAACTGTGGTATATGAATACACTTTGAATACCAAGAAGAAGATAAATGGTTTTATCTACTTTTTTACCTGTTTAAACCAATGTAAAACATATTTTATCAAAACATTTGAAAAGCTTATTGTAAAATCTTTATCATAAATTAAGCATAAACAGCCAACTTCAACCATAGCAAGTAATCTATATACATTAACCATTTAGAAGAAGCCTATTTTGTTTTCCAAACAAAACGTTGTTCCAACGTGAACAAATAGGGAACAAATAGGGACAGTGAGCAAATAGGGAAGCCTCTGGCTTGAATTTCCCTTTGTGTTTTTGCAGCATGACATTTTAGGAAAACCTCATTTCTGAAATGGGAGAATTCTGAAAGGGAATTCTCTCTATGACAACCATTATAAGTGGCTCATTTTCTACGACAGGCTGTGTATCCAATATCAAGGACCTACTAGGCACAAGTCACTGTGTTGGGCTTGGTACAGAACGGGAAAATGAAGACTTGGTAGCTGGTTTTAAGATATTTCCATTCTAGTGAGTTAGATGATAAGTCATGTATATAATATTGGTACAAGGCACAGGGTAGTTTTCAAGTTTTACAGACAAATTTACAAGAAACTGTAGAAGAGATAGTCACTATTGTGTAGAAGGATATGCAATGAGGAAGGGAGAAATCAAGAAAGGTAAAAATGTGCATGTCCCTCCCCTGCATTACCTGGTATGATTATTTTCATCAAAATATGTGCTCAGATAATTGTTGATGGAAAGAAAGAAAGGTGGGAGAGAAGGGGGGTGAGGAGAAGGGGATGTTGGAGTAAGGATCCATGTAAGGTAAGATATTAGAAATGAATCCTTGAATCTTGAATAAAACAGGTATGAAAGAACAATAGCAGAATGCTGTAGACCGGTGGTTTTGGGGAAATATCACATATGTGAGTTAGGCTACAGAGCAGGGTATATGCAGGGTTTTGCGGAGGCATAGAACTAGACTATACAGAAAGATCATGAATATTATGCAAAAGGATTTGGACTTTGCATTTGGTGGGGTATCTAGGAGGTTTCTATGCACACATGTCCTTGTAGGCCTAGGTCAGGGTCAAAGTTGCAATGTGTATAAAGTAGGTTGGCTCCACACTGTTCCCTCTGCTGCCTCAATTTCATGGCCCTACTCACCTAGTATGAGTCTCACCTTTCCCATGCTGTCCTTTGACTACTCTGGACCTCCCTGCATTCTACCCTCCACTGGCAAGGGATATCTCTTGCTCCAAATACAAGATGTTGGAGGCAGCATGGTGAGATGAGAAAAGCATGGGATTTGGGTTTAGGCAGACTTGGTTTCCAAATTCTGGTTCTCCCTTTTGGTCAACTAGACCAGTTACTTAAATTTTCTGAGCCTCAGTTACCCGCAAAATTGGGATAATAATACTGACCTTTTAAAAGTAATGAGATCTTACTTTACACCCATTGAACTGGCAAATATTAGAAAGAACAAAAATCACAATTGCCGATGAAAATACCAATTGTTACGGCCTTTTGGGAAAGCAGTTTGGCAGTATCCATTAAAAACACGTACTCCTCAAAGCAGAACTCACACTCTTGGAATCTTTCCCACACAAATAAAAGCACTGCTTATAAGGATATATGGGCAAGGACATTTATGTAGCATTGTTTGTCTGGTAATAAAGTGGGAAGAAAGTGCTTGCTCATCATAGAAGAATGGCTGAATAAATTATAGTACTTCCAAGCTATGGAATATCACGAGTTTAAAAATGGATGAATTAGATCTACACAAAATGACTCAGAGGGATTTTCACAAAGTTTCACTGCCTGTAACAAAACAAGATTCAGAAAACTGTGTAGGATGTAATATGATATTTATGAAATAAACATGTATATTTAACAATGGATTAAAAACTTTGAGCCTCCTTCTGTGTATCTGGCACTCTTTGACATGTCTAAATGGATTGACTCATTTTAATGTTCCATACCCTGTGAGGGAGCTACTATTACCGTTCTCAATTTCCCTATGAGGGAACTGAAGTTCAGAGAATAAATGACTTGCCCAAAGTCACACAGGTCATGGTAGGGTTGGAGTCTGGACCTCAGAAGTTGGGATCAGAGGCTAGACTCTTTATCGGTATATTTTACTCACTGAGTAATTGGAAGGTGGGAAGTAAGCAAACAATAAAATGGGGGAAATCACATGAAAATCACACATTATATGATCAAGTTATGTAAAATTTTGTGGGGATGCATGTATTTAGAAAGTGACATGTGAAAGGATGGACGGTCCTCAAAATCTGAATGGTATTTGTCTCAGGATGTTGTGATTGCTCACGTTTTAAAAATTCTATTCCTTACACTGTTTCATTTTTTGAAGTTTTTACAATGAATATATATTATTTAAAGAATCAAAAAAGGAATAAACTCTATTCATTGTAGAAAAGACAAAGATTTTCATGCATTTCCATATATTAATTTTTTTATAGAAATGATGAACATTTCCAGAGTGAAAGGATATTCCCTGTCGGTATAGAATTTAAAGCTGAAAACAGAAATGACTTAAATGGGTAAGTAACTTATGAACATTCATTCATAAGAATGTACAATTAGGTGATATTAGACTGTCAGAAGACATGGAAATAATTTCACAATCTATGTTATTTTTAAAAGACAGTTTCAAAATGGTATGTGTTGCAGAATATCCTAAAAAAGTCTGTCTCTATCTATCTATCTATCTATCTACCTATCATCTACCTGTCTGTGTATCATCGGCAGCAGTCTAGAAACACACTGGAAGTTTATTTATTTTTTTAAAAAATATTTAATGTTGATTTATTTTTGAAAGACAGAGAGAGACAAAGAACGAGAAGGGGAGGAACAGAGATAGAGGTAGACACAGAATCCGAAGCAGGCTGTAGGCTCTGAGCTGTCAGCACAGAGCCCGATGCGGGGCTCAAACCCACAAACCATGAGATCATGACCTGAGCCGAAGTCAGTTGCTTAACCTACTGAGCCACCCAGACACTCCTAAACACACTGGAGGTTTATATGCCAGCCTATTATATATGTTTATTTCTGGGATTGAGATTATGGATGATATTTTTCGTTTCTTCTTTTGCTTGTATTTTTTCATATAATAAAGACACATTACTATTAAAATAAGAAAATGAATGAAAGCAATAAAAATGTTTTAACCTTTTCCCTAGTAAATAACAAAAAAAAATCAGGAATTTATCCTGAGGAACTGATCATAGAGATTTATTTAAAATGTATGCACTGCATTTCCTTATTATTTATAATAGAGAGAAAACTGTAAATAACAAAATAATCTAACATTAGAACAGACAACCATATGATGAAATATTATACCTCCAATAAAAATCATGCCTTTGAGGAATATTTAAAGACACAGGAAAATATTCATGGTGCACTGTTAACTGAAAAATCAGAATGAGGACTTTTTTTTTAAACAATTTAATCCTTAAAGGGAGAATGATCACAGGCTTTTTTCCCTTTTATATTTTCCTGAATTTTAAAATATCTTAAAATAAATATTTATTATTCTTATAAACAGAAAAATAAATAATTGTTATGTTAAAATAGAATGAAATACTATCTTTTGGGGAGTTTATATAAATGTTAATATCATGTAAATATCAGTTGGGAGTCAACACTAATACAGCAGTTCACCTCCTCCTACCCCCTGCACACAGACACTTTTCTCTCTTGCTTATGAGTCTTAGGTTACCCTTGTGAAATGAAGAATACAGTGTACATAAATTTAAAACATTGAGTACTAGAGACACTCCATACATCTTAGTTCTTTCCCCTTCACTGAGCTGCCAGAGGGCAGTGGCTTTGATTCTATACTTCAGCCTCTTAAAAATCCAAGAGTGATAACTTGGGTGTTACAGTGTATCCAGATACTCTACCAATGCAGATCCAGGACAGATGACAGCTTTGTCCCACTTTGGTGAGTAGTGGTGACGGCCCTTAGTTGGGGGGAAGGTAGACATCAAGGATAGGAAAAAGACTGAAAAAAATTAGACTGCAGAAGCCTGAGAAGAATTTCACGGGTGGTACAATGCTTTGTTTCTCTGTAACGATTTAGATAAGGAAGAGAAACATTGTCAGAACCATCTGGAACCAACACCTTTTGGCCTTGGCTGGGTTTACAGGGACCCATTGTTGGGAGAACGAATGTTCATCTCTTGCACACACCCGGATCCACTTCCTCATATATAACTGCATCCTTTCTCTTTTGTTATCCTTTGCAGGGCTGACTCCTGCAGTAGCTTTCCTCTCATTCTACAGAAACTGCGACCTCTTGGAGGTCAGAAGCTAGATTAAAGGTTAAGAAAGCCTTTGCCAGGTGACACTGCACTTCATAAACACCAAAACAGCAATGATGTGACCTACACAGAGCTCCAAAGGAATACAAGCTCGGGTGTGCATGCACCTGAGTATTAATTGATTTTCCTTTAATATTAATGAGCATATGATTTGGTCTAGTTGACCTTCAAATTCAAATTAGGTACTGATTAAATAATAAGACAGGAGAATCGGGATGTGTTGAAACAGCACTTTTTTTCCTCCAGGGAAGTGCCTTGGCCTTGGCTGTGAGTAAGGATGAGCTATTACTGGTGTTGAGACAACTAGAACAGAGAGTTCTCTTTGAATTAAGGAGGTTGACTAGATGTTAAATAATAGAGATAATAATAATAATAAAACTGTGCAGCAGTTTCAACCAGAGCACTTGATATTCCTGGCATGAGTTTATACTGTGTTTATACTCCCGTCATCTGAATGCCTCCTTATTTGTTAGCTAACATTTGTACCCTTAGGTTTGTTTTTAAGGATTTAAAGTACGAACCACCATTAAATAGAATATTTTTACCAGTAGATGAAGGAATACCTCAGTAGATAAGTGCGTGCCTATTTTATAAATACCTTCAGAAATCCTATGAACCTATAGATATTTTCTCAGGCCAGCTTTACCTTGGAGTTCATTTCAATTCGGTCCTGGCTGCCACATCCTTGGCATGCACCCACCCTGTGGATGAATTATTCATCAACATTCCTCCTCCTCACATCTCATCCTCCCAACTCAACTCCTGCCCACCAGGTCTGTAATGAGTTGTTGGGAACAGGTGCCTTCAGCCTGTAGTGCACAATCTAGCTCTTAATCCGCCAGCCAATCGGTTGTACCTCCTTCTGTTAGCAGCTTGCATTGTTAGCAGTTATGTGGGGTAAATGGGCAGGAAGCATCCATTCTCAGTACCCAGTGGGAAATATGTCTAGAACATTTGAGCAAAATCGCTGGCATAGAAGATACCCCAGAAGACACTTCCTCTTAAAGTTCTTCAACTGTTACATACCTGTTTTAATGTTTTAAAAACCAAATCTCCCAAACGAAGTGACATTAGACAGCTCATCTTTTGTTTACTTGTTTTCAGTCCTTGCACTTTATAAAAATTTTTTTTAATGTTTATTTAGTTTTGAGAGAGAGAGAGAGAAAGCAGAGGAGGGGCAAAGAGACAGGGAGAGAGAGAATCCCAAGCAGGCTCCAAGCTGTTGGCACAGAGCCCGACCCAGGGCTTGAACTCACAAACTATGAGGTCATGACCTGAGCTGAAGTCAGAAGCTCAACAGATGAGCCACCCAGGTGCCCCATGGTCCTTGCACTTCAGAAGACACTAGTTTCCAGGGGAAACCAAAGTTATAAATGTAAATCCAACCAGTCAACAAGCAAAGTTGGGAATAACTGGTGCATCTCAAAATCCTTGGGGATTATATTGGGGGGTAGGTGCCAGGAGAGAGAGAGAGAGAGAGAGAGAGAGAGAGAGAGAGAGAGATTGAGAGAGAGAGAGAGAGAGAGAGAAGGCAAGCCCATAATATCAGTGATTACAAAACCCAAGAAAATGCTGGGTTAAGATCAAAATCTGGAGGCAAAATCAAGAGAGCAAGGGCTCCTTCAGGACCTTTGGTCAGCAAAAATGTTCTTCCACTTAAACTAGAGAGTGAAATAAGCATTTTTATAAGCGATCTTGGAACTGCAGAGCTCATAAATAGCCCAGGTGTCACCAAGAAGGAGATCTATTTCTGCATGAAAGCTAATAACGGTGAATGTTTGAAATGAATCCTCAACACCTGTGACTGCATTTTAATCTCAACCTGACCTCAGTATTGGAGAATTTCAATGGCAAATTCATTTCTTTTTCATTCTAAGCAATGTATATATCAGTCAAGATGGCAGTCCCATACACATTAGACACTTGGTCTAAGCTTTGTACCAACTGATAATCAAAAAACAGTGGTCATGTGTATATGCTATTACAGAAGGAAAAAGAAAAAATCATATATGTTCTACTTTTAATTGTAACTGGATTACATGCTAATGTGGATTTCAAAACACTTTTTCTTCCCTAAGATCAAAAGGTTAATGGATATTAACAATTTATTTCAATAAAATCCTTAGAACTTCACATTAATCTTACTAGGGAACTGCATTTGTGATATGTGACAGAACTTGTTGAATTCACACCTTTAAAAGTTTAAAAAAAAATCCTAAAAGTATTCTGAGAAATTGATCCTGGCGTGTGCAATTAATGGTGTGAGATCCTAAAAGCATCAAGAAACATCACAAACTGTTTCTACAAAGGTGTAATGTCTCTAAACCAAACAGCTGAACAGGAAAAATCTCAGCTTGAAGTACTTAGATTACCTCTTGTTTCCTAAACTCTGCCATTAAACTTCATGACATTAATTTTTTTTTTTTTATCACAGGCTAAACGACCGGAATGTCCAAAATTATTTGCCTAAGATGAACACCATTTTCTGTCTTTCCACTCTGACTTAGTCAGGTTTATTTCTCTCTCTAAGGTGCCCTGCGGTTTCTTATCAGAACCTATGTGTATATATACGTTATTACCTTTTTAGATATAGCAAATGGCTTCAAAACCAAGGATGTAAGAACACATATCTGAGTATGTATGAAGGAAGTGCCAAGGGATTATTTAAAGAGTGGTAATGATCTGAAAAAGGACCACCGAAAATAACAGTGTGGTCTATGCTTGTTGGGCAATCCAGATCTCTCTACAGGAATGAAGAACTTACTCTCCCAGTTCATCCCAGGCTTCCAGAATTACCTCATTCGAAGACCTCTGCCTCACTCAAGGCCACACCCCTTCCCCAAGGCAGCCAGGGTCAGGTGACTTATCAAAGGAAGCTTTTACTGACCCCAGATGAGACACCTCAAAAGGGTCATCTTATCTTCAGAATAGCTGTGGCTTCTGTTGATAATGCCTGTCAGCTCAACTTCCCTCTCTACCCAGTTCTGCTTCCTTCCTTTGCCTTTAATAGGTGTGGATTCCAAGAGCTCTCCCTAATAAATGTCTATTCCCTAATCTCCATTTTAAAGTCTGTCTTCTGGGGAGCCCAACCTACACATACGCCAGGTGAAAAGTTTGAGCAATTGACATGAATTGGTATTCTGTGAGGTAGATGCTATTATTGTCTTCCTTCTGGAGAGAAGACTGAAGCACAAAGAGGTTAATTACTTGCCGTTACTTGTTAATTCCTTGAGTTACTTGTCAAAGGTTACATCAATTTTGAGACGCAGAGACAGGATTTAAGCTTCAACCATCTAACCCTAGGGTTCACAGTGTTAGCAACTACTCTTATTACACTGGACAGCTCATTTGGAAAAACCCATTTACCAGACAACATGAAATGAAATGAATGATACAAACAACTAAGTATTAAGATTGTAAAACAACTTTGATTTCTAAATTTTGATTCAACTATCAATGTCAAGTATATATATCCATCTTCATATCACTCCAAACTGAAAAAATGCATTCAGCATATTTATCTAGAAATTCTAAATAGATCTCACAGTGTACCAGGTGTTCATTCCATTTCTTTGTTTTTTCACTTTAAAAAAATTATTTATTTATTTTTAACATAATTTATTGTCAAATTGGCTTCCATACAATACCCAGTGTTTATCCCAACAAGTGCCCTCCTCAATGCCCATCACCCACTTTCCCCTTTCCCCCACCCCTCATCAACCCTCAGTTTGTTCTCTGTGTTTAAGAGTCTCTTATGGTTTGCCTCCCTCCCTCTTTGTTTGTAACATTTTTTTTCCCCTTTCCCTCCCCCACGGTCTTCTGTTAAATTTCTCAAGATCCACATATGAGTGAAATCATATGATGTCTGTCTTTCTCTGACTGACTTATTTCACTTAGCATAATACCCTCCAGTTCCGTCCACCGTGCTGCAAATGGACAGATTTCATTCTTTCTCATTGCCAAGTAGTATTCCATTGTATATATAAACCACATCTTCTGTATTCATTAGTTGATTGTCCATTCCATTTCTATAACCACAACAATCTAGTCTTACTATTCACAGAAGGGTGTTTAGTAGCTATCTAGGACAGATATAAAGTAGTATTACCTTTTTGTATGGGGACAGTTAATCAGAGTGAAAGAAAAGAAAGGGCTATTGTATTTTCCTTCAGATATTTGTTTTAACTCTATCATCTGCACATGGATGTACCCACTATTTCTCCCTCAAATTTTTTCCTAGAGCCTATGTAAAATTTTCTTTTACCTTTTTCTTCTTCTGGAGACACCTTGTTCTGTGACTTTTCTCATTGTAACTATTCATAGAATGAGGAATGATGCTCTTGTCACCAAATAGATGGCAAATAAATAGAAAGATTTATTTCTATAGATTCCTTTCAACATTTTTTTCTTCCTTATCATGTCTGGATAATGGAGCTCTCTGGTAGGTGGTTCCCAAACGCCACTCATTTGAACTTATTCCTGATGAGTAGCTGTAAACAGCAGAACTGCCTAATTCTGGAATTTCAAATAAACATCTTTAAACATAATTTCTTTGACCATTTTCTGATTTAATAAGCAGTTACTTTTCAGAAGAACAAATGTAAATGTATGTATAAATTCTGAAAAGGGTGGGTGTGGAATAAAACAGAGCGGGTGTGATATTTGATTGTGTTGGAAATAGAGGTGCTGAAAGAGAATTGGATAGATTTGCTCACTGCTTCATTTCCCCATATAAACAAAATCCAAATGGTTTTCTGGGAGTTTGTGATCTTTAGGTAAGTGGCCTCATACCTTCATCTTTACAGACTTCAGTGGCCTCTTCTGAAGCGGGGCTGGGCACAGTTGCAACATCGACACCATCTACGTGACAGAAAGAGAAACGTTGCCTCAGAGTCCATGTTTAACTCCAACTGTCAAGATGGTGCTTCCCTGCCTATGGTACCTCCCTCCTCATTCCACCAAGCAAGTAGGAACCTGTTTCCTGCTCTAATACATGGAATGGTCTTTGAAGGGGCTAGCGTCTATGACCCTGTTTTATAACTAATGGAACAGGAATCTTCAGTTAAAACAGAGTCCGATGACTACAAACTACTTTTTGGTAAAGAATACTATCTGTTGGTACTATTATACTTTGGCATTTTGCTTTTTCCCCACCTCTAGAAGAATGGTATATATTAAAAAAAATTTTTTTAATGTTTATTTTTGTGAGAGAGATTGTGACAGAGCATGAGCAGGGGAGGGGCAGAGAGAGAGGGAGACCCAGAATTCAAAGCAGGCTCCAGGCTCCAAGGTGTCAGCATAGAGCCCGATCCAGGGCTTGAACTCACGAACCACAAGATCCTGACCTGTGCCAAAGTCAGATGCTTAGCCAACTGAGCCACCCAGGTGCCCCACATTTTTTTTTTTAGTGAAAGATTGTGAAAGTATATCCTCACAAGTTTCCACAAAATGCTTTTATGTGAGTTTTTTTTAAAGTTTGGTTTTTCTTAGCACAGCACTTCTGCTCTGTTAAGCCAGGAGGTCAAATGACAGGGAGCATGTCTGATGGCTGTCAGCACACAGGCCCAGGAGAAGGGGATCATTTGTTGGAAAGCACCAAAAGCCATTTGGAGATTTCATGTCACCCAAGCACAGGGTGGGGACTAAGGAACTTGGAGGGCCTGCTCCCCTCATAGCAGCAACTAACCTCATCAGAGTTTATCTTTTTCCTCAGTCCCGTAAACACCACAGCAACTCCATTCACATCTGGCTTCCAGGATAACTGATAATTAACTTACTAACATTAAAATAGTAAATTTCATATATGAACTATTGTTAAAATCATTTGGAATGGTTAATATTTGACAATTGAAAAAGGAATTGAGAAGGAATATACATTTTTCATGTAGTAACAGAGTTTTTTTAAACTGTGTTTTAGAGTTTTTTAAACTCTTTAGTTTTAGAACTAAAGATAACTCACACATGTATGACAACGCTTAAAGACAAATCACATATTTTCTAGCATATCTTATGTCCTTAATGTATTTGACTGTTACTTTCAGGTCATGTCTCTATTGGGAGAGAGAATAAAATTTTTAGTAGGGGAATAATTGGAGGTGATACGTTACTTTCTTTTGTTTGGTGATAATGTCTGATAAAAATAAAAAAAAAAACAACAAGAAACAAGACTATTAATCTTCCCTTGGTGTTACATCTTCCCATTTGTCTACTTCCTGTCACAGTAAAACTCCCTAAAAGAGCTGTCTATGTTATTGTTCTACACTTCCTCACTTTACAGTGTCTCCATAACCCACTCCATTGGCTTCAACACCCCTCCAAGAATTCTCTTATCAAAAGTGCCAATGACTTCCTTTTGCTAAAACCAATGGTCATTTCTTTTTTTTTTTTTCCATTGTGTTTGAGTTCTCAGTAGTATTTCACCAAGTTTTAACTCTGTTCTTTCTGAAACACTGTCTTCTTCTACCCTGTTGCCACCTATCCAGATGCCATGGTGTCTCAAGCTCCACTGTTTTCTTTATTTACATGTTCTTTCTAATGAATTTCACCCAGAACCATGGTTTTAAATCTCATTTCTATGCCAGTGAATCTCAAACCTGTATCTCGGTGTGCATCTCTCCAGATTCATATATCTGACTAGCTTCTTGACGTCCCATCCATATGGCTAAGAGTCCTCCCAAATATACGATGGACAAAACTGAACTATTAACTTTCTCAACAAAAACTGTGCCTGGTGGCCAGTCTTCCGTGTGTCAGTAAATGGCACCGTCATCCACAAAGTTACTGATGCTAAAAATCTAGGACTTATCCTGGATTCCTCTTTTCCCCATACCCCATATCCAAATCCATCAACACATCCTGTTATTGCTATGTCTGGAACATAACACTTCAGTCCATTTGTCTCCGTTTCCAGAAACTGCCATCATTTCTTCCTGCTATAGCTTTCTAACCGGTCTCACTCGGTTCTTGTGACCCACTTTTACTCACAGGCAAAGTGAGCTTGTTAAAACCTTAAAACTTCTGCTGGCTTCTCTTTGTAGTGCTAATAAAATCAAATTTTATACAGTGAGACATTATCTGGTCCTATGATTTTTTTAAACCAAATCGCACACCATGTTCTCCCTAATGCACAGTGTTCCAACCACTCTGACCTTCTTCCTCCAACATGCTAAAATTGACCTTGAGGCATTTGCATTACCTGGTCCCTCCATCTAGAATGCTTTCCCACCATCTCCTCATTGAGATTTCATTTAATTATCCTTTCCTCGGGGAATCCTTCCCAAATCCAGACAATGGAAAGTTGCCTTCTCAGTATTCCATCTACCTACCCCACTTCTCCACAAGGCATTTTTTATTATCTTACATTTTTTTTGTTTGTTTATTGTTTATTTTTAAATTTCTCCCCCCCCCCCCCGCCCCCATCAGAATATAAGCTTCAAGGAGGCAGGGGTATTGTCTTTATGGTTTGCTGCTGTATCCTAGTGCCCAGAACAGTACCTGGGTCACAGCAACCCCTTGGATTTAATCACGACAAGAGTCAAAACCGTGCTGGTTTGAGATTACGTGTTTCTCATGATGTGAAGGAGGCCTGCAGAATTACATAGTCAAAACTGAATCTGGAAATCATATTGAACATAAAGGAGGTATTTATATTTTGGAAGAACAATAGTAGGTCAAAAGGGCTTTAGTGGCCAGGACCTCATCTTTGATTTTTCTGTACCTAGATTAGGAAGGCTATGAAATGAGCCAGAGCAAACATAACCTTGTGTATTGACAACAGCCAAGATCATAGATGAATCATGCCATTGGACCTGTGCCAGCAGTGGGCTCACTTGGAAGAGCAAGAGGTACATTTGGAGTATTCTTTATATTGACTGGTAAGCATATTGTGATGATAACGCTATCGATCTAAGAGGTGGGAAGAGGACTCACACCCTACCACTGTCTGCTGACAGGCGATCCCAGTTTCGAAAAGAAATCATCTGTTCTCAGCTTACTAGCTAAAAAGAATGAATAAATAAAACAGAGGCAAATGTGTGTGTCTGCACACATATGTGCGTGTGTGTGTGTGTGTGTGTGTGTGTGTATGAACAGGGGTGGGAAAAATCTATGTCGATAAAGATATCTTGGGACAGAACGGTGAGTGAATAAAACCTGTGAAGCCTCACTATTCAGAGAATGGCCTCAGCTGTCAGCATTTAGTTGACTAACACTTGTCAGCCGCAAACAGTGAAAACAGTGACAGCTTCTCACATAAGACTCATCTTCCACGGAGCATAATGATGTATGGGTCGGGAGCTGGGGGGGGGGGGCGGTGGATGACAACAGTTTGCTGTATCAGAAATTCATTTCATTGCAAGGACTACGTCTCGGCAAAGGGAGCCTGCTGACCCAGTGGCGGCCACACAAGGTCCTTGCTGCTCTGCTTCAGTGCTTTCTCTGATTGGCCTTCTTCAATTCCATCTTCCAGGTTAATAATAAAAGATTCCAGTTCTCTAGCAAAAGTTCCAAGGTTAATGTAGGAAGTTTTCAGTGAAAAACTTATCACACTACCTAGTTGATTTCCAAGAGTTCAGCATATGGCCTAGGGTGTGCCGGGCACCCATTAGATGGAGCCCACTGTTTCCAAAATGCCCCTCTGTGGGGACTCATTAGGACTTGGAGACTAAAAGGAACAAGGAGATTTTTCTTTTGGTGGTGTTGTTGATAATGGCATAACTGTGCCTATCAGTCTTTTCAAGGAGAATGTGCCTGAGTGCAAAAATGGGTAAGAAGAGATGAGAAGTTAAAGGTGGTGACAATCTCTTTTGACTCTTAAGTGCCACTTCACTTAAAGATGTTCAATTCATAATCTGCAGTGGAGAATCTATAAATACCACCTGACACATCTGTTCTCAGGGAACAGAGGAAATGTCAGGAAGGCTTCAGATCTCACTTTAATTCTGGGTGTGGGGTAATCGGGTTTCATGACACCATCTCCTACAACATGTAAAGAAACGACCAGAAACCTGGCTCTTCAAAGTGTGATGCAAAACAGTAAAGAACATTCTACCTGTCATGGAGGGAAAGCCTCTAATTTATTTCCTTTAAACGTTTTTCATTTCATTTTTTTCTCCAAACTAAACCTGCTAATTTTGACCTGTCTGAAGGCAGCCAAGCTCTGAGTTGGCACTTGCAACCTCTTAGAGCATTTCTGAGCAAAGTGTTGTTATGCAGAAGAAAAATGGAATCCGTGAATGAGGAATGAGAATGCACCCTTCTGACTGGAAGCACTGTCACTCATAGGTAGTGGAATTGGTGGCTTCCTGACAGAGACCTAAATGAACACTGAAATCAATCTGGTGAAGAACTATAGGCATTTCTAGAAAATAACATTTGAGTAAAGAGTAATGTTATCGTTCACCTCTGTGGATGAGGCCTAGAAGACTCCTCAAAAGAAATCTGAGCCCACCTGCTTCTTGGCTCTGCCCTTCCATTTCTTCTGTGCTTTGTTTTTCCTCTGGACTGTTCTCATCTTTCAAGAAAACCAAGGAGGGAAAAAAATACATCAAGTCAATTGATGAAATACCTCTTTATGGCTAATATGCGGCACTGAAATTAATTGTAACCAATGTAGCATGACTCCCCAAGCAAGGCAGAGAGATGAATCAGAGGCATGAAACAGAAAAATTACCTACATAAATAGGTGCATTTATACTGGTCCCTTCTCACCTGATTTGCTTGATGAAATGTTAAACTACAGTAAACAAAATTTACTCAGCACTCCTACAACATTTCTCTCCTTGCACAGCATTTCCCAAAATGCAATACAAGATCTTAATTCGAATCTGTTTTTCTCCCTTGACTCAAGCAGTATGCACTGTGTAAGGAAGTTCAGTTGATTAAGTTTTATGACTTTTATTTTCCTGTTTGATACATGTTGCAAAAAACATCTATTTTTACCTAACTTACACATGGCAGTCTAACGTATCTATGCTATGAAATATTTTGTCTTGAACAGATTATGTTGGTCAAGTTTACACCATAGTACATAACTCCTTGAAAAATAAGTAACTGGGCAGGTGCATTGTGGCTGAATACTAGAAACTAGTTAAATTTTTCTTTTGGCTTAAAACGTATAATATGTATCTGTGGATTTACGTGTAGAAAAAATTAAAATTTTCAAAGGCAAATAAAGGCATGATTTTATAACTCATTGCTGGGAGAGTTTCCAAATCTCTTCTTATTTGGAAATTTTTAGAAAGGAAAGATTTATATAAAGACACAGGAACACAATATTAAACATGGAATTAGACTACAGAAAATAGAGATGCAGAAGTTACTAGCATATATAACTATGGGTTAAAGATGGCCACAGATCCTTTGTCTCTCAGGAAGTGGACTCTGTCTCTCCTCTCCTTGAATCCGCTCTTGTTCTGTGACTTGTTTAGATCAATGAAAAGGGGCCCCAAAGCTGAGGCCTCAGAGGACCAGCAGCTTTTGCTTTCTTCCTCTGGGAAGCCAGCCACCATGTTGTAGCGATGCTCAGGCTAGCCTACCAAATGGGGAGAGGCACATGGAGAGAGAGAAGAGCCATGTGGAGGAACTCCAAGGGGCCAGACACGTGGGTGAATCCTTCTGCACCTTCCAACCCAGCCCAGTTGCCCGTGCATGCAGCCAGATGACCTCAGCCAATGTCACAAGGAGCCGAAGAGTCACCTAGCTGAGTCCTTTTAAAATTCCTGACCTATAACCAGGTTCAGATCATTTAATCTTGTTTTACTCGAGTGCTTCGACCTACCGTCTGTTGCTACTACCTGCTCTTAATCCAGAGGCAGGAAGATGGGGAATCCTCCCCAGAGGAGGACTCCAATAGGGGAGCTGAAACAAGAGCCTTAGAAGCAATGGGGAAACATTTCCCAGAGCAGGTCTGTAAAATAACTTAGGGAAGAGAGCTGCAGATGGGAAAAACATCTGGGATTGACTTGAATGACAGAAAAAGTTTACAATAGAATGGCAAAAATACATACATACATACATGCATGCATCCATAAAGAAGAGTTAATTCTGAAGTGGAGAAGGAATGCTACTGATGAATACATAAAAGTATGTATACAATTCCCTCTGCCCAACATCAGCTATTTGCCCTGGGGGATATGGTATAACTTCTAACGTGAGAACCTGGGGCAGCTCTGTAGCTACCTAAACCCTATGTTCTAAATGGCCTATTTACAGTACCACATAATGGTCTGACATCTGCTCTTTTGTAGTTCTCCAAGTAGGCGATGGCATTGGCTTTTGCTCTAGGAAGGAAATAGCCATCATTGCTTCTCTTGCCCCCTTAACAAGGCCACGCTGGTGCCACAGCATGTGTCAAAAACATAGGTCAGTATGTTCCCTGTTCATTCCACCAAATGGGAGTTAGAGTCAAGCACGAGAAATCTGCCAGCTTTTCTGTCTCCCCTAGCAAAGTCTTTTTAACAGAGATTTCACAATAGGCTTGAAGCTGGCAGTGACAGGCTGCCTTTAAAATTAGTCCAGTTACCACATCTCCTATAGAGTAAAAAGCTTTCTTGTGGAGGGAGGAAGATAAGAAGGGAAAGAGAAACAACAATTAAGTCACAGGAAGGCGAGGAATTTGTGCTAGCCTTTCGAAACGCATGAGAAGGAAATTTATGGTCAGACTCCCAAGTCTAGCTCTATAACAATAAATACCATTCTGGTTGTTTTCCTTAATGTACCGCCACTGGGTTTTTACCCATGTGCATATGCATGCTGTCTCACTTCCTAAGACAGCCACCTCAGTGCCATGCTTTTGTTTCCTACTTTGAGCCTTGACTTGCCATATTTCTGCCCTTGGGAAGCAAACTCAAGAAACACTTGCCATGTTTATTACGGAGGAAGTGTATTCTAGAAGAATGCTGGATTTGCCATCTGAGTAACATGCCTTCAAAAGACAAGGTTTAGGTACATTGCTTTCATCAATCTCCAGACAGTGCATCCTCAAATCCAGCAGGGGGAACCAGTGTAGAAGTCTTGCTTTCAAAGCAAGCATTCTCTGACAATTAGATTAACATTCATTTCACTCTTTCAGAAGGATATTTTGGCTGGCTTATAGCTTTCCATCCATTTAAAATGCCCCAAATGAGTGAGTTCTTAGTGAAACTGTGGTCTTCCACTGGTAGGGGAAAAAAAAATCCCATTACACTGTTACCCGTAAGTATTTGATAAGGACAAGCTTTCCTTTTATCAGCCTTGTCTGTCTAGCAATCTTCACAGGAAGCCCATAAACAATAAAAAGTTAAGTAGAGTGGTGAATATAAACTTGTGGTTTTTAGAAGGGATTTGGAAGGCTTACAATAAATGTGAAGAAATATAAGGAAGTGACAGGCTATTTTGTTAGCTTAAAAAATGTCATGCAGAAGCTAAATTCTCTTAGTTAGTTTGCCTTTAAGACCGCATATTTATTTCAGATAATAAATCGCTATAGCATTCATGGTGGGAGTCACATAACACTTGATTTTCTTGTGCCAAAAGGCACAGTAACCTCTCAGAATTCTAGATGTTGCATAATTTCTATGTCTTCAGTATTAGTATCCTTCCCTTTGCTCTTTCAACCTATATTTATTGAGCATGTACTATATTCAAGCATATTTCAGGACTTTTATAGAAATAAAAATAAGGGGTCCCTGCTGCAAACTGAATTCACATAAGCAGAAGGAATGCATCATTGGCTGGATGATGACAAGAACGTAATCCATGTTTATTTCTCGATGAGAGAGATTTACAAGGGCAAAATCTCAATGTCATGGCCACAGATTATTATCCTGATTATGTGTAGTTTTGTTTGCAAACTGTGCACGGGAATGGGAAGAGAAAGGGGAAGTAAATCAGAGAAAATCCGTCCCCGCTACTGGGGAAACAACCTGATGTGCACTGCCTATTCCTGTATTATTACTCTTTCTTATAAAGGTGCCAAGATTTCCAGACACAGATAGAGCACATGCAGTCAAAAAACAGTGGTTTGCAGATTAGATTATTTGTCTCCATTTTGCAGTCCCTTGTAATGGATTATACAGTTCAGTATTCTCCCAATGTGGGCAGAGCATACTTTCCAAACACACTGATGTTAGATTTGACCAAGTTACCTGATGTGGCTAATGAAATATTTGTGGACACAAGGTGAGCAAAAGACCAAACTGTACTGCATAACTGGACTTTGTGCCTGTGCTCTTGACATTTGCCATGACAAGAAGATGGTCCTATAGCTACTGGTCCCTGATCTGGACCCAAGCCCAGGCAAGGCACAGCTTGAAATGAAACTGCCCAGCTGGACCTAGCCCACATCAGGTGAATGACAGAAACTCTCAAACCTGTGAGCATGAGAATAAATAGTTTGGTCCTAAGGCACTGCATTGGGGGGGGGTGGGGGGGTTATTTGTTACACAGTATCATCGTGACGGTAGCTGGTTAATACAAATGGTATATTCATTTTTCTCAGGTCAGAATGGCTCAACTTTTTTTTTCTTTTCTTTTTTCAAGTTAGCACTCTTTTATTTATAAAGAATTCAGTCTTTAATTCTGTATTTTGTCACCAAGCTACATTCTCATCTCACACATTTCAAAATTCTCTAGAACATACACATGTGAAAAATAACTTTAGCGTATATAAGGAAGGAATGATCTCAAAAATATGTACTGCCATCAGTTATAGTTAAGTTTTATTTAATAAAGCTATGTGGGTAGTGGGATAATACTAGTTAATACCAGCTAATGATTATTGAATATTGGCTATGTTCTACTCAGTGTTTGCATAGGCCATCAGATTTAATTCTCATAGCAACCCAGTGAGTTTGGTATTATTATTATCCACATTTTAGGGTTAAAAAAACTGAGGCACAGAGATGTTAAATAATTTGCCTAAGATCCTACAGCTAGGAAGTGGTGGGAACAGGGTTTTGACCTGGTCAGCTCATGTCAGAGCCCACATTCCCTTCTTGGAAACATAACTAATATTTATTGTTTGGGTAAGATAAATTATGGGTCAGCAAAAATGTGAAAAAATGCAGGGTATTTTAGTGGCTCAGTTAAGCGCCTGACTTCGGCTCAGGTCACGATCTCACAGTTCATGAGTTCGAGCCCCATGTCAGGCTCTGTGTTGACAGATCAGAGCCTGGAGCCTGCTTCAGATTCTGTGTCTCCGTCTCTCTCTGCCCCTTCTTGGCTCTCTCTCTCTCAAAAAAATAAAATGTTAAAAAAATTTTTTTAATGTGAAAAAATGATACTAAATAATAATAACAGCTAAAGAACTAAATGATAATGTCATGCAGATTAACATGGAACACCAAGAACATTGAGAATTGAGTTTATCTGACATTTAAGTCAGGTAAGCACAATACTACTCTAAACTTTTTTTTAATGCTAAAGATATTTTTATTTTGAAATAATTTTAAGCAATAGAAAATTACAAGAACAGTACAAAGTATTTTCTTTTTTTTTTCCCCTGAATCTATCAAGAGTAGTTGTGAACATAATCACCTCCATCAACCCTACAAACTTTAGTATATATTTTGTACAAACAAGGACATTTTCTTCCAAAACCACGATGCAACCATCAGGACCAGGAGATTAGCCCTAATGACATTCCTGCTATCTAAGCCACAGACCACATTCAAGTTTTGCCCATTTTCTAATAATATCTTTCATAATTTTCTAGGATCACATGCAGCATTTAGTTGTCATGTCTGTTTAGTCCTTCAACCTAAGATGGAGATGCCCTTCTGACCTTGTGTGAGCTCTGTGCCAGGTGTTCAGCACCTCAACCTTACCCCCTTCAGCGGGAGTGTCTACCTTGCTCGGCTCTATTTGATGGCTTTAGGAAGGAAGAAGGGAAAGGAGGGAGGGATGCTTAGTTCCAAAAACTTAAAAACTTTGTTCTGGAGGTTTCCTCACCCAATTAGTTGATGTGAACAGATTAGTCTTAGAAAATTAAGTTCCCAACTTGGCTGCCTCATTATTCTAATGAAAAGCTTCACATGCATCTTTCAATGCAGATAAAAAGAGATGTACATTTGAGTAGTCACGATCTCACATGAGTGGCAGCTGCTGTCCCAAGCGCCTCCTTGGCACAAGGCACTTACACTCTTACGCCCCTCACACCCCTTACTGTGAATTCCAAAAGAGTCCTACTGAGTTAGACTTTGGTCTACATTTTTACAGATGAAGAAATCAAGGTTGTGGGGGGGAAAATAACTTCCCTGAAGTCCCATAAGTAGCGGCAGGGCTGGGTCTTACATTCAAGTCCACGTTATGCCAAAGCCTGAGGTCTCTCTTTCTTGCAGATTCCTGTGATTTCTGCTGACCCTCGATAACAAAATTGTAAGTCCTGAGACAGAGGCCCTTGCTCTTGCTGTGGTGTCAGCAGCTCCCAGCACAGTGCCTAAGTTCATAAGGGGCTCCATAAATACTTGTCAAGGGATTAAAAAGGAAACTTCATTTCCCCCTAAGCAGTAATTATTTATTATTATTATTGTTTTTTATTTTTTTTTAACATTTATTTTTTTTTGAGACAGAGAGAGACAGAGCATGACGGGGGAGGGTCACAGAGAGAGGGAGACACAGAATCTGAAACAGGCTCCAGGCTCTGAGCTGTCAGCACAGAGCCCGATGCGGGGCTTGAACTCACTGACCGCGAGATCATGACCTGAGCCGAAGTCGGACGTTTAACCGACCGAGCCACCCAGGCGCCCCTATTATTATTATTATTGCTTGCACTGTATTTCAGTTCTCAATGTAGAAAAGGTGTGTTTCTATCTGAGCCTCTGGTTGAACCGCATTAAATTTTGGATCTGTTTTAAAATGTCATGTGTCTTTTATCACAAGTAATGGTTCCTAAAAATCCAACGCAGTGACATGTAGGGAGCACAGGTAGCTAGAATTCATCTGCTCTCACCACCACCCAGGTCCGGCCTCCTTCCTCCCTTTTTCTCCTGGGTTGTGATAGGGTCTTGTCCTCCAGATCTGTTCTCAACCTAGAGGCCAGTTTGTTTTCAAATGTAAGTCGGATCATACCATTCCCCTGCTCAAATGTCGCTCACAGGCAACAAGGCCCTGTGTGGTGGAGACCGCTATGGTTTTCCCACCCCGACATTTTTCTAGAAGCCTCCTACACATTCTGTTCCAGCCACACTGGCTATTCCTCCTAGGGTCTCTTATCCCCAGGTCTTTCCACTGCCCGTCCCCTCTGCCTGCAGTGTTTTCATGTCTGACAAGTCTTTGCTCAATATTTCTCCTTTCCAATGGAGTCTATGCTGAACACTCCACTTAAACATCTCCCCCTCCCTACACCCTCCGTCCTCCTCATCAGGATCTACTTTTTATTTATTTATTTTTCCAATCATCTGTCATCTTCTAATACATAATTTAGGTAGGTATTGCATTCATTGCTTATATATATCTGCCCCCACTTGAATGTAAGCTCCACCAAAGCAAGGATGTTTGTTTGCTTCATAGCCTGAGATCTCCTAAGTACCTAGAATGAACACATGACAGATGTTCAATAAATATTTGTGAGTTAATGAAATGTGGCCTTGCATAGTTAGTTAACAAATTAATCAGGAAAAAAGGGGAAGATTATCTATTCCAAAATCATTTGGTTAGTTATAAAATTTGGGGGCATCATGCGGGGCAGCATTTTTCAAGGAAGTTGGCCCCGACACAGAACCTAGGCTCTTGCTAGCCACCATTTTGTCTTCTTAATGGAGTAGTCACCTTAGAGAAGGAGTCCTTTCCTCAAGCCAGGGGAGATTATGCACAGAAGTTGTTACAATACAGTTATCCAGGCTAATAACTTAGCACCTTCTGGGAAGGTGGTGGAGCACACATAGCCCATTTGGGGAAATGCTTGCTTTCTTGGCTGCCAGTACCAATTCTACTCAAAATAAATACTGTTACAACCATGTCTAATTCATAGAGGGTGCGTAAGACCTATGGTTTGTCTTCAGTTATAGGACAGAGAAGACAATCATCTTGTTCCTATTTCCTGTGTCCCCAAATAGCATACTTGTCCATGTAGAGGGAAGAGGAAATAATTGAATCTGTTACTTTTAACAAGATATGTCTGTTAAAAGAGACCTAAGTATAACAAAAGTTCAATGAAAGGAAACACATGAGACTGTAGCGTGCAACAGCCCCTTCCATATATTTTATATGATGGTAAATAGAGTGCCAAGTGCTCAATAAGAAACTCAACAAATATCTGCCGAAGGATTGAACTTTGTAGCATTTCCACGTTGAAGGTATGACCCTGGCATACCAAAACTTGCCACGACATATCTTGGTATAAAAATAGCACAAGGCAATGCACCAGAGTGCTATTTCAATATCACACACACCCTCTTAATAGATAACATATGGTTCTCCCATATGGCATGTTAATACAAATACTTTTACCCTGATATGGTTAGCTTTTAATCCAAGGATTTTCAAGTACTTTACAAACACTATTCATTAACAGTCTTCCCTGGGGGGAGTTGCAGTGCCTTGCAGAGATACAAAGCATCCTGAATATAATCAATAACCATTAAGGAATGACAATAATAAGAAATACATTAATGTGGCCTTTTTTTAAGATAAGGAAAAAAAAACAGTTGGGAATTAAGCAACATTCTCAAAGTCTTCTGATGATTTCATGGTGCACTTAAGGTTACAAATCAACTTCTACTGATGCTTATGGTTATTCTACCAGTTGACCTAGGCTAGTGAATAGATCATAAATTGCACTGGTTTTAGGTATGCACATAAGCTTGTTTCTACACCATAACTGGGAAAATGACGACCAAAACAAACTTAGCATAACAGCACTACAATGGGATTTCTTGGTGCTCTCTCTTAAGCCCTAAGGTTTAATTTCCTTCTATAAATTCCAGTTCTCTCTATTGTCATTTATGCTTCTGAATCAAGATATCTGGTGTGCCTACACATTTGTTTAAAACAGGCACACATTGTGCTCTCTGCAGATGTTAAGACAGAACTGGCAAAATGAAACTAGTTTTTTTTGTTGAAGAAGAGAAAGGATATAAAGATATTCTTTGAATAGAAGAATCATTCCATGAATAAATTCAAAAGCTGCTAGGTATCTTTGCCACCAGTTAATGTTGGGTGAGTACCCACAAAGTTCAAGATGATGGAGAGGAAATAACTAGGCTATTAGGAAGGGGACAGAAGTAAATATAGGCTATTAGGAAGGGACAGAAGCATTTCTTTCCTTTTGGAAGTTGAGGAAAGAAAGCTGGTTGGAGTGGTTTCATGAGATGTATCTGTCCGCACAAGGTGAAATTGAGACTGGAGACAATTATTCAGACAAAAATATAAAATTTTATCTCATATATGTAGATCTAAATAGATCTTGATCAGTTAAGCTGACTTGAGGAAAATATAAGTAAGTGCTTCAGTTTCCTGCTTGCTTTGCTCATGTGGCTCTTTGGGAAACTAGTATTCGAAAATGTGCATGGGTGGCTCAGTTGGTTAAACATCTGACTCTTAGTCTTGGCTCAGGTCATGATCTCATGGTTTGTGAGTTCGAGCCCTGCATTCGGCTCTGTGCTGACAGTGCAGAACCTGTCTGGGATTCTCTCTCTCTTTCTCTCTGCCCCTCCCCTACATATGCTCTCCAAATAAATAAATAAATAAATACACTTTAGGAAAAAAAAAAAAGAAAATGTGCATGTGCTGAGAGCAGGTGTCCCCCAGGGAAAGCACAATTCAGTATATGTATGTTCTGTTACGGGCAGTCCCACATGGTTGTGGGAAGTAAAATCCTTTGCCTTTATCTTTCTACCATTTCCCCCCTTTAACACAGCTGTTCCTTCGGTGTCAAAACATGCTATTTTAAGTGGTGAAAATAGAAATTTCACCACTGGTTTGGAATTTTGAAGTTTAGGATGAAGGCAATGTGAGGGTTTTCCAGAATTTAATATGAACTTTTTATAAAAATGTGTCCTCACTTAAATTGTAATCCTCTAAATGATAAAACTTGACCACTCTTCCTAAGTTTACTAACAGAATTCCAGTAATGGTTTTGTTTAACCCAATGTTTACTTAATAGCTATTTGAAATTATTTTACCAGAATAAATGTCAACATATGACTTCCTGTATTTTACACACATAAAAAAATTCCTTAGGGCAGAAATCACACTCATCGAAATGTGGCATGTCCAAATTGAGATGTGCTGTAAATGTCAAGTATACGTTCACTTTTAAGGACAGTAGAAAAAAAATGTAAAATATCTCATCAGCAATTTCTATATCAAATAACACGTTGAAATGCAACACTTTGGCTATATTGGAGTAAATAAAATATAGAGTTAAAATTAATGCTGCCCGTGTCCCTTTGTTTTAAAAACGTTGCTTCTCAAATTTTAAAGTTACATGTGCAACTGTGACTCATGTTGTATTTCTATCAGGTGGGCCGATCTAGAGCTCACTAGTGAGGGAAGGGGCTACAGAGCTCAGAGTCCAGTGGAGCAAGTGGGTGTTGAGGTCAAAGCTATCAAATCCCCACCCACTGTTCCTCTGCACTTACCAATGGTTTCTTCTCATGAGCACCTGTGGCACTCTGCCTTAGGGTCTTTTTCGAGTCTCAGCAGGATGCTTGTCCTATGCAGCCAATTTGGAAGCAGCCCAACCAGTGATGGACCAGACAATATAATTAACACCTTGCTTTCATTCCCCTGAGGGGGACAACTCTGGGGCACATCCCACAGAGTTCTCCTCCAGGACCCAATCCCAAATGCCCATAGGACAACCTGTTTGTTCATGAACTTGTGTTTCCTTTCTCTGGCTCACTTCCCTACTTCCCTCCTGGTGCTTCCTAGGATCATTCCCCAAATCAGCCACTTGCCCTTGAATCCTTATCTTGACATGGAGGACCTGACCTAAGACATTTTAAAACAATTTTAATTACACAAACATGTTATCTCCAGTTGTGATAAGTGCTAGTGGAGGGAAGCACAGTTTGGCAAGAGGCCTTCTAAGAAGGTCATCGGAGGGGACTTCCCAGGGGAACGGGTAGTTAGTTGATCAGTTTAAGGCACTTATATGAAATTAATTGGTAGAAATTAATGAAGCAAAAAGGGAGAGATAGATGAGTGTTCCAGGTGGAGTGAAGAGCATGTCCATAGGTCCTGTTGTGGGAAAGATCATGGCATCTTTGAAGAATTAGGGGTGGCCAATGGGGCTAGAGTAGAGAGTGAGGGCCACTAGATGGGCCTAAAGGGAAGATACCCAGGCAAAAGGAGCAGGGTGATTTGATGGCACAGGGGATGTTCCAAAGGTTGGAGAACAAGATGGAGAGGTGAGAGTAAGCATGTACATTTGGGGGGTCACAGTGACTTAGTACTGCAGGACCACTGCCAACAATGGGAGTGGAGCAAGGAAAGAAGTCAGAAGAAGAAGTGGTTATGTGACAAAGTGGTTACTGAGGAGGGAGATACATCAGTGAGGGTGGTACAGAGCCTTGGTTTCTCTCTTACCTGGCTGATTCTCATGGGGACTGGATTGATCTGGGTGGGGGTAGGAGGTGGAGAAAAGTGACTAATGCAGAACTGATTAAAATACTTCAGGTAAGAGATGATGAAAGTCAGAGATAAAGGGGTGGCAGGAGAGGAGAGAGAGAATAGGAAGGATTTAGGGCAGAATCAACTGGCTTTGGTGAGTAGTTGGATGGAGGTGTGAAGGATGAGAGGCAGTGCCAGCCTCTATCTACATTTCAGCCAAAGTTCTGAATGATCCCATGTAATACTCAGAATAACCCTGTGGTACAGATACAATAAATATTCTATGTTATAGGTGAAGAAATGATATCTGGCTAGCTTAAATAACACTTCCAAAGGTCCCATAACTAGTAGGGAGTAGAAACAGGATTTGAGCCTTGGTCATCTGCTTCCAAAATGAAATCTGTTAATCACCATGCTATCATGCTATCCAGAATCCCATCCAGGCATATATGGCCTGGGATAATCAGAGCTGGGGAGCAATTACTGAGCCTGGGAACAAAGGAAGGCATGTTGGTTTATGGTGGCCATAAGGTATGCAGTACAGATGTTTCAGTAGAAAGGAAGGGAAATCAAATAGATGGGAAGGAAAAATAGACCAGTAGAAATCCTTCCAAAATAGTATCTAGAAAATTTGTATAAGATTTTTTTTAAGTGAAGCATGCATATATAGGCTTTTCCCTCTATCTAAAAGTTCAAGTTTTGCTACTTCACTTTTATGAAAGACCTATATTAGTACCTATTTTCAATAACCAAAAAAAAAGCTGAAGATTTTCACTTTTATGAAATAGTAACTGCCTTTTTGCTTTGAGATACTTTGGCTTCCAAAAGGTTTCACAGGAAACTGCTACTTTCAGACAGAGAAGGAAACCTGTAATAGTCATTTATATATATATATATATATACACATACATATACATATATATATGTATATATATATATATATATATATATAGTTATGCTACTTTCTGAAATTCCTGGTTAGCTTTGTGTGTGTGTATGTGTGTGTGTGTGTGATTTTGTCTGGGTTGTATTTTTTGATGGATGGTATGAAATAGTTGCTTCCAATATCTATTCCCCTTCTGTCACAAGTAGGACTACATCTTACTATAAGCCATCCTGCCAGTCTAAGAAATAGGACTCTAGCCTCCTTTGTCCCATTTCTGCATACGTTCTGTGATTTGCAGGCCGATAATACTTCCTCCTTCTCCTACATGTGTCCAATATTGTCATTCCTTCTTTCTTATCAAGCCATGATTTAAGAAGGCATTGGCTGTCATTTGCAATTTAGTATAAATTACTTTTATTTGGTAATTAAACCATCACCTCTCCCAAGACTACTGATAACACTGTAATTATCTAGTATTCCTCACTATAACACTAATTCTTTAATTACTATACTGAGTGCCAAGACTTCCTGGTTTTGACTTTAAATACTCCCAAATTTCTTTTTATTTATTTATTTATTTATTTATTTATTTATTATTTACTTATTTATTTATGTTATAGAGAGAGAAAGAGGGAGAGAGAGACAGAGAGGGAGAGAGAGTGATCAGGGGAGGGGCAGAGAGAGAGGAAGAGAGACTCCCAAGCAGGCTCAGCACTGTCAGCATGGAGCCCAATGCAGAGCTCGAACTCATGAGGTGTCAGATCATGACCTGAGCTGAAATCCAGAGTTAGACACTTAACTGACTGAGCCACCCAGGTGCTCCAAATACCCCCAAAGTTATATTAGGCATATTTCAAAGAATTATTGGGGTCTCACTTCACTTTGAACAAATAGAACTCTATGTATTGTTGTTGCTGTTGTTCTGTTCTCTTCCCAATGGTAACTGTTTTTCCCTTGTACCAGGGCAATACCTGCTGGCAATGGATCATCTCCTTGAGATGACAATCACATACTCGATAGCCACCTGAAGCAATTAGTCAATAGACTCAAGGACTCGGAAAAAATTGTCTAGGGTCGCTGATGTTATTTTAGACAAGCAAATGTAAATATCAGAAGCCACATCAAAAGACAAATGGGAACATATGTTTCTCCTCTCCTGATGGCAGGGTATGCCACAGACAATTAAGTATTGCCAATATGTACGATGCTATACACATAAAGGAACACCTGAATCCCTAGCACAGCATTCTGGCATGTGCTTTGTTCTTTTTGCCAGATTGGTCAATTTGCAGAAGTGTGCCCTTATCTGATGCACTTTTTTGGATAACGCTGAAGAGATTCCAGTTGTCTCCTCTCCACAGAAATATGTTTGGTTAAAAGTGACCTCTGATCAATGAAAAGAGAAATCTCTACAAGTGATCACACGCATTCAAAATGGGAATCAGTTGGCAAAGTGGACATTGGCCTATTCCCTCTCATGGGCTCTAGGGATAGACTTCTTTTTTCACTGTAATATAGTTGATGTACCATATTATACTAGTTTCATGTGTACAACATAGTGATTTGACAATCCTATACATTATAAAATGCTCACTGGGGTAAGTACAGTTACCATCTGTCACAATACAAAGTTATTACAATTAGGGATAGTCATTTACTATGTAGAGCCCCTCCCCACTTGAACTTGAACCCCAGCAGGAGAGAGTGGACATAGCAGGGAGCAAGAGACAGAAACAGTTACGCCACCAATAAGAAAGACCACAGGAGAACATTCTCACACCAACAGCTTGAGAAAGGTTTTTAGGACTTTCTATCTTCTTGGCAGTTTGCTTATAAGAATAAATTACCTCTCCCAGCTCTCATTACCAATGTCAGATGAGCTTGGACTTGGTGGAACCAATTTCCCCCTGCTTTACCTCAGAAGATCTGTAGCTTATGGAAGTGTCAAAATGGGCTTGAGGTATGTATATATGTATGTATGTATGTATGTATGTATGTATTTATGTCCAGTTGACATACATTTCTATATTAGTTTCAAGAAAACATAGTGATGACATTTATATACATTACAAAATGCTCACCATACTATGTCTAATTACCAACTGTCACCCTACAAACTTGTGTGAATATTTTCTTCAGAAAACCCCTGAATTAACAGTACTGTAATGAATGCTACCTTGTGACTCCAAACGTCAATCAAAACATGTCAAAATAGATCAAAAGTTTTTCGGATCACATGACAGTGGTCTGGACAAATACTCAAATACATGCATATACCTCTTGAACCACTCAAACGACTGGCAACTGAATAATTTCCTCTAAAATTGGCTATTAAGTTTGTGATTGGAATCATTTACAATAACAAATAGTTATAAGAAGAAACATGATGTACTTAAAATGAAAGATGACCCTCCAATGCTGTCCTATTAAGGCTAATTAAATTATGATTTGGGTCCATTTTAATTACAACTAATAATGAGTTCTACAAGGTAAGCTTTAAGAGGGATAAACACAGACTCAAGGCTGCAATTAGTTTGATCAGGAAGCAGAGATATCTAGCTGATTCATTGCCACTTTAAAAAACTTCTCTTTTTTTATAATGTTTATTTATTTTTGAGACACAGAGAGAGAGAGAGAGACAGAGTGCGAGCAGGGGAGGAGCACAGAGAGAGGGAGACACAGAATCTGAAGCAGACTCCAGGCTCTGAACTCTCAATACAGAGCCCCATGTGGGGCTCAAACCCACGAACTGTGAGATCATGACTTGAGCCGAAGTCAGATGCTTAACTGACTGAGCTACCCAGGCTCCAAGAACTTTTATTCACAGCCCAAACTCCCCACTCTTTGCACATTTTGTCCCATTTTCATGTATAGTTTCAACTAGAACCTCAGGTTAGCAATTTTTAGTGCTACAAGTTTGAGCAGAGTAGTAAAATAAGAAAGCCACACTACTATCTGGGGCTAGCTAAAACATTAAATATGATGAACAGCTTTTAATTTGTCGCTTCAGCTTTTTTTTTCCTTTTTGCCTCTTCTAGTATGAATTCATTAATCATATTTATATGTTAACACATTAACTTTTGTTGACTCGTGGGCTAACTAATACATTTTTGTTAATGCTCTGGTAAAATTAAAATGCAGATTTTTTAAAAAAGATTTCTCATCCAAAGATCTTGAGTCCAGTTGTAGAGACACAAAAGTCAAATTGTGAGACTGGATTATTTTTCCCCATTAAAATCCAGATCTGACACAAATTCCCTACATGTCACCAGTGCTGTATAAAGCCCTTGTGGTGCCAATATTTAGTGAGCAGTGAGGAATACTTACTGGCAGTCCATACATTTTTCACTCCGCTTGTTGGAGAAGGTTATTGCTATTCACGTGATGGATAGAAACACAAAATGAGTTCTCTGAGAGACCATACCCTTGTAGGTCCATAATTCTCCTCTGACAGGACCACATTAGTCATTTTAGTGACTCAATTTTTGAACCTGTTTTTGTCTCCCTGAAGGAACGAGAGAAATCCTATGTAAAATGTATCCAAGCCGAAAAGAGGACTCTCAGCGTTTTACCTCAAGTAAGATAAATTAGAGGCATGGGAAGGAGTTCTGCTATCATGGCTGGGTGGTGTGAGAAGCACGTCTGAATACTTCCTGAGGATACAATGAGTGTCTTTCTAGGATGATTTTAGAGCAGAGGTCATCAAACTCTGGCCCACAGGCCTGTTTTCTCATACAGCCTGCATGCTAAGAATGGTTTTTACATTTTTAAAGGATTGTAATAAAAACAAAGAAAAATATGTGACAGAGACCATATGTGGCCTGTGAAGCCAAAAATATTTCCCATCTGGTCCTCTACAGAAGTGTGCTGACTCCTGTTTTAGAGCAACCTAATGAAATAAATAGTGGGAGATGACTCAGCCTACAAGACCACACATCTGAATGCCTTGTGGAGGGGTGATTCCCCGTGTGGTGTAGGAACTGGCTTGACCCATTACTCAGATAACCCTCCACTACCTCCTGTCCACCGAAGATGTCACTTTCTGCAAGGTAGCAAAGTCCATGTCTCTGACATATTCTCAGTGATTCCAAGACTGCAGATGGTACTGGAAGGGGCTTTTGACTTACACATGAGCTTAAGTCAATAAGAGGATTTGATATTTGAGGGGCTCCCAAAGAATCCAAGGACAGAGACACAGAGAGGATGTAGGGTGTCTTAGAATGGGAAACAAGAAGACCATTGGGATTATGGTGGTTTTAAAAACATGCCCACAAATTCTTAGATCCTCCTCTAAGAGGTGAAACTTAATGTGCCTCCCTGAGACTGTGTGTTGGATTTAGGGACTTGCATAATTAAAAGAATATGGCAGCAACAATGGTCTGTTACTTTTGATATTAGGTTATAAGAGGATTGCCACTTCTGTCTTGAACATGCTTTTACTCTCTTGGGTCACTTGCTCTGGAGGAAGCCAGCACCATGTCGTGAGGATACAGACTAGCCTATAGAAAGGCTGACATGACAAAGAACTGAGGTGTCTGGGAAACATTCAGCAAGAAGGTGCCCAGGGCTACCCTTACCCAAGAGAGGATGGGTGCAGAAGGTGTGGTGAATACATAGGGACAATGAGCTGAGTAGGTGCCACAAATATGATGTTACATAGGTTTATCCCACTTTCATCCAGCTATGGGTGTGAAGGGCCCTGTCCCTCGAATCCTTCCCTCTCTTGTGGAAACTGATTTTTAGTTTCTAAGTCTAGAACAATGGGTGTCCTTCCAAGAAATCCCAATTTTGCCTACAGAGAATCTCCTTCTAGAATTTAAACTGCTCACCCCTAGTATACTCCCTTCTCCCTTTCTCCCCCCCTCCTCTCCATACTTACCTCCCTGTTCTTCTGCTTCTCAGTTCCTCTTCTATCCAGTCCTTATCTTCCCTGTCCTATGCACTTTGGGACATCACTGCCAGCAGACAGCATCCTAACCTGCCTCCTTCTCACCCCCACATTCCTACACCTTTAGTTCAAGGAGCCATGGATGTGAAATGCCACTGCTCCTGATCTGACGGAGCCCTCTCATATGTCTGAAGGAGAGAACTAAAACTTACATAAGAAAGTTTCAGAAATGATCCCAGTCAACACTTGGCATAAAAGCGTGTAACGGTTGGTTTCACTAAGATTTATTTGCCATTTGTTGAACAGTTAATACGACTTAATGTAATATCATCGATAAAATGAGAAATACATATTTGGGCTTTGTCTCTAGGTTCTGGGACAGAGCTCCTAAAACCCCTATAATTTTCGGAGTGATGGAAGTGATAGGAACATCTTTTGTTATTCATAATAATATGTCCCTTTCAACGTTACTTGATTTATGCTAATAGGGCAACTCTTGGTGGACTCCCAGACAACTTTTAGGATGGGCTAGTTGCCAGAGGACTCAACCATGTGTTTAGGTAGAAGCTCTCAGCCTCAACCCTGACCTCTGGGAAGGGGAGAGGGACCAGAGATCGAGTCAGTGACCAATGGCCAATGATTCAATCAACCATGCCTATGGTACAGAATCTCCATAAAAACCATGAACAACAGTTGGGTTTGGACAGCTTCCAGGTTGGTGAACACATCCACGTGCTAAGAGGTGGTGCACCTCAACTCCACAGAAGCTCCTATGCTCAGGACCCTTTTGGACCTCACCCTATGTACCTCTTCATCTGGCTATTCATTTGTGTCCTTCATAATATTTTTTATAATAAGCTGGTAGTAGTAAGTTAGCTGTTTCCCTGAGTTCTGCGAGCTGTTCCAGCAAATCATCAAACCTGAAGAGGGGGTTATGAGGACACCCTTGCTTCATAGCCAGTCAGTCAGGAGTCTGGGTGTCCTAGACTTGCAATTGATGTCGGAAGTGGGGCAACCCTGTGAGACTGAGCCCTTAACCTATGGGGTCTGACGCTAAATCCAGGTAGTTGGTGTCAGAGTTGAAGTCAATGGTAGGACACTTGGTGAAGTTGGTGAGCCAGAGAATTGATTGGTGCCAGGAGTAAATCCACACATTTGGTGTCAGAAGTATTGTGAGTAGAAAGAGATCATAGTAGAAGTAATGCTTGGGCATTGTGCTAAATGCTGTAGAGTTTTATCTCACTTCATCTTCACCCAAACTGGTGTGAGGGTAACATCCTTGCCTTCTCTTTTTGATAAGGCAGTTGAGGCTTCCTGTTAAATAATGTACCCAAATTCCCACTGATCAAGTAAAAATTTAGACCTGTCCTAATGCCCTGATTATATGCCCACACTCTGAATTCCACCTCCTTTTCAGCATTCAGAAAACACCCTAACAAATTCCTTGCTGGTTAGTTCTGAAATGACCTTCGCCTCCCAAAGATCTTTGTTAATAAAGATAACAGAAACGGCTCTGGGGTAGCTTTAGCTGTTGTCAAATAACCACAGGTCTGATATTCTGGGGGCTATTTTCTGCCCAGGAAAAGGAAGATTTCAAAACCGAAATTACACACAAGGCAGGCAATCCTAGAAAAGAAAGGGATTAATAGACTTCCTGTAACTGTAACTACCACATTCTGCTTTGGGGAGCAATGTTTTATTACTATGTTCACTGCTCTTTTATTCCCTAAAGAACTCTTTCAACAATGATTTATCTTAATTTGACTTTTTTTTTTTTTCCAGGAAAGCAAGCAGTACACTTCATTCAAGAGAAATGATTTGTAGTTGTGGTAAATTCCCTTTGTTCATTTACTTATTTGTTTGTTCATTTATTTGGTTACCCAGAAATGTTTACTGAGTGCTTAGTATTAAAAAAAAAAGTTACTTCTCTAAAATACCATAAGCCCTTTCATTTTTACAGGTAAACACACATGAGACCTCATGGCTGCATTTGTGCTCCTTATATTTTTTTATAATGCATTGTCTGCGCTGACCAGAGTTGAAGTTTTATAGTAGAAACCTATTACCTCGAAGATGAAAAAGTGGCCAACAGTCAGTAATAATTGACAGTTTTTCAACATAAAGAGCAAAGGGTGTTCTATAAACTAAAAAAGAAAGACACGAACAAACAAGTATGTTCCAAACTTGTATATGTTATAATTTTCAGGAAACTGGCTTTTTATTTCTTTTCTCGGCTGAAACTTCACTGTTAGCTCATAAAGGCTTATGATTCTTTTGGTTGGCACCTGTTGAAGGAATAATGGCAGACTTATTGATGGGATAGCAACAGATAGATGGCCAGGAATGTTTCTACATGGAGGAAAGTAAAAGTTTTAAATCTCTCTAAGGAAAGACTACACATGGAAGAGAAAAAAAATAATTTGACCATACTTTTTCTGAGAAGCTAGCAAAACTTCCCTGCCCTTGATATGATTTTATCGGACTAAGTCAGTTTTCAATTCTATACTCAGGCTATTTAAAAAGGCTTTATTTTTCCCTAGAATTTTTCCTATGGAGAGAAAAACTGAATTTCTATTACCTATAATAATAATAATGATAATAGTCATAATTTTTTAAACGTTTATTTATTTTTGAGAGATAGAGACAGAGTGTGAGCAGGGGAGGGGCAGAGTGAGAGGAAGACACAGCATCTGAAGCAGGTTCCAGCCTCTGAGCTGTCAGCACAGAGCCCGATGCGGGGCTCAAACTCCTGAATCGTGAAATCATGACCGGAGCCAAATTTGAACGCTTAACGGACTGAGCCACCCAAGAACCCCAACAGCCATCATTTTTGAGTGCCTACTGTATATTTACTCGTCAGACTTTAGGCTTGTTCTTTTATATTTTGCTTCTAATCCTTGCCCAAATCCCAGGAAGTAAAGATTATTATTCCTATTTCGCGGAAGAGAACTCTGTGGTGTAGAAAGACTTATTAGTCTATAGGCCACTAAGTGGTAGAGCTGAAATTCAAACCCTGATCTGGCTGCCATGGGAGCCTGTACCCTTTCTGCCATGACACATGGCACAGTGCCTCCCCAACTGACCTTAGGCCAGGAAAATGCTCCCAAGTTCCCAATTTACTGTATGAAAATACTCATTGTCGTATAATTAGATTTTATGCATTTTATGCATTTACACATAATTAGATTAAATTTTGAGGCACAGATTCAATGTGAAATCATCACTATCTTTTATTTCAGGGCTTCATTTGCTTCTCATTCCTAGTCCCAGTAAACATCCTGTTTACACACCAAAAGCCTCCTCTGAAGGCACCTTCTGGTAATTGAGGGATATGATAGTTTTGTTTGTTTGGTTTTTAATGATTATTTATTTATTTTGAGAGAGAGAGAGATAGCATGCACTTGACAGCGAGAGGGGACATGGGCAGGGGAGAGTTAGAGAAAGAGAGTGAGAAAGAGACATTGAGAGAGAGAGAGAGAGAGAGAGAGAGAATCCCAAGCAGGCTCTGTGCTGTCAGTGTAGAGCCCAACCAGAGTTCAAACTCAGGAACTGTGAGACCATGACCTGAGCTGAAATCAGGAGTCAGACGCTCAATCTACTGAGCCACCCAGGCACCGGTGAGGGATATGATGTTTTAATCATCACTAACTCTTGTGGTCATTGAGACAGACTGCTTCAAACCTGTTCCTGTACAACTTAGTAGTTGTAAATCTAAGCTTGCACGGTGTCCATGAATAAATTGAAAAGTAAAGCCTCAAGATTCAGCCTCCTAAGACTGGTGTCCAAATTTCAAAATTGGGTCTTTAACCCACAAACTGGCTCTCATATTATTTCTAAGATCCATTTTCTAAAATGCATCCTGAGGAAGCCTCGACATGCAGAAACAGCGCTGCAGGACCCCAGTTACTGCAAGTTGGAGCTGGCTAAGTGGCTGAAACCCAAGCAGATGATGAGGCCCCACCTTAGCTAATGTAATGAGGGATAGATAAGGAAGTTGGGCAGCCAGTGAACACCAAGAAGGAAGCAGTTCCCCTTGGCTGCCAATATATAAACATCAGGCTTCTACAGAGGAGGTTAACACACAATCCAAAGAATTTCCGAGTGTAAACAGAAGCTCAAATTTCACCTTTGCCTGGGGCTGCCACTGAATGAAGCCACTCATCAACAGTCCTTTGGGTATTCCTTTGACCCACCGTCAAACAACTTGAAGATGTAGAAATGACATTTTAAAAAGCGATCACACAAATTTAAAAAGTCTAATTCCACATTGCCTTCTAATGCATTCTCTTTTTGGCTAATGGTACTGCTCACTTTCTAGAAGTTCTCTGTGTATTGCCTACAAGATATCTTTCCACAACTCTGTTCCCTGTGGGAACATCCCAGCCACCACAGACAGACAGTCAAGACTTGTCTTTCTTTTCTTTTTTCTTTCTTTCTTTCTTCCTTTTTTTTTTTTTTAATGTTTATTTATTTTTGAGACAGAGAGAGACAGAGCATGAACGGGGAGGGTCACAGAGAGGGAGACACAGAATCTGAAGCAGGCTCCAGGCTTCGAGCTGTCAGCACAGAGCCTGACGCGGAGCTCGAACTCACGGACAGTGAGATCATGACCTGAGCCGAAGTCGGATGCTTAACCGACTGAGCCACCCAGGTGCCTCTTTCTCTCTTTTTCTTTTTTTTCTTTTTCTTTCTTTCTTTCTTTCTTTCTTTCTTTCTTTCTTTCCTTTTCTTTCTCTTTCTTTCTTTCTTTCTTTCTTTCTTTCTTTCTTTCTCTATCTTGCCTTTATTTCCCCTCTGATGTTTTATCACTTCTCCCACCACACTGATTTTTATTTTAAATGTCCTTGCTATGGTCACTTTCACTTGCCCTGTTCTTTTCCCATTTTTGTCATGTATCTCTGGTTGTGTACTGCTTAGCTATAGCTTCTCTCTCTGTACCTCTCCAGTTCAAGGTGGGAGTTTAAGGCAAATTCACTTTTGATCTCTCATATCAGAAAGAGTGGAAAGTGGGGAGTTGCTATTGGCCATAACATTATGTTTTCTTAACTGTGATTGCCTGTCTTAGAGAACTAAGACACAACAATTCATTAATCAATAGTATTCACTGATGAGGGGTGTGATAGATAATACTAATTAATAATAATAATAATAGGTAATGCCCCTGTTTTCTTCTGGAGAACCACTCCACCCTTCTCTCAAGCACAGAGGGCTCCTCCCTCACTCCTCTAGCCCAGAGTGGTCATGTGATCCAAGCCTAGTCTGATCTTTGCAAGTCCCTGGAAGTGGTGCTTGACCAAGACTGGCTAATCAGAGACACTGAAATTCAATTCTGCATCTTCTGTTAGAGTTGTTGCAATAGAGGCATTTTTTTTTTTTTTCCTACTGGGGCTGGGAGAGGATTGCTGGTGGCCCCAGCAAGAGGAGGATTTCTGAAATGAAGCCAGTATAGAGATGGGGAGAGAAATTCAGTCTTGATGCAATTGTTTTATTTTCCAACCCAGCAATGCCTGAGTTTATAAGACAGAGGTTTGCTTAAACCAGTTTGTTTGATTTGGCTTTCTTTCCTCAAATCTGAAAGTCTTGATCTATATAAACCATGTGGTGGGCTGCATGTGGTTCTCACACTCAGTTGCAAATCAGCAATATTCTGGGAGTTTTATAAATTTCTGATTTAAAAATACCCATGGACTGGCTTGTGCAGCCTCATATGTAGTGGTCACCATTTCAGGGTCTCAGACATGCAGAGCTCTGTGGTGATCATCACCGGAAAGTGCCTACGGGGTGTATCATTTATGAAGATACTTTCCAGAGAGAACTTCATAGACAGTTCTGGGGTTGCCTTTTAGTCTAGTTCCCATTTCTTTTATACCCCCCGCCCTCTGGATCTGGTGTTTTTATACCCTCATGTACCATCAAAACTGTCTCTTAGAGAAGAAGAGTGCCAGCATAACATGTGTGCATATATATATATATATATATATGTATGTATATATACCCGTTTATATATGTCCTTTAACTCGGCTACAGTACAATCCCCAATTTCCTATTACTCCTCTGATGGCACACATTCAAAATGCAAATTTTCATACACAAAGGAAGAATAACTCTTGAAATAACGTGTGGTGCCATCAAGGACTTGAAGCTCACACTTGATTTAGTAGAGCCACATAGACAGCAGAGTGTGACTGCTCAGCAAAAGCAACAGAATTTAGAGTCAGCAAATTGTGTAGGAGAGTAATTTTAAACAGGAAACAGAGATGGTGAGTATATGATGGTGTAGCTGAACTTCAACCTTGCATAGAACCAAGCACTTTGGAGGAGACCATCAAGATCATAGAGATTAAATCCTTCATTTGACAGAGATCAGAGACTTGCTAAGGCCAATCAGAACAGGCAAGAATCCAGAGTTATTATTCTCCCAACTGTTCCCACTCTTGATCTCCCCACTCTTGAATCCTAACCCCTATGATTATATAAAATAGATATTAAGACTTCCACACTCATATCTTCCTATCTGTGCTTGCTTTCCATTAATAGTCCCAAGTATTTCTTTCAGAATCTCATTCCACAAAGTTTTTTTTTTTTAAGTTATATATATATGTATATATTCCTGTATGTAAGTATAATGGATATTGGAGCAGATTGTCCCCTTCCACTATATATTTTTTCTAATGTGACATTGACAATAACCATCAAGAGGAAAGGGTCTATGTTCTCTCCTCTTGAACCTGGGAGGATTTGTTAGCTGTCTCGACTGATGTGAATGTGATGAGAATGCGGTCAAAACAACACTGTATGGCTTTTGAGACTTGGCCATAGAAAGTGATGTGGATTCTAATTCACTTTTGCTCTGGAGATAGGTACCTTGAGAGCTCTGAATCAATGTGCAAGATTTCCCTGAAGCTCCTCATGCTGGTAGATTGTGTGGAGGGACTACATCAAGCTAGAGAGATGTCCAAGGAGCTGTGATTATTCCAGCCTTCTGTTGTTTGAGTCTCCCCAACTCAGGGGTCAGACAGGTGAGTGAGCAAACATCTGAAGATACCATCTCCCAATTTCTGAGCTACTTTAGCTGATGCTGAATGGAGTTAGAAATAAACTATCCCCACTGAGCAGATTTGTGGATAAAATAAACATCGTTATGTTTAGCCAATACATTTTACAGTAATTTGTTATGCAGCTGTAATACCTGGAACAGACATTTTTCCCTCTTGCTAATTGAGAGTACTAACTTGTGGGGAGAAAGCATTCAGGAGCCTGTCCATCAGGGTGATTTGGTGTCTGTAAAATTAAGAAGGAGAAACTTCAAGCATGCAAGCGGTTAAGATTTCCATGGTTTAATATCCAAACGCAAATCTCATGGAAAGTCAATGAAAATGCAACAGCAATGCAGAAAATAAGATGAAGAAAACTGAACCACCGCCACAAGAGTGCATTTTAAAGAGTAGGCTTTGTTGCTAAGGAAGAGTAAGAGAAGAGCAAGACTTCCAAAGAGGGAAAAGAGGAAGTTGTCAAAAAATAGAACGTGGTTGAAGTGACACTGTGTCTTGGAGACTCGGTCACACAAGGTGGTAGGGATTCCAGCTGGAAGAGACCAACCACGATCCCAGGAGGAAGCAGAAGCCCATTCAAAAGGGTGTAGAAGGCTCACGAAGGGATATTTTAAAAGACGTGCACAGAATCAAGGGAAGGAATAAAGGACAGCGAAGCTCCACAGCTCTAACAACAGGGGAAAGCCCTCACCATCTCCAGGCCTGAGAGGAGGGGAGGGAGTGGTTGGTTAACTGAAACCAAGCAAGAGCTAGCAATGGAGAGGGCCGCCTACAAGGGCTGTGGCCTCCGGTGAAGGAAGGCAGCTATTTGTGTCTGGTAGCGAAGGTCCAGGAGAATCAATGCTCTACGCGTTTCTGTCTCTCCCACCCTCCAATTCCCTGTAAATACCTTCACTGGTGCAGCCCATTCTTTCTCATTGTGGGCTAAACATTTGTTCCTAGGCGGGGGCGGGGGGGACCTCCAAAAGGCCACAGTACATAAACGGATATACAACATACTTGTGGTATGAAAATCGCATGGGAGACTTAGGACAGAATGTCCTAAGACAGCTCCTTTAGGGAAGATGATAATGAAACATAGATGAGAAGCGCTGGCTAATGAGCCCAAAGCTCAAGGGCGAGGGTCCAGTCAGGGTAGCTCCTTGGCAAATGAACACTCAGGCCTTATTAAATTTTTTCCTGACCGCTACCCTTTCTATCTCTGCATCTATGCACAGAGACAGATGGCGGTTAGGATCTGGGGAAACCACCTATTATGTAGCAGAACAACCAATGAGGGAAATTAGCAAAATGTTCACAATCACAGTGAACCTTGCCATTAATATAGAAATTACTTTCGTTTTGGGTATATTTAAATTTTATTTAAAAATATATTTTTGTTAATAGTAATTTTTTTTTTAATTTTATTTTTGAGACAGAGAGAGACAGAGCATGAAGAGGGGAGGGTCAGAGATAGAGGGAGACACAGAATTGGAAGCAGGCTCCAGGCTCTGAGCCATCAGCCCAAAGCCCGACGCGGGGCTTGAACTCACGGACCGCGAGATCGTGACCTGAGCTGAAGTCAGATGCTTAACCGACTGAGCCACCCAGGCGCCCCTAAAAATATTTTTTTAATATTTATTTATTTTTGAGAGAGAAAGAGAGACAGACAGACAGACAGAGTGTGAACAGGGGAGGAGCAGAGAGATAGGGAGACATAGAACCAGAAGTAGGCTCCAGGCTCCAAGCTGTCAGCACAGAACCTGACGCGGGGCTAGAACTCACCATGAGATCATGACCTGAGCCAAAGTTGGATGCTTAACTGACTGATCCACCCAGGTGCCCCTAGGGTGTATTTTAGTAATTACAAAAAGTGAGGAGATAATTCTAAGGCATACCTACATTATTGCTAATTTGCGAATTTGGTATTACATAATGAACAAGTCAAATTTGACAATAGGGCTGAATTAAGGCTTTCAGAAATCCTAAGCACCAAACAGATTTTGGTGTTCTCCCCCATCCTCACATTAAAATTAAAATGTATCTATATCTATATCTATCCATATCCATATCCATATCTATATCTAAATATCTATCTATATATGCACACACATATATCTTAACATGGCCACATCTCCATGTGTGCTTTAAAAGAAAATTTCTCTTTAAATTACCTGATTATAATATTCTGGATAATTAACCAAATCTGAGCTTTTCTCATTTATTTTTGGTGCACCTGCTTTACCGATATGCAAAGTGTATGTTTAGTCTCTATGTGCAGTAAAATAGCTTTGACCAGAAATAGTGGTAATGTGTATCTTCTGACCATATAGCTCATTATTATCAAGTGCATTATTTCCATGACTTGTCAAATTGAAAATGTCTTGGTAAGATTTTCATCCAGGTCTGTTTTGGGATCTAGCTTTAATGTAGAGAGTGTCACTGTGTGTTTCGTTTTAACTTCATACAAGGAGCCCCATGTCACTTTCATGGTGAAAAAGCCCAGCATGGCTGTCAGATATCAGTAAATAAAGTCCAGACTCCTCTGCCGGGTTTTCAAAGTTCTTCCTATCAGAGCCCCCAGTCCACATCCACTTCACAGTCCGATGTCTTTGTCGCTTGGGCCCTTTGCTTCTTTCCTGTCTGCAAGCTCTTCTGTTTCAGACTTTTCTGTAGTATATTCCCCTTCTCCTGCAGATTGCCCGTTCTGTGGAGAACCTGTGGGGACCTTGGTAAAAGTGTAAAGGCCCACTCCCTGTCCTTTGGTGAGCCTGGGCCTCAGTTCTAAACCCTCTAGGTGACTCTGAAATCACACACTAAAATAATTTTGTGTTCTCAAACGCAAAGTGTAAGCACTGGCATTTGGTCTGGCACCAAACTACTTTACTTCTAGGCCTGATTTCCCAGAGTTCCTAGTCATGTGACATTCTGTAATTTTTTTCACTTCTCTGTGCCTTAGTTTCCTCATCTGTAAAATGGGGATATTACAGCACATGCTCAAGAGTATTGTTCTAAAGATTGAAGGAGCTAGATGTGAAGTGCTTAGAAAAAAAATGTCTGGCACATTAAATGTGCACAATAAATGTTAGCTAAATGGCCCTTTATATGTCTGGAAGTGTCGATGTTGCTGTCTCAGTGCCTAATCAATACAGGCAGGCCAATTACTTTTGGCATTGAGAGAACTTGTGATCCTGTACCAAATTCTCAGGAAACAGGGTGTGTAAACCTGTGACTGGCAACCTTGATTCCATATGAGGATTGCCCAAGGCTTAAAAAAATACTGTTGTCTGGAAAAAAAAGCAAAAAAAAAAAAAAAAAAAAAAACAAAAAAAAACAAATCAAAAAACCCCACAAAAAACTGTTGCCTGGGTTCCTCTGCCAAAGGCTGGACTTAATTGGTCTGGGGGTGAGACACAGAAGCAGGGATTTTTAAAAGTTCTCTAGAAGATTCTAACGTGTAACCAGGGCTGCTTAGGGAACCTGATCAACACTGGCTGAGGCAGTTGATTAACAATTAACCTGAAACAGCTGTCTTTTTGTAGTATCAAGATCACCAGTAATCTTCTGCTTTTTGAAATACTAGTCACTAGCTAATTAGCCACTATCTGTAACCATGCTGGGCTGCAGTCTGAAGGTTGAACCAGATATGGGTAATTTATTGTCTCAGCCATAGTTGTAGTGGAAGGTCCATGAGATGAGAGGAAGTCACAGAGAAGGCTCAATCCTGTTGGCTGGTTCCTCACAATGAACCATCAAGATAATCTGGTCATTCTATTTTAGATAATGTTTCTCAAGTTGTGATCCAGACACCTAGCACCAAGATCTGGTTTCTAAATACTACTCTGCACTAAAAGGAGTCAAAGCTCCTTGAAGAAATGGCTGCCATCAGGGCTGGGGCATGGAAAGTATAATATGAGCTTGGCCATCTGGTTGACCGGAAAGCAAGGGATGGTCAAAGAATGATGGGGACATATCTAAAGGGCACAGAAGCCATCTTAAAGGATGGGGCCCTTGATAGAAACTAATTATGATCCATTGAATACAATAAAAAAAAAATATGAGTTGAAAATGATATAAATAAATAAATGAATAAATGAAAGACTGGTGAATAGGGAATATTTTACATAGTTTTAACGCACCTCCCCACAAGATGTACATTAACTGCAAATAGAGAAAAGAGCAGCTACACAGTGATGAAGCCTTACTGATACCTCTTTGGTCAAATAAAGTGAGCATCATCAGTGATGGGTCGTATTGAAGTCATGGGTGACTTACATCATGTCATGAAAAGAACACAGCATTACCTCTGTGACAGCTCTGTAAAGATCCATAACTTGAATCCAGTCATGAAAAATCATCGGACAAACCCAAATTGGGAACATTCGACACTATAACTAGCCTGCAATCTTCAAAAGCATCAAGGTCAGTAAAGTCAAATTAAAACCTAGGAATCCTTCCCAACTGGAGGCAGGAGAGTAGAGATAGGACAACAAAATCAGACATGTGATTTTGAACTGGATCTCTTTGTTACAAAAGACATTATTGGGGAAATCGGGGAAACTTAAATAGGGTCTGAGTATTAAAGGTAGTAATGTATCAGTGTTCACTTTCTGATTTTTATCTTTCTATTCTGCTCACTTAGGAGGGCTGCTCATGTTTGCAGAAAGTGCACAGTGAAATATTTGGGGGTGAGGGGCACCAGATCTGCAACATTCTCCTGAGTGGTTCAAGAAGAAAATGTTTCTTTGTACTTGCAAATTTGCTCTAAGTTTGAGATTATTTGTCTAAAATAAAAACCAAGTTTGAAATAAAAATGGTGCTCCAAAGATGCACTGCACTGAGTTAAAATACAGCTTTCTGATTTGGTGGCAGGCTGGGACTGAGGGCAAGAATCTACGTTTTTAGCATTCACCGTAAGTGGCAGCTTTAGATTGAAGGAATAAGAAGCTCCCCTGAGAGTAGCAGTTTGCGCCGTTCACCAAACACTCAGCAAAACCACCCCACTTTTACCCTGCATTCTAGAGCAAACCTCCCCATCCCTCCACCCCTTTCCTCCCCAAACCCCCTATCTATTTTCTTTCTGCCAGCAGCAAAGATTGTTAGAGATCAGTAGGGAATTCTTAGGACAGAGAATTGAGAAATGATTCTAGCGATCTGCCGGTGTTTTTATCCAAGGAGAATAGAATACCCTGTTTTTCTCTGTGTCGTTCCTCAGGCAGGGCAATCCCTGGAGATGGGAGTCATTTCCTAAGACTGCCTCTGGTGGCTCCAGAGTGGCAGGAGTTAGGGGTGAAGAGGCATGCTAGAGCAAGGTATTAGGAGAGCCTGCTGCGCATCAAGGTAATTCCAGCGTAGGTGGACTGGTTTAAGACTCTCTCCGGGATAGTTGGAAAGCACAACTTTGTTACAGTAGAAAATTGAAATTTTGAAATATAACGGCAAAACCCGAATGTGAAAATCCAACAAGGTTCAAATAGCAATACTTCTTAAAGACAAAGCAAAACCAAACCTTTCTCTACTTAAAAATTAATATCTAATATTATAAGCCATCAAATGTCCTCTTGGCACCGTGCCAGCACTGGGAAAAAAAAAAAAAACCCTCTAATGTAGCTCTGTAAACCCAAGGACTGAGTCTTCAACAAAACAAAACAAATACATTCTTTATCTTCAGTTTTGGAAATCAAAATGGGCAGAGTCTGAATTACTCACAGATACTGATAACACTGAAAGAAACTTAAAAACAAACAAACAAACAAAACTTTGTATATGGCCTGATAAACTGTCTTTCCCTTTGGCTTTTAGTAGCTAACTTAGGATCGCTTTTCATGTGAGTCCTCTGGACAATTCTGGAGGACTTTGAAAAGAAAGTTTCCCCATCTTTCTGTGAAATGAGATGTTCTCAGAGGACTATTTGGCTATTAAAACTCATGATTCAAAGCTTTTAAATTAAGGATGAAAATATTTACTGGGCATGAAAGAAAGAGCTCATAAAGAATCAATTTTCATGAATTTGATGGTTATGTAGAATTACAGAATTTGATATTTAGAGGGGACCTCAGGGATATTAGGTGAAGGATTTGATCCTGTGCCTAAGATCGAAAATAGAATTCAGGTGTAATGGTTCCTAGTTCAGGGCTCTTTCCACTAGCTTGCAACCACATTTCCCCTTTCCTTTCTTCTTCCCTGCCTCCTGTCCTACTTTCTTTTCTTCTTTAATTTCTTTCTTGCTTTCATCATAAATGACAGCAATTCCACCATTATCCATTAACTGGAAAACTACTGATTGAAAATAAACAAGACAACAACAGTAATAAACACCTCTTGTTGGGAGAGAACATATTGGAGTCTATAGTATCTAAAGCATCTAAAACAATCTTTTCTGTGAGTTATCTTCCTTGTTAACACATTTGTGTTTTCTCTATTTTGTTGTTATTGACAATAAGTTTCTTCATGACTGAATATTTTGCTTTTGCTTAATTGGAAAATTAGCCTCATAATGGGCTAATGTGGCCTTCCTAGGGTGCAGGGAGTGAGAACTACCTGGACAGACATGATGGAAGGTAGGAATAAGAATTCTTTTTCTTGGAAAGTTTGAACTAAGTGTAAGCCGGGTACAACTTCTATTCTAGATTCAGTTTTTGTGGAGAACATAAAAAGACTCATCCTTGACTCCTCTCTCTCTCTTTCAGATGCCACATCTAATGCCAGGATGCCTCACTCAAGTGACTTGAGCATTGATTCTTGCTGTTGGCACAATACCTCAGTTTCTTGCCATGCATACCTTCCCACAGTGCTGGTGGAGTGTCCTCAGGACATGGCAGCTGCCTTACCCCAGGGCGAGTGATCCAAGAGACAGTCAGGCAGAAGCCATACTTTTCTATGACCTACAATTTTATGACCTAGAATATTGTACACCATCATCAGATATTCGGATCCAGAACCCTCAAGCTAAGCCAATTCCTGATCCACAGAAAGTCTAATGTAATAAATGCTATTTTGTATTTTAAGCTGCTACATTTGGGATAAAATTTCAGCCAGCAATACATAAATAATACTGCATGGGTCACCATTTGACTTACTATGTATTATATTTTATTTACTATTTTAAAATCTATTAATGACCATCCCCACAGACCCTAGAATATAAGCCCCCCCCACAAAAAAAAAGGGTTTATGTGTATGTGTGTGTGTGTGTGTTCAGTCCCTAAAACAGTGCCTATGCTGTCAATGAGTGTGTATTTAACAAAACTATGTGGAATGAATACTTAGAAAAGCTATATCTGGATGGTGGGGAGATAAACTGATGTGGCTGGAGGAAGGATGCTGTGGGAAATCTCTGTGACACCACTATTTTGCACAACTCCAGGGGACGCTGTTCCCACTGTATTCAATGTGAATGGAGACTTCTGAGAGCACAGCTCCATGTGAAATTCATTTTGACCTTGTAGATCCCCTGAATGGGCTTTGGGGACCATCCACAGTGTTCCATTGGCCACAGTTTGAGAAACACTCATCCAGGAGACTAAGACCACAGGAAGTTGGAAAAAGACCAAGCCTCAGAAGAGAGATCCTTGTTCTTAACATCTTACAAAAATATCAGAGAATTACCAAAATTCAGGGGCCCACGGGGCTGGACAATGTGTGTCTCAGTGGCAGATCTGAACTGACAGCCCATAACCAGAGACCACCTCCCCCTTCATGCCCCTGATCTAACATGGGACTCCCCATGCAATTTTAGAGGCAGGAAGTAGAAGCCAAAGAATGATTGAGGGGGAAAATATTGGAGGTAGACCAGTTTCTCAGGAAGCTTGACTTGAAGATAAAAAATTTGGGGGCACCTGGTTGGCTCAGTCGGTGGAGCATATGACTCTTGACTTTGGGGTTGTGAGTTCGAACCCCATGTTGGGTGCAGAGATTACTTAAAAATAAGATCTTCAAGAAAAGGATTGAGATCAAGGAGAAGGTAGATTGGGTGAAAGTCCATTTGGGACAGGAACTAATGTGGTTTGTGGGGGCCGAGGAGGGCTAGTGAACCTATAGGAGAGAGAAGAGGAAAAACACCTAGGGAGATAGGAGATTCAGCCAATGCAGTTTAAGTCTTTTCTCCATTTGGAACACTCTTGTTGCTATTGAAAGGAATTTCAAGCGTTAGTAAACAAAGTGGGTGAGTTTTTGAGGGAGGGAGTTCCTCCTGTTTTGATTCAGTACACTTTGACTGACTGGCTCTTCTGTCCAGAGATTGTGCCGGCAGTTTCCACATATCATCTTGTTTAAATTCCGACACTCCCACAGAGTAGGTTTTTCCCTTCATTTAACAATGAGGAAACTGACCTTTAGGTTAGAAAAACTGCCAGAGTAGGAAGCAGAAGTTGTACAGTTAAAAGTTCTGTCCACACTTCTGTTGAACTGCTCTTTCTCCACAGGTAGGAGGGTCCGCATATGTGATCACCCAAGCCAGAAGGCCTCCAACAGTGAACGGCAACATTACCAATAATACGCCAATGCCAACAGGCATAAATGGGGGCTGCCTGGGTCACATAGCACCCATGGTTACTCTGGCCAGGTAGGTTCATCCTTCTTGCTTATAGAAAATGCCTTAATACTTGAAATCATAATAATTAAAATCCTAATGAAACAGGACTCTGTGGTCAGAACCACAGCTCTGTTTAATGGGTAAATGTGGAGAGCATGACCATTGGACCCTTCTACCGGCTCGCTCTGAATGGCCTTGAATCATGCAGAACTTAAAGAGCATAATTAAAACAAGATGGTGACATGGACTTTTATTGTATTCTGATTTTCACCATGGAAATTTTACACTTTGCTTAAATTCTTGGTATTTTAAGGTTTAGAGGATAAAACAAAGCTTTACTTAATGAGAAAGCTGCTTTTTCTCATTCCTGCTTCTTCCTCTTTTTTTTTTTTTTTTTTTAAACCTGGTCAGTCACTAAGCTCATTTGAGTGATGGCAAAGTCAAAATTGTGACTGCCTGATTTTATCCTTCGCTGCACTCGTCAAAAAATTAAATTAAAGATCATGCTTATGAATATAACGCATGAACTGCTGCATGGCATTCTGAAAGATAGAATGTCCCTTCTGTCCAGCTACTCACAAAACAACATGTCACATGATACATTAATATGCAGGAAAAATAATAGGGCAGAGAGAAAATTCTACCTCTTAGGACATACAAAGTGCATTCCACCAACGGTTCATGTGTTCAGAAAAATTAATTTTAGTCAAGACAATAATAATAATACCTCTAATAGCTACATTAGATCCTTCAAACTTGCATAGTGCTTTCTAGTTTCCAAAATGTTTCCACATGTAATTTCATCTGACAAAAGAAATCATTAATATTTTAAAGTGCAGTATAGGGCTGCTTGATTTAGCACTGCAAGGGCTCGGGTTCCTGAAGGATGTGCATCCCATGAAGGCTTGTTGAATATTCTATGAAGAGGCAATTGTAGAGCGAGAGCCAAAGTGCTAGTGCTTTCTGCAAAAAGATGGTGGAAAATAGCATTCATTACCAAAAGCCACTGAAGACTTTGGAGATGAATGTTTGGATAAAATTACTATTCTAAATTTGCTACTGAAGTTTAGAAGTATAATGTCTCTAGTTTTTAAATGAAAATATGTTTTTTGATAAATATATAAAACAATTCTCACCATATATATTTTTTTTCAATTACACACAAATTTAGAAAGTTGAATATCGAACTCTCCCAAATCTGCCCCTGCCTTTTCTCCACTCCTCTAAGTTCCTGAGAGCAATTAAAAATAATAATAATAATAATAAATGCTTATTTATTTTTGAGAGAGAGAGAATAATAATAAATGTTTATTTATTTTTGAGAGAGAGAGAGAGAGAGAGAGAGATCACAATCAGGGGAGGAACAGAGAGAGAGGGAGACACAGAATCTGAAGCAGGTTCCAGGCTCTGAGCTGTCAGCACAGAGCCTGATGCAGGGCTGGAACTCAAGAACCTCAAGTTCATGACCTGAGCTGAAGTCTGACGCTGAATGGACTGAGACACCCAGGCGCCCCCTATCTACCTATTTCTTGAATACATGGCTGAACTGGTGGCTTTTAAAGGGAACTCCTTAGAAGCCAGAAATGAAGGGGATTGAATCAAGATTCTAGGGCCCCTGAGATGGGGCCCTAGAATTTGTAGTTCTAACAAGTCTGAGATGGGGCCTGAGAATTTTTAGTCTAACAAGTTCCCAGGGATGTTGGTGATGCAGATGGAGGAACAGTCTTTGCGAACCATTCACTAGAGCTTTGGTTCAAATGAACCACACACATGAGGCGTAGGACCAGTGCTTTGGTCCTGAATATAGTACAAAATTTTCCTGTCTCAATTTTAGCACTGAGGAAGAAAGGAAGAACAAAGTCTCTGTTGAGATTTCCTAATCTTATATATGTACTAACATGGGCTTAGCATCAAGTGGCAAACAAAAAACATAATAAAAAACTCTAAGCCAAGTATATAGTTTAAGGTTTTCCTAAATTGGCACTATCTTCAGGTATCTCAGAAACAAAACTGTAAATAAATAAACTCTTCATCCAACTTCAAAAACTTCCCACAAATAAAAATCTAAATAACATGGCAATAAAAAAACACAGAATATGTAAGGAAATTACTGTAATCATGAATCTGCAAAAAACAATAAACCACAGAATTTGACTTATACAGACTAGAGATATTGAAATTTCAGATACAGATTATTTAAAAAAATATTTTATGTGGTTAATAAATAAGGAATGACCAGCCATATTTTAAAAAGAACCAAATAAAACTTGTAAAAATTAAAGTGATAAGAACAGAAATCAGATTAAATAGAGTTAAATAAAATTAGAAAATTGAGTGACAGGCTTGAAAAAATAACCATAAAGGAGTAGCAAAGAGAGATAGGGATACAGAAAAGGAAAAACAAACAAACAAAAAAAAACAAACTAAAAACACAGGAGTCCTGAAGGACAGAGAAAGAAGGAATAGAGAGTGGTGGAAATGTAATATATGGTGAGGTAATAGAAAAAAAAACAGAACTTTAGTTAAAAAATGTCCATTCCTAGGGCACCTGGATAGCTCAGTCTGTTAAGTGTCCAACTCTTGGTTTCGGCTCAGGTCATGATCTCACGGTTCATGGGTTCGAGCCCCACATCAGCTCTGTGCTGACAGAGAGGAGCCTGCTTCAGATCCTGTCTCCCTCTCCCTCTGCCACTCCCCCTCTCATGCTCTCTCTCTCTCTCTCTCTCAAAAAAAAAAATAAATAAATAAACATAAAAAAAAAGTCCATTCCCATAACCATGAAGCACATGAAATCCTAAGAAGGATAATGGGGAACCCACACTGAGGTACATCAAAATGAAACTGAGTGACATCAAAGATAATGACCAGACTGTCAATGCAGCCAGAAAGAAAAGACAGACCTCCTAAAAAGAAACTGCTAGATGGAGATATTACTTCTTAACAATTACAGAATTGATAAGACTGGGGAAAAAATCTTACATGTTGCAAGAAAATAACAATCAACCTCAAATTTTTTACCCAGAAAAACTGCCTTAAAAAAAAAAAGGCAACATGATAATGTTTTCACACAAAGCCTGAGAGATTTTCAATGAAGGAACTTCGAAAGAATTTCCTGGTGGGAGATAGAGGAAAGCTGTCAGAAGAGCATGGTTTATTAATGGTGCCAAGTTTTCTAATGATATTCTTTCAATTAAGTTTGTGTAAGAAGAAAATTGGTCCAAATTCTTGAGAGCTGGAATTGCTGGAACTTGTATTCACTGGGTGTTTCTTAAACAATTGCGCCTATAATTTGCTGATTCATGGATGGCTTATCATTTAAATCAGAGGCCAGCCAATCTGAAGTTACTAATTATTTCATTATTGGTATGGTGTTGCAGAGGGTCAAGTCAGAGAACACTGGGGTCCATGAAAGTTCAATCAAAACAGTGAGAATAAAACTATATCCCAAAGTCCACAATATAAAAAATGCAAGTAAATACATTTAGAAATTGTTTGATTATTTATTTTGATGTTCAGTACTTGAGTACAATGTTTACTAAAGTAATAACGCTTTCAATGGAGGCTGCAATGAGGGCAACATTGCCTCCTTCAACAAAACTAGTTCTAGTTTCCAGAAGAGAGAGAGGGAAAAGGATTAGTGGAGGTATGTTGTTTCTAGAAAAAAGAAGACATTCTGACATTAACAAACTGGTGGACTTGGGTGAGTTAGAAAACCATTTGCAGTCTGCTTTAAAAACAGATCTGTAGAATGAGAAAATTGCCCATATGTTCGCAGAATTCTTCTGGATCAAAATATAGTTGTTATGGTTATATATGCTAGAAAATCTAGGTGAAATTGCGTTCCAGCTCTACTCTCTGTGATCCTGTCTGAAAATGGTTATTATAAGGTAAACTGAGGTAATCAGTAGGACCTTTGAGAGTTGGAATCAGGGCAGAGAACCCAAAGGTAGGGGAGAAGAGAGATGAGGCTAACTGATGGGGAATTAAGCTGAGTGATCTATAAATAAAAATACCAGAAGCTTCTCTCCAATTTTAGGGAGACGACCAAGTTGGGAAAGGACTGAACTCGAAAATGGGAAGAAGACTACAGAGAAGGGTCATGATCCTCATTACCCCTCCCCCAGGGACACAATATTCCATTTGTGCATCCAGTGGGAAAGAATTGTAACTCTTTGCTAAAGATTGTAACTCTTCTCATCCTGAGAGGAAGTGAAACATATGCGACAGTACTGAATTCAGGAGGTAGTTTATTTTGTCAACTTAGAAACTGACAAATAATGAGTGCCCATGATAGAATCATCTACCACTGGCATGTCAGATTATGCTCCCTTTTTTCGCTGTTTTCCCGGCAACTTTTAGTTTTTTGTCCTAAAAGTCATATGAGAAACAAACACACAATTCCTGTTTCTATGGAGTGGCTAACATTTACATTTCACCATGATGCCACAGACACAACACGCCTGGCACTTTTGCGCCTCCGAGCACATTCTGCGACCATATATTCAGGTGAGGTAAAGCCATATTACCTAGTCATACTGAGATTATGGAATGATGTGCTAAACAATGCACATTATTTAGGAGGTGAAAGAAGTTTCCACACATTTGAAGGAGCAACTGGGAGGAATACTCCTGCTAATTTAAGGTGGCAGAGCTGCTACAGTTCAGGGCTCACCATGTGACACTCGCAAAGAAAACAGGTTCAGGCTCTAGAAAACAACTTTTGAAGACAGGAACTGCTAGGGGAGGTGGAGCCTCTCTGAGAAAAAGGCAATTGTTGTTTTGCCCCTCATCTCGTGGGCTGAAGAGATTATCCAGGAAATGACATCATTAGGGTAGGAGATGAATGCCTGGCCAGTTTCTTACTGCGTGGGGCCAGTTAGAGTTGCCGGCCTACTCCGTGATTCTAAGTGTCCTCCTCTGAATGATTCTAAGCTCTCAAGCCCATTTCAGTGAATTAGGACGGTGGGCACCCTCTCATGGTGCTGATTATGTTGGTAATTATAATAGCCATCATGAATGCCAGGCCCCTGCTAGGCACTTTATACACACTATTTCTGCTGTTAACTGTTAGGTGGAAATGTTTATCCCTCACCCCTCAACCAAAGGGCAGAGAACATTCACTGCTGTGCTCTTCTCTCCATCCTCCCTTCACTTATCCAAGCCTGGGGGAAGACACAGTCCCTTTTTTTTTTTTTTTTTTTTTTAGAGAGAGAGAGAGAGAGAGCTCACAAACAGGGGAGGGCTGTGGGAGATGGAGTGAGAGAATTCCCAAGCAGGTTCTATCCTTTCAGTGCAGAGCCTGACTCGGGGCTCGATCACACAGCTGTGAGATCATGACCTAAGCCAAACATCAAGAATTGGAGGATTAAATTACTGAGCCACCCAGGTACCCCAGAAACAGTCCCATCTTGAGTCTCTCTCAGACCCACCTGTCCACAGAGAGGGCATGTCCTGATCTGTTCTTTTACATTTAATAAGCTCAGGGTAGCCTCTGTCCAGGCAATGGGGATACGTGGACAGTGGTACTTGCTCCTGAGGGGACACAGGTTATGCCTTTCATATTCAGGAGTGAAGTCCAGCATGTAGGACACCCATTTGGGGGCAGGGCCACCAGATGCTCTGAACTAACCTCATTAGTAACAAAGCTAATGTTTTTGATTTCAAACTTTCTTAGAGCTTTGCCTTCTCGGCTGGTTCTGAACAGAGGTGAGGGTGAAGGCAGTGTTGGAACCCCCGCACTCATGCAGAGGCCATGCTGTCACGGAGGTGAGATGCTCAGGATCTCCCTTCAAGAGAGAATGTGATGCCAGGAGTGGAGTTAGCTGACAGCATCCACTGGTCACACTTTGGAGATCGCACGGCAGCCACTTTCTCCCCAAGCTGCTTGCAGCCAGTGAGTTGAGCTGGAGGAAAGGGGTCCTGGAGCCCGGCCATTCCTGCCCGGTGCAGGTCAACTGTAATGGCCGGGGTTTGTTCTGAGCCTCCCCAGACTTTCTCAGACTGCACTGCAGACTGGCTCTTCCTAGCTAATCTTCCTTCCTTCCCTCCTCTTCCTCCTCCTGCTCCTTCCCCTGCTCCTCCCCATTTTAGCCTTTGAGGCTTTTCTGCCTTCACATTTCCTGCACTTCTGTTTCATCTTGGCATCTTCCCCAAAGACTCAAGCCGACACCACCAGCATTCTCATACTCTCCATTTCACAGTGGAGTGAAAGTGAGGCTCCAAAGACAGAAAGTAGAAAGCAAAAATACATTTCCCTTGAAGAAGTTCATGCATACTCGTGTATGTTAGAGATCCCCTTAAAAAATACCTAATTTACATTTTCAGAGAAAAATTTGAATACCTTGTAGGTGGCACTTAGCGTGGCCACTAAGTAAAAGAGACAGCTTCATTTCTTCAGAAAACTGAGCCCAATGGGACCTGCCCATTCAATGCAAAGATAACACTGGCTTTTTGAGAGTGGAAGGAAACACTAAAGACTGGAAGAATTTCCGCACCCACTCCTGACTTTGGATTCAGGACTCAGAATGTGTTCGTGAAAAAAAGCAAATGATCTCAATAAGGCAAAGGCCACACACTGCTTGTCACCTAGAGGTCTCCACCTAACTTGTAAGCACCACCTGCAATTTGAGCATTTGTAGGAACAGAAAATACATTGCACCGAGAAACCGTCTTCTTCAACTTGGTTTTTACCTTCACAAGTTAAACCTAAATCTGGTGTTTTTTTTCTCACATTCAGGGGAGTATCAACATATTAGGAAAGGATAAAGAATTTTTCTGTGATTTCTGCACCCTCAGGAACATCCGAACATGAGAGCACATGCGTAATGTAAACATTAACCAGAAGTTTCTTTTCAGGGAGTAATTTTTTAGAGACCAGAAGAAAAGGACTCACCTTCGCTAGAGTCTTTGGAACCCTCTGGCTTCTTTGCTTTGCTCTTCTTGTGGGGTGGAGAGAGGCCTTTTGGCTCTAACACCTCTGGAAGCATAAAGATTTAAAACATTCTTATGTAGGTATTAAATATTTTAAATTATGTTGAAACTTAAAGTTCTTTTTCTTACCCCCGCAGTAAACCCACATGTGCAGTGAAGCTTGATCACAGGTTCATGTGTCATTTTGGCTAAGCTGAATTTCGGCAACAGCCTGTGATTCTCCAGTGCACATAGATGGGCATTCAGGCTTCAGCTTAAACATCTTTTCGTTACCATTATTAATGATTCGCACAAATGTGAAAACTTAGACGCTCATTTTATTTTATTTTAAAGTTTATTTATTCATTTTGAGAGACACAGAGACAGAGTGAGCAGGTGAGGGGCAGACAGAGAGGGAGACAGAATCCCAAGCAGGCTTCACTCTGCCAGCACAGAGCCCCACGTGGGGCTTGAATTGTGAAATCGTGACCTGAGCAGAAATCAAGAGTTAGATGCTCAGCCGACTGAGCCACCCAGGTGCCTCTTAGATGCTCTCTTTTTTTAATTAAAAGAAATTCTCCACAAGGAAACCCCATTTTTTTTTTCCTCCACAGGAGATTGATTTAAAACTTCATGGATTAACTGATAGCTGCCATTGTGCAATTTCCTTTTACTAAGTCCTTCAAGTAGAGCCAGATGAAGCTGCAGTGTCTCATTTTGGGGTGGGGGGGGGCATGGTGCTTGAAATTATCCTCCTTCTATTTAGCAGATTTCTTTAGTAGTCCAAATTCTAAACAACTTCTATATGTCCCCAGTTTAATTATATGTTTCCCACTTTTCTCACTGCTTCCCAATACCCTCGGGCCAAGTCTATCCAAGGAGGCTAATAATTTAAATTCTGAAGAATTTAAACAGAAAGAAAAATTCTAAAGACGGTTTTAGGAATTATATCTCTAAATTCATCCCATTCAGATATAGATACTTTGTTAGGCATTAATTTGTATTTCGAGTCCTGGTCTCTCTACTAAGCTCAAAGCATATCTTCAACTGCCTACATGGCATCTTGTTTTATATCCTGACTGGATGTCTTCTCTTTGCACCTCCATATCCACTCTTCATTCTTTACCTCACTTCCCACCCAGCTGTGCCCTGGGATACGGGTCTCTATGCACCAGTGAAATTTCTGGCTTTATTCCTAAGTGACCAGTGGTCTTCAAGGGCTTACTGTACCCCTCCATAAGCTTACAACCCCAATCTGTTGGCTTCCTCCACTTGACCCTCTCTGTCTCCTGGGTTCTGTAACTATCATCTCTCCTATTTTCCTTTCAGGGCTGGGATTTAACTGTGCCTCCCTCTTTCCAGCCCTAATGATTTTCCCTCACTCAGCTCTCACCAAGCATTTCAAATTTATGTAATAATCCCATTAAGCACAGCTGGAACAATACTCTTGATGTCGGCAAACCTGTTCTCTCCAGAGTATTTCACATCTCACTACCTACCCAAGAGTGTAAACCTCAAAACTGAGCTATTGTCCTTAATATTTCCTTTCATTTACTTTCCCAGGAAGTAATAAGTCCTATCATCTCTGCTCCAAATTCTATCCCATATTCATCCGTGGTGTTCATTCTGTGGAATCATCTGCATCTCTTATCTGGGTTATTACAGTAACCTTCTGGCTTTCTAACTTCCCTAAAATTACTCTCCCTGTAGCAACCAGAGTTATCTTTTAAACATAAACCAGATTCTGTTGCTTACCTGCCTGCCACTGGTCTTGGATCACAGACCAAGACCAATTGGATTGATCCAAATCCAGTTTCATGGGCCAGGGCAACATGCCATTTGGGCTCTACCTACTGCTCTAGCCTCATTTCCCACTTGTGCTTTGGCGTCAGAATTACTGGCTGCCATTGTGTGTTCTTCAACTATTACTAGGCTGGTTTCTGCCTTGGAATCTTCACACCTGCTATTCTTCTTCTCCCCCAAGATACACATTCGTATGTCTATCTTCTTCTCCATTTTTAATCTCAAACCACATTCAGCTCCCGAGAAAGGCCTTCCCTGAATTCCTAATATGAAGGGTCCTTGCAAGGGAAATCTCTCTCAAATACATCATTTGATATATCTGAAATTATCTTGTCCCCTTCTTTATTTCTTTATTGTATGTCTCCCTTCTCCATCCCACCTCCTAAGAATGTAAGTTCCTTTAGAAAAGGACATTTGTCTTTCCTAATCTCTCTTGTGTCCCTGGTACCTAGTAGTGTCTTGAGAATTTCATTTCCAATTGGTTTTATTTCCCCTTTACCCAAGCCTTTCTTTAAGGCCAAGATATAATGGGGCCCATGCCTAATTCTTACTCTCTTAGCAGCTGTCGCCTTATGCCAGGATTCTAAAATTATACTACAGAGCTATGGCGACTCATTTTTCTTTTCCCATTTATTAAAAAAGGAACAGAACAAAAAATTGCATTTGGTAGCTGTACTATTAAAAACTGTGGCATTATGGACTACAAAGGTTTTTTGGGCACCATAGGCTTTCTGTGGTTGCATGGCAGTCACATCGAAGATCATTACCATGGCTAGGGTGAAAAATTTTGCCAATGACTACATTAGCAACTCCCCCAAACTTCTGTCACCAGGTGTGAGATGGATGTTGACCCTTCAGAACGGGTTCAGCAAAAACAGAAATGAGATGCTTGGAACAGCTCACTGAGCACAGATGCTGTGCTCAAAAGGATGCATAAAGTAGGCAAAACGACACTTGCGATATCCCTGGGAGAAGATGCTAAGACTCCCTGGAAGATGCCTCTGAAATGCATCAACTGCCTCTAGGACTAAGAGGAGAATTTCTAATGCTGGGGATTCAACCCCAAACCAGAATTTCCTAAAAGTGAGTTTTTGATCATTAACCTGATTTCCCAACCTGAATGGGAATTCTTGGAGAATGGGTGAGACATCTCTTAAAGACATCTATTTGTTTCTGTTTGTCTAAATTTTGAGATGCGTTTCCCAAAAGTACTTTATTTTTTAAAAAGTTACAGGGCCCTCCTTGGGTAGTCACTGGACGTGGATACATGTTAACCATGAATAGTCATTTATGACATAAGTATAGTATCATTTCCTGACACCCATGGAGGCACTCACTAAATGTCACTGATACATATGGCGTCTGTGCTCAGATTTCTACTTGTGGTTCAGCAGGAACAACTCTCCCTTTGGCCTGGGGAAGCAGAAGGAAGATATCTCCAAAGCAACCCATAATTCTCCTTGACAGCATATCATATTATCTATATTGCCTCTGTTTCTGGCAGAGGGTGGAGACCTGGAGTTTTGTCACGAGCATAGATTTGCCCCCTACAGAACTCAACTGTGCTCCTGACTCTCATGTAGCTGGACTTTCATAGGTGGCTGTTGATTTCCTATTCCTGGTAGGGTCCCATTTCAACAGCCATTCTTGGGAATGGAAGGAGATGGGGAAATGTTTTCTATTGTAGGATAAAAGAAACTGATAAAGGACTTAAAAGGCATCCTAAGCATTTAAGCTGGTCTGTTTCTATCATTGTCCACGAGGGCAGAGCCTCACCTTGAGGATGACCTTGCCTCACATCATCTGAGATGCTCCTGCCTCTACTTACCTGTAGGGTCTGGAGACAGGAGTACAAGGGTATGAACTTTGGGTTCAGACACACCAGTGGGTCAGCTATTTAAGCTAGGAGGTCAGACACACCAATGGATCGGCTATTTAAGCCAGGAATTCCCTTTAAAAAATTCCTTTTAAGCCTTGTGTAATAACAATCCCTGACTCCTACAGTTGTTGCACATCTTAAATGAATTCATGTATGGTGAGTGACTGGCACAAGGTACATACTCAGTTACAATCTGGCTCAGCAGAGGTGTGCTGGGGCTGATGTGAGTGAGCTGACTATACCTATCTCTCGGCTCCCACATTCATTGATCTCATGTTTGGTAGCTTGAAAACACTGTGGTGTGTGTATTTACACTAAGGAAATATGCAAACTCTCCAAAAGGGGGTTCCTGCCACCTGGAGAGTCAGTTCACCTGGCTTTTGGTAGTCAGATTATTATTCACTATCATTCACTAGCCTTTGTTGGCAAGTTATTTGTCCCAAGTAGCCCTTTCCTAGTGTCAGCTGCATTCTTAAAAATCTTTCCAGCATTTCTACTTATATGAGAAGATGTGATGCAGGGCAGAGAAAGGCAGTAGTTAATGGTCTGGATAGAGACCTCTCTTGGAGACCAACACTTCCAAGTGTGAGATGTGGACTGAAGTCAGCCTGCTCACCAATGTCTGGTAGGACCAGTGGCACATCATAGAACCATTCTGCACAGAAATCTCCCGTGATTTCAGCACTCAGATACTAGGAAATGGAGAGCAGCTTCCCAAGCCCATTCTGGCCAGGTGACTTAGCATCCTTGGGCCATTGAGTATGACTTTAACAGCTGCATCCAGCTGCTGGACACGAAACCCCCAGGAAACCTGATGAGACTAAAATCAGAAATGATGATCCAATTAAAGCCCCCCAAACCTCATATGCTGACTCCAATCTTGTGGGCTCTGCATTAGCATTAATAATGATTTTCTTAAAATCACTCAGTGGTTTGGATAGCTAGCTGCATCTCATTAAGAAGTCAACTCCCCTTGCCTAGAAATGTATACTTAGGGCACTTAGGCAAATGATCCTTAGCAAGATAAGGCCCTTAAACTGGCTGGCTGAAAGGGCAGTACTCCCCATGGCTGAAGGATATTCCAAGGATACTTCATATGAGCAGGATAAATGAAAATAGCAGAAATTAACATTAAGTTCGTGGAATTAAATCAAGATGCGGGTGACCCCTTAAAGTCTTTTTTCAACATATGGTTCTTTTAAATAATAAGACATCCCACATGAGTATAGGGATGGATATTCTAATTGAAATTTCACCTTGGGCTTAATGTTTTACAAAAGACAAGCAGAGTCTTTGTCTTAGGTTGGATTTTCTCAAAAGACACTGAGACAACTATTGAGTTCAAATACTTAATGTAAGAGATTATCCCAGAAAGTGCCAGAGGGCAGTAGGGAGGTGAGACAAGAAAGGAGAGGCACCCAATACTGCGTGAGCAAGCTCCACTGTGGACAGTCAGGGCTCAATTCTACTGAGGACCTTTGGGTGATGGTAAAAAAATCTCGTTGTTCAGTACCACACGTTGCCAATGAAGACTTGAAATGTGTCTAGTCTGAATTTAGATATGAATGTAAAATACACACAAATTTCAAAAACATAGTGTGAAAAAAAGGACAATGTAAAATATCAGACTAATAAAATTTTTAGATTGATTATATGTTGAAATCATTATATTTTGGATATATTATGTTACTAAAATATTATTAAATTAATTTCACTCATTTCTCCTTACTTTTTCCAATGTAATTACTAGAAAATCTGAAATTAAACATGAGGCTCACATTTGAGGCTCACATTATATTTCTACTGGATGACACTGGAATACAATATGCCTCCGATGTGTCCTTCAGGGGTCAACCAGCTCTTGCCTATCACTGGCTGAGGGCTACTCCAGGGAAATTAACTTCCTGGCACTTCAAGTGTGCTTTCATGACCAGCAAGAAACACTGATTGCAGAGTCACAAGAGCTTTCCTTAGAAAGCTGTTGGTCTTGTAAAAGAATAGTGAGGGCCAAGGGGATATAGGTAGGGAACTGGCAGCTGCTGTTACAGATCCTGCTCTACCTCCTTCATTCCTGGCTTTTAGATACTTCCTCTACTTGTCCACCCTTCAAACCCACTGCCCTGGGGGACGCTGAGGGAACCATAGGAATCAGACATGTTTGGACTGGAGAAGAAGCTGAAGCTAGACAGAAGTTATAAACATTGCTCCAGTGAGCAGCTATGAAGAAAAGAACGATTATCTTTCCACAAAGACAGTGGGAAGTCAGGGGAGGGATAGAGATTTAACTTAACAAGGAGAAGGACCATTTTAGTCAAACGAGATTGTTTGCCTTGGAATTTAAACAGCTCCCTGTTAATGGAGATGTTCAGACTGTGCTGTCGGTGATTTATGTATGGAGTTCTGGCATCGAAGAGGGGGTTACACAAAATCAGGACCTCTAAGATATCTGTTTTGATTTTGAAACCCAGTCCTATTTCAGGCCTAGAACAGTGTGGTTGCCAAAATTGGGAACATGGAGTTCTTACACCGTGGAATTAAGTTCTATACCTTCCAATATCTGTTAGAGTGAGAAAGGAAAAAAAAAAAAAAAAAGTGATAATTTATTGAGTGTTTACTAAGGTCCAAGAAATATTTCAGGTATGATATTTCATTTAATTCCCAAACAAGACTGTATTATAGTAGTTTTGCCCCTAGAGGTGTAAACTGATGCTTGTAGAGAAAACTTTCACCCAAAGTCAGGAAGTAGTAAGTCAGTAAGTAAAGGAGCTAGGATTGAAATCAGGGCTATTGATTCCTGCATTCATAGTCAAGCATAGTCAAGCAGATCCAAAGCTTGTAACCACTAGATTTCTCTCATCAAACACTGGTCTTTCTTGAGAAGTAGGCATGCATCTTAATTTCTGATAGTGAGAACAATATATCATATGTACCCAATGTATTTTCCAAAGATGGCCACAGCAATTTTTCAGGTCCTACATGCTCTACAAAACCTCACAGCTCCCTGTCAGGATATTGAGCCTATTTTCTCTCCCCATGAGCCTGGGCAGGTTTCTTAATGACTGCTCCAAAAAGATTTTTGTGGAAGTAATTCTTTGGGATTCCTGAGGCTGAGTCTTAAAAAGGTACAGCTCCTGCTGGCTCACTTGCTGTCTCTAGAGGAACCACTTTGGAGCCTGGCTGCCATGCTGTGAGGAAGCCCAGGTTATAGAAAGGCCACCACAGGTGTTTCAGAAGACTGCCTGAGCTGAGGTCTTAGCTAAAAGCCAGCATATCAATTGCCAGCCAGACATACGAGTGAACAAATCTTCACACAATTCCAGCACTCAGCCATTGAGGCTTCCTGATGAGGTCTCAGACCTTGTAGAGCAGCATGATCAAGTCAGCCCTGCTGTGCTCTGTCTGAATTCCTGACCCACAGAATATATGAGCATAATAAGCAGGTTCTTTAATCACTAAGCTTTGGGATGATTTGCTACACAACTGTATTTATTATAACATCAGGTTCCATTGTAAAAATGGAACTTTCAGAAAGCTGGAAGCTTACTGCTTAAATATGCTAATTGTATTAGCCATAAGGGTTAGTTAGCACAATTACTTCTTTATTTTATGACCTCGACTGTACATTTGTATCTTTTTCTTTTCTTTTAATTCCAGGATAGTTACCATGCAGTGTTATTTTAGTTCTTAGTATACAATATTGTGATTCAACAATTCCATATATTACTCAGTGATCATCTAGATAAGTGTATTCATATCCCACTTCACCTATTTTATTAACCTTATTTTGCTTTTCTTTGAAAAACTGTGAGGTGCACATAAACAACAAAATGATCCTTGCCTATCCTTTAAGAAAAAAATCATAAATTTAATACCTGAATCTTCTTTCACGTTAACATCTTCTTCATTATTATCATCTATTTAGAAAAGGGGGGGAAAGACAAAAGAAACACTCATATGAAAGCTAGTAAGCTCAGAATTCTCCAGTTTGACTAATACAACTTCAAAGGCCAAAAAGAACTCAGTAGAAAAGAGTGTTAGAACATGCATTTCGATTGTCTTATATTATTATGCTAAGTTAATACAAGGTAATGTAAATATACATCACAGCACAATTTAACACCTAGGGTTCACATTTCCTTTTAAAAATTGTTATGTATGCATAACAAAGTACATACACAATCATTTGTTTTACTTATGCAAGTAATGCATGGTCACTTTGGTCATTTCAGTTTCTAAAAAGATGAAAAATAAAAATCGCACACTTCAAATGCCGCACTTTCTCTGTCAATGAAAGGGATGCGCGCTCATGTCAAGTATCTGAGAAATGTGGAGCTCACCACTTGGGTTTAGGCTGACAGCACCCATTCCCTGCACAGCACCGTGGAAAGTGCTAGTTTCCTACATGTGCAAATCTAAACCTTTAACCATGTATGTTCAAGTGCCCACCCCCCAGCCCGCCCCAGTTGGCATCATTCCCATTCAATTCCACTCATCCCAGTGAAACCCCCATTAATTGGGCAAGGACGCGTGCTTCCTCTACCCTCTGGGTGACATGTTTGCTTTTTGAACTTTTGATATGTTGTCATCTCTTCTCCTTCAATGTTCCTTACATCCAGGCAGTATGAATCCTGCCTGTCTTATTTCCACATTTTCTCCTCTCTATTCACATCACTGCAACTCGATTCAAACTCTGCCATTTGCCTTCCCTATTTTGTGGTTTCCTAACTGCTCTTCTTTTTTTCTCACTCCTGACTCCAATTTCTTTTACACACAGGTGCAAAATCCATCTTAAAAGAGAGCTCTGATCTGGTTTACGACGTTGCAGGGATTCCTGTCTGCCTAATGAAAAGGGTAAGGATTAAATGAGATAATACCACCTAAAGCACCAGGACAGTTACTGAAATATTAAATGCTAAATATTACTTATTATTACCACCACATCATATGTCTACTTGTTAAAATATGTATCCTTCAGATGCCCATCTCGACATCATAAATTCTGCAAAGTTAAAGACTATGTCTTATGTTCCTTTGTATTCTCTAGGACCTAATGTTAATTTTATAAATTAAAATCCATAAAGAAATTTCTGCTGAATAATATTTCTGAGGTTTTTAAAAATTTTTTCTTTGATTTTTTTAGTCAAACTGGAGAATTCCTGTGTTTATATTTCTTATCTACCTCTTACATTGTAGGACATGCTTCCAAATGATGATTTGCAAGCAATGGGGACTCAGTAAAGATTTGTAATTTCCACCCAGACATACGCTTTAAATTTAGTCATTTCTTAGCCAAATTTATACAATGTGGCATTCTTCAAAGTGCTAATTATAAATGAAGATTATAGATATACCAGTCACTGGGAATGGAAAATGTATTTAAGTTGAGGTTTTAGGAAAATAATTCTTGATGGCCATGGTTAATTTTTAAAGAAGTAAATTTCAGGGCGCCTGGGTGGCTCAGTCGGTTAAGTGTCCGACTTCAGCTCAGGTCACCATCTCGCACTCCATGAGTTTGAGCCCCGCGTCGGGCTCTGGGCTGATGGCTTGGAGCCTGGAGCCTGCTTCCGATTCTCTGTCTCCCTGTCTCTCTGCCCCTCCCCGTTCATGCTCTGTTCTCTCCTTGTCTCAAAAATAAATAAACGTTAAAAAAATTATAAAGAAGTAAATTTCTTTCCATTCAAATTGTTAGAAACATTAGTGAATAGCTGTATACTTTATTTCTTTCATTTTTTTCTCTGAATATAATTTTGGGAGAAAGAATATCTTTCTCTTAGAAATATAATTCTCTAACTAAATTATTATCAAAATGTTACAAAGTAAACTCTTCACAGATTCTTCCCTGAACTTAATAGATTTAAATAAAATTTTATTTTTCAGAGCATCTAAAGTATCTAGACCATCAGACTTTCTGGAAATCAGAGTGGGATGAAAAAAAGTCTCCACAGTTTCCAGGAAAAGATAAAGGAAGAGTCAAAGATCTCTTTGCTTGTCATCTATGTATCCATTTGTCTGTCTGGCAAACACTCCTCCATAGCCTATTGTAGGTGTAGCTTTGTGTTTGGAGAAATAAAATACCAAGACAAATCTAGACACAATTGTCTACAAACATTATTAGTAAGGAAAGCAAGACATGCAGATCAATTTGAATATATAATAGAGAGTAGTCAGGGCCATCACAAAAGGTATCAGGGGAGGGATAGCTGCTTCCAGTCAGGTTATGAAGAAAGGTTTTTGGAAAATGTGACATTAGAGCTGATCTTTGAACTTTATAGACTATACTGATAGCATCATCCTTAGAATGTCTCCAGGTGTTGAAGGATCATACTTGATGTCATTATTCATTTGTTCATTCATTTCACTCATTTATTCATATAGTGGTTAAGAGTATATTCAGGATCTGGATTCAGACTGCTTGGGTTTACTTGCAGGCCAAACTATAAATCGCTGTGTAATCTTGGGCAAATTATGTAAACCTATGCCTGGGAAATAGGGATAATAAAAGTATCCTAAGTCATACCCTAGTATGACTTTCTAGGGTTAGTAATACATGTAAAGTGCTTACATGGAATGAGCATTCAATAAATACTGGCTATTCGTGTTATGGTGCCATTATGATTACTACTTTTACAACTTAAAGAACCATTTATTGACCAACACCATATGTTGGAACCATGGAAGACCGTGAAGATACAGTTGACAATCCATTCCCTCAAAAACTCCCAAAGAAGTGTATGGCAGAGAAAAATAAAACAACAATCAGAAGAGGAAGTAACAGATTCTCTGATGCAGGTAAGCAGAGGTTTTACTGGGAAACAGACAAGAAGCAGCTAAGTCAGAGAGGTCTATGAAGGATTTCCAGAATAGATGAGGCTTAAGTAGAATCCTAAAGGGAGATTCAGAATTATCTGGGGGTAAGGAAAGGCTGCAGTAGATTCCCAGTAAATATGGGTGCCCTGCCTACAAGCCCTTGTTCCTAGACACTTCCTTGCTGGCCAGACCGATTTCCAGCCACCAGATCTCCACCTGAGGGCTTTCTCTGGGTTGCTGGAGGCCACAGGAGAAATATCAGGGAATTGACACCCCAAGAGGGCAGTGTTTCACAAATGACTGCCAGGACTTGCACAGAAGTACTATAGTGCACTTGCTCCTAAGGTGTGCTAATTCAGAAGCTTCTTCCAGAGTCCTCCCCAACCCCAACCCCAACCCTGGGAATAAACCCCAGTGGACGGGTGGTTAATTTAATTTGTAATTTAACTCTGCTGCCTTCCTTCCCTTTCCAATGCTTCTTTTCCACTCCCCTGCTAGTGATTCCAGGGATTATCTTCCAAATAAATGACTTTCACTTGAATTCTTGCTTCAGGGTCTGCTTCTGGGGGGATTCGAACTAAGAAAAGGGTAACCACACTCAAACAAAGGGAAAAACATCTATGAGAACACATGGTTATGAACAGTCAAAATACTTTTAAGGAAATAAAACTAGCTCTCCGTGGCTGGAGGCAGGAGTTTACAGGGGAACCATGGGTCTAGTGACCTGTTCTGGCTGGATCATGAAGGATCTTTCTCACTGGGTATGGTGGTCAGTTGTATGTGTCAATGTAACTGGACCATGGAGTGCCCAGACACATGTCAGACTTGACCCTAGGTGTGTCTGAATGAAATTTCTGAATAAGATGAACATTTGAGTTGGTTGGTAGACTGAGTAAAACAGATAGCCTCGTTAATGTGGGTGGGCCTCATCCAGTAAGTGTAAGGCTTACACTCCCACAAAGAAGAGGAAACTACTGCCAGACTGCATTTGTGTGGGGACATAGGGTTTTTCCTGACTTTGGACTCAGCGTAAAACACTGGCTCTGCCTGGGTCTCAAGCCTGCAGGCATCTGGATTGAAACACCATCATTGGCTCTCTTGGGTCTCAGGTCTCAGACTCCCACTAGAACTATGCCATCAGCTCTCTTGTGTCTCTAGCTTGCTGACTGCGGGTCTTGGGATCTGGCAGCCTCCATAATTGCATGAGCCAATTCCTTATAATAAATTTATACCTACATCTATATTTATATCTAAACCTATATCCACTATTAGTTTTGTTTCTCTGGAGAATCCTAATACCTCAGGTTGAAGAATTTAAATTCTATCCTGAAAATTACAGGGTGACTAACCAACTTTAAGCAGAAAATGACACACCTGCTTTTGAGAGAGAACTTTTTTTTTGACACAAGAGAAGTTTACTAATACACTATAAAATCCATGCTTTAATATTTTGGTATTATTTATATTAAAATCTGGCGCAGAGTACTTTTGGTCTACAAAGCATCTAATGTGCTGTTACTTATTAATGAAATCCACTTTAGTTCAACATTATTCTATAAAATGTACTCACTTGAGCCATATTTATGCAGCATATTTCTAGCAAGATTTTTTTTTCTACTACAACCAGGGAACAAAAAAAGCAATATGTGAAAGAAGAGGATAAGCCTATGGAGATAAGGAGGAATGCCTTTGAAAATTTGGAAGCAGTTACGGGACTGATGGAGCATGGGCATGGAGATGCTGCCTTTTTAACAGTTCTTCAAGCATCATGCTTCTTTGTTAGAGGACACAAATCAAATAAAAGGTTCTTAGCCAAAGTGATACAAATACCATTTCAAAATTGAGAGCAATCTATCAGATGGTATGGTTCTGTGTGTTCAGAAATGCCAATTCCAGAAACACTGCTTCCTTTCCTTGGCAGAAATGGCCCAGGGACTAAGGCTCCATTTCATCTTAAGGGATCTCTTTGATGTTAATTTCATAATGGATGCTGTCTTTATTCACTGCACCCCTCTCTGTCAGATTACCCTGTTGAGTTCTGCACCAAAAGTACAAATCTGACTAAAGTTCTTCTTTTGATAAAAAATGAGTGTGAAAGCCCACTGGTGTCCCATGAATAACCAGTTTTCAGTAACAGTTAGCTTTGTACATTTCAGGAGGAAGTGTCTAACCTCTTTCAAGTCTGTAATATCTACTTCACCTTCTTGAATGGAAGCCAGAGTTTGTTGAAAAGCAGAGCATACCATGGATTTTGCAATGACTTGAGATTGGTCTTACTTCTTTATCACCAGTGTTCCCATAACTAGTGCAGTCTTTTGGAAAATAAGGAATCAAAACAGATTACAGATATTCTCACAAACTTTAGTCTAAAGTGTGGTCTCTGGGCCAGCAGCACCATTATCACCTGGGAACTTATTAGAAATGCAAATTCTCAGGTTCCACTAAAGATCTATTCCAGCAGAAGATTGGGGGAGGGGCCTAACACTCTTCTTTTTTTTTTTTTTTTTTAATATATGAAGTTTATTGTCAAATTGGTTTCCATATAACACCCAGTGCTCATCCCAAAAGGCGCCCTCCTCAATACCCATCACCCACCTTCCCCTCCCTCCCACCCCCCATCAACCCTCAGTTTGTTCTCAGTTTTTAACAGTCTCTTATGCTTTGGCTCTCTCCCACTCTAACCTCTTTTTTTTTTTCCTTCCCCTCCCCCATGGGTTTCTGTTAAGTTTCTCAGGATCCACATAAGAGTGAAACCATATGGTATCTGTCTTTCTCTGTATGGCTTATTTCACTTAGCACAACACTCTCCAGTTCCATCCACGTTGCTACAAAGGGCCATATTTCATTCTTTCTCATTGCCACGTAGTACTCCATTGTGTATATAAACCACAATTTCTTTATCCATTCATCAGTTGATGGACATTTAGGCTCTTTCCATAATTTGGCTATTGTTGAGAGTGCTGCTAGAAACATTGGGATACAAGTGCCCCTATGCATCAGTACTCCTGTATCCCTTGGGTAAATTCCTAGCAGTGCTATTGCTGGGTCATAGGGTAGGTCTATTTTTAATTTTTTGAGGAACCTCCACACTGCTTTCCAGAGCAGCTGCACCAATTTGCATTCCCACCAACAGTGCAAGAGGGTTCCCGTTTCTCCACATCCTCTCCAGCATCTATAGTCTCCTGATTTGTTCATTTTGGCCACTCTGACTGGCGTGAGGTGATATCTGAGTGTGGTTTTGATTTGTATTTCCCTGATAAGGAGCGACGTTGAACATCTTTTCATGTGCCTGTTGGCCATCCGGATGTCTTCTTTAGAAAAGTGTCTATTCATGTTTTCTGCCCATTTCTTCCTGGGTTATTTGTTTTTCGGGTGTGGAGTTTGATGAGCTCTTTATAGATTTTGGATACTAGCCCTTTGTCCGATATGTCATTTGCAAATATCTTTTCCCATTCCGTTGGTTGCCTTTTAGTTTTGTTGGTTGTTTCTTTTGCTGTGCAGAAGCTTTTTATCTTCATAAGGTCCCAGTAATTCACTTTTGCTTTTAATTCCCGTGCCTTTGGGGATGTGTCGAGTAAGAGATTGCTACGGCTAAGGTCAGAGAGGTCTTTTCCTGCTTTCTCATCTAGGGTTTTGATGGTTTCCTGTCTCACATTCATGTCCTTTACCCATTTTGAATTTATTTTTGTGAATAGTGTGAGAAAGTGGTCTAGTTTCAACCTTCTGCATGTTGCTGTCCAGTTCTCCCAGCACCATTTGTTAAAGAGACTGTCTTTTTTCCATTGGATGTTCTTTCCTGCTTTGTCAAAGATGAGTTGGCCATACGTTTGTGGGTCTAGTTCTGGGGTTTCTATTCTATTCCATTGGTCTATGTGTCTGTTTTTGTGCCAATACCATGCTGTCTTGATGATGACAGCTTTGTAGTAGAGGCTAAAGTCTGGGATTGTGATGCCTCCTGCTTTGGTCTTCTTCTTCAAAATTACTTTGGCTATTCGGGGCCTTTTGTGGTTCCATATGAATTTTAGGATTGCTTGTTCTAGTTTCGAGAAGAATGCTGGTGCAATTTTGATTGGGATTGCATTGAATGTGTAGATAGCTTTGGGTAGTATTGACATTTTGACAATATTTATTCTTCCAATCCATGAGCAGGGAATGTCTTTCCATTTCTTTATATCTTCTTCAATTACCTGCATAAGCTTTCTATAGTTTTCAGCATACAGATCTTTTACATCTTTGGTTAGATTTATTCCTAGGTATTTGATGCTTCTTGGTGCAATTGTGCATGGGATCAGTTTCTTTATTTGTCTTTCTGTTGCTTCATTGTTAGTGTATAAGAATGCAACTGATTTCTGTACATTGATTTTGTATCCTGCAACTTTGCTGAATTCATGTATCAGTTCTAGCAGACTTTTGGTGGAGTCTATCGGATTTTCCATGTATAATATCATGTCATCCGCAAAAAGCGAAAGCTTGACTTCATCTTTGCCAATTTTGATGCCTTTGATTTCCTTTTGTTGTCTGATTGCTGATGCTAGAACTTCCAACACTATGTTAAACAACAGCGGTGAGAGTGGGCATCCCTGTCGTGTTCCTGATCTCAGGGAAAAAGCTCTCAGTTTTTCCCCGTTGAGGATGATGTTAGCTGTGGGCTTTTCATAAATGGCTTTTATGATCTTTAAGTATGTTCCTTCTATCCCGACTTTCTCAAGGATTTTTATTAAGAAAGGGTGCTGGATTTTGTCAAAGGCCTTTTCTGCATCGATTGACACGATCATATGGTTCTTCTCTTTTTTTTTTTATTAATGTGATGTATCACGTTGATTGATTTGCGAATGTTGAACCAGCCCTGCATCCCAGGAATGAATCCCACTTGATCATGGTGAATAATTCTTTTAATATGCTGTTGAATTCGATTTGCTAGTATCTTATTGAGAATTTTTGCATCCATATTCATCAGGGATATTGGCCTGTAGTTCTCTTTTTTTACTGGGTCTCTATCTGGTTTAGGAATCAAAGTAATACTGGCTTCATAGAATGAGTCTGGAAGTTTTCCTTCCCTTTCTATTTCTTGGAATAGCTTGAGAAGGATAGGTATTATCTCTGCTTTAAACGTCTGGTAGAACTCCCCTGGGAAGCCATCTGGTCCTGGACTCTTATTTGTTGGGAGATTTTTGATAACCAATTCAATTTCTTCGCTGGTTATGGGTCTGTTCAAGCTTTCTATTTCCTCCTGATTGAGTTTTGGAAGAGTGTGGGTGTTTAGGAATTTGTCCATTTCTTCCAGGTTGTCCAGTTTGTTGGCATATAATTTTTCATAGTATTCCCTGATAATTGTTTGTATCTCTGAGGGATTGGTTGTAATCATTCCATTTTCATTCATGATTTTATCTATTTGGGTCATCTCCCTTTTCTTTTTGAGAAGCCTGGCTAGAGGTTTGTCAATTTTGTTTATTTTTTCAAAAAACCAACTCTTGGTTTCGTTGATCTGCTCTACCGTTTTTTTTTAGATTCTATATTGTTTATTTCTGCTCTGATCTTTATGATTTCTCTTCTTCTGCTGGGTTTAGGCTGCCTTTGCTGTTCTGCTTCCATTTCCTTTAGGTGTGCTGTTAGATTTTGTATTTGGGATTTTTCTTGTTTCTTGAGATAGGCCTGGATTGCAACGTGTTTTCCTCTCAGGACTGCCTTCGCTGAGTCCCAAAGCGTTTGGATTGTTGTATTTTCATTTTCGTTTGTTTCCATATATTTTTTAATTTCTTCTCTAATTGCCTGGTTGACGCACTCATTCTTTTGTAGGGTGTTCTTTAACCTCCATGCTTTTGGAGGTTTTCCAGACTTTTTCCTGTGGTTGATTTCAAGCTTCATAGCATTGTGGTCTGAAAGTATGCATGGTATAATTTCAATTCTTGTAAACTTATGAAGGGCTGTTTTGTGACCCAGTATATGATCTATCTTGGAGAATGTTCCATGTGCACTCGAGAAGAAAGTATATTCTGTTGCTTTGGGATGCAGAGTTCTAAATATATCTGTCAAGTCCATCTGATCCAATGTATCATTCAGGGCCCTTGTTTCTTTATTGACCATGTGTCTCGATGATCTATCCATTTCTGTAAGTGGGGTGTTAAAGTCCTCTGCAATGACCACATTCTTATCAATAAGGTTGCTTATGTTTATGAGTAATTGTTTTATATATTTGGGGGCTCCCATATTCGGTGCATAGACATTTATAATTGTTAGCTCTTCCTGATGGATAGACCCTGTAATTATTACATAATGCCCTTATTCATCTCTTGTTACAGCCTTTTTTTTTTTTTTTTTTTTTTTTAAATTTTTATTTTTGGGACAGAGAGAGACAGAGCATGAACGGGGGAGGGGCAGAGAGAGAGGGAGACACAGAATCGCAAACAGGCTCCAGGCTCCGAGCCATCAGCCCAGAGCCTGACACGGGGCTCGAACTCACGGACCGCGAGATCGTGACCTGGCTGAAGTCGGACGCTTAACCGACTGCGCCACCCAGGCGCCCCTCTTGTTACAGCCTTTAATTTAAAGTCTAGTTTGTCTGATATAAGTATGGCTACTCCAGCTTTCTTTTGGCTTCCAGTAGCATGATAAATACTTCTCCATCCCCTCACTCTCAATCTGAAGGTGTCCTCAGATCTAAAATGAGTCTCTTGTAGACAGCTAATAGATGGGTCTTGTTTTTTTATTCATTCTGATACCCTATGTCTTTTGGTTGGCGAATTTAATCCATTTACATTCAGTGTTATTATAGAAAGATACGGGTTTAGAGTCATTGTGATGTCTGTATGATTTATGCTTGTAGTGATGTCTCTGGTACTTTGTCTCACAGGATCCCCCTTAGGATCTCTTGTAGGGCTGGTTTAGTGGTGACAAATTCCTTCAGTTTTTGTTTGTTGGGGAAGACCTTTATCTCTCCTTCTATTCTAAATGACAGACTTGCTGGATAAAGGATTCTCGGCTGCATATTTTTTCTGTTTAGCACACTGAAGATCTCGTGCCAATCCTTTCTGGCCTGCCAAGTTTCAAAGGAGAGATCAGTTACGAGTCTTATAGGTCTCCCTTTATATGTGAGGGCACGTTTATCCCTTGTTGCTTTCAGAATTTTCTCTTTATCCTTGTATTTTGCCAATTTCACTATGATATGTCATGCATAAGATCGATTCAAGTTACGTCTGAAGGGAGTTCTCTGTGCCTCTTGGATTTCAATGCCTTTTTTCTTCCCCAGTTCAGGGAAGTTCTCAGCTATTATTTCTTCAAGTACCCCTTCAGCACCTTTCCCTCTCTCTTCCTCCTCTGGGATACCAATTATGCACATATTATTTCTTTTAGTGTATCACTTACTTCTCTAATTTTCCCCTCATACTCCTGGATTTTTTTATCTCTCTTTTTCTCAGCTTCTTCTTTTCCCCTAACTTTATCTTCTAGTTCACCTATTCTCTCCTCTGCCTCTTCAATCCGAGCCATCGTCGTTTCCATTTTGTTTTGCATTTCGTTTAAAGCATTTTTCAGCTCCTCCTGACTGTTCCTTAGTCCCTTGATCTCTGTAGCAAGAGATTCTCTGCTGTTCCTGTATACTGTTTTCAAGCCCAGCAATTAATTTTATGACTATTATTCTAAATTCACTTTCTGTTATATTATTTAAATCCTTTTTGATCAGTTCATTAGCTGTTGTTATTTCCTGGAGATTCTTCTGAGAAGAATTCTTCCGTTTGGTCATTTTGGATAGTCCCTGGAATGGTGAGGACCTGCAGGGCACTTCCCCTGTGCTGTGGTGTATAACTGGAGTTGGTGGGCGGGGCCGCAGTCCGACCTGATGTCTGCCCCCAGCCCACCGCTGGGGCCACAGTCAGACTGGTGTGTGCCTTCTCTTCCCCTCTCCTAAGGGCGGGATTCACTGTGGGTTGGCGTGGCCCGTCTGGGCTACTTGCACACTGCCAGGCTTGTGGTGCTGGGGATCTGGCGTATTAGCTGGGGTGGGTAGGCAAGTTGCACAGGGGCAGGAGGGGCAGGCTTAGCTCACTTCTCCTTAGGTTATCCACTTCAGGAGGGGCCCTGTGGCTGCGGGAGGAAGTCAGATCCACTACCGGAGGTTTGGCTCCGCAGAAGCACAGAGTTGGGTGTTTGCGCGGAGGAGCCAGCAAGTTCCCTGGCAGGAACTGGTTCCCTTTGGGATTTTGGCCGGGGGATGGGCGAGGGAGATGGCGCTGGCGAGCGCCTTTGCTCCCCTCCAAGCTGAGCTCTGTCATCCAGGGGCTCAGTAACTCTCCCTCCCTTTGTCCTCCAGGCTTCCCGCTTTCCGAGCAGAGCTGTTAACTTATGACCTCTCAGACGCTAAGTCGCGCTTGCTGTCGGAACACAGTCCGTCTGGCCCCTCTGCTTTTGCCAGCCAGACTTGGGGGCTCTGCTTGGCTGGCTGGCAGCCCCTCCACCCCGGCTCCCTCCCGCCAGTCCGTGGAGCGCGCACCGCCTCGCCGCCCTTCCTACCCTCTTCCTCCGGCCTCTCGTCTGCGCTTGGCTCCAGAGACTCCGTTCTGCTAATCCTCTGGCGGTTTTCTGGGTTATTTAGGCAGATGTAGGTGGAATCTAAGTGATCAGCAGGACGCGCGGTGAGCCCAGCGTCCTCCTATGCCACCATCTTCCTGTATCCCTCCCGGGGCCTAACACTCTAATAAGCCCTCCAGGTGATGCTCATGCAAGCTGCAGCTGGAGAACCATTGGTCAAAGGACTGATATTTATGAGCTGGAGGAAAGAAAAGCTTTCAAAAACAGTAGATATCCCACTTTTAGGATATTCTCACAAAGTATGGAAGATGTGGGTATGCTCATGGCTTCTTGTGAAACTTGACAAAGTAGAAATGCCAAGCAAAGAATGGCTGATAAAGGGGACATCCTTGCAGAGTAGAGCTCTTCCATTAAATGGAAAACCTGAACCCACAAAATCTAAGAAATTGCTAAACTTATTTTCTGTAAGGCAATTGATAGGACTTAGAGAAATTAAAAAAGGAATAAGCCAAAGGTTGTTCCTCCCCCACCCTCCAACTGGTCCTTGGTCAAGAGGAGCACTCAAATATCATTAGTTAATAAATATATCAATAAATAAAAGGCACTGCTTAAAAACTGCATAGTTCTGCTGCTTCCGGCTTGGCCATCTTGGCATGTAATGGCACCAGTTACTGAGATAGAGGATTTAGGAGAAGGGCTGAGTTGAAGGGAAGGGTTCTGAATTTGGTTTTAGATGTGTTGAGTTGGAGATGCCTGGAGATGCCAACTGGAGTGGGCTGTGCACAGATGAGTATACCAGAAAGGGCTGGCAGGAAGAGAAGTAGAAGACAGAATGGTCAGTAAGACAAAGGCTGAGCAGTCAAGTAAGATAAGGGCTGCAAAGGCTCATGTAGAGTCACGTGATCAAATATGCACTGGTTTCAGTAACCATGCTGGACCCATCAAAGAATTCCCGATAACCTCAACAGCGACAGTTGTAGCAGGGTATTGGAAATCACTAATTGCTCTGGATATAGAGTGCACAGCAATTGAAGGTGAAAACTTCAAAAACCTGTAACTGAGAGTACAAGTTAGGGCCACAGGTAAAGAATAAAGGTTGGAGGGTTTCATTTACTTTATTGTTATTCTTATCTTTGTTCTTATCTCTGTGCCTTATTAGGAATTCTTTCATTCATATACTATACCTCAAAAGGATTTTTTCTCCCCCTGCATATGCCTCGAAGTTTTCACCTAAAGAACAGAAACCAGTCAACCCAAAATGTTTGAAGCGTCTTTCAGAAGCACCTTGCTTTCGGAAGCAAAAATGTTTGAAGGGTCTCTCTGTAAAGATGCCTACACCATCTCCCTTCTCCAAGCAGCATTTTGTCTTGTCTTTGTTTTATCAGAACCTCCTAATAAGATCAAACTCTGCTTAGTCAAGGTTCGTGTCCCCAGGTCTTTATTTGTTCTGTTATTCGTAAGCATTTGCTACACACACTGAACATTCCCCCCTTTTGAAGGGAAAGATCGCTTTCAGTCTACGCCTGCTGCTTGTTCTTGCATTCAGGTTGCTTGGTTACAGCAACACTTCACTGGATTTTCATTGAAGGCGAAATGCATTTGTAGCTTTTGAGGCCCATCAAGTGGAAATGGTTAGCACCCAATTCCTAAGAAGGCAGTCAACTCATTTATGTCACGTTACAGAGAACATGTCTTGTATAATTCTAAACATCAATGGAATCCCCTCATTAAAAGTGTACAAATGTGCACAAATGTGCCAAGTCACCATAATATTTATAATTAAAGAAATTTCTGAATTCTTCACTTTGTAGTTTTTTTTTTCTTTCTATCCAACAAATGTACCATTTGGGGGAAAAAATGTACAAATCAGACTGGGTAAAGCAGTTTTTGTGTGTGTGCTTCTTCAACTGGTGAGTTAGGTTACTAGGGCTGCTGTAACGAACTTCCACACATTTAATGGCTTAAAACAGCATAAATTTGTTATCTTACAGCTTTACACGTTCGAAGTTTGATGTGGATCTCAATGGGCATCAAGATGATGGCAGGCCTGCACTCCTTTCTGAGGCTCTTGGGGGAGAATCTGTTTCCTTGCCTTTTTGACTACTGGAGGCTACATTCCTCAGCTTGTGGCCCCTCTTTTCTAACTTCAAAGCCAGTGATGCACATCTTTCTGGACACTGTTCCATAGCCATGTCTCCCATTGTTTCTCTCCTGCCTCCCTCTTCTGTTTTCAGGGACCCTTGTGATTGTATTAAGTCCACCCAGGTAACACAGGATAACATCCCCACCTTTAGGTCAGTTAATTAGCAACCGTAATCTCTCATTTGCAATCTTATTTCCCCTTTGTAATGTGACCCAACATATTTACAGGTTCTGGGGTTTAAGGCATCTTTGCAGGAAAGGCACTTTTCTTCCTACCGTACCCTGTAAATTAGGAAGCATACTGCTTTGACGAAAAAGTGTCTGAGGAGTAGAACTAAGAATAATAATACTGTTTAGAAATAAAATGCTTTCTGGGGCACACAGGTGGCTCAGTCAGTTAAGCGTCCGACTTTTGGTTTTGGTTGAGATCATGATCTCAAGGTTGTGAGATCGAGCCCCATGTCGTGCTCCAAGCTGGGCATAGAGTCTGCTTAAGATTCTCTCGCTCCCTCTGACTCTCCCTGCACATTCATGTGCTCACTCTCTCCCTCGCTTTCAAAAAGAAAAAAAAAAAAGAAAATGAAAGAAAAAATAAATAATAAAATAAAACAAAATGATTTCTTATGGGATCAAGTACACAGACATAAAAATAAAAGTAATTTTTGAATTTTTTAGTTTTCAACTTCACTCTTTTTTCTTTTTTACTTTTATTCCTTTCTTCCAACTACTCTTTCTCCCTCCCTTCTTTTTTCCTTCCTTTCATTCTTTCTTTTTTTCCCATCTTTCTTTTGTCTTTCCACCTTTCCTCATTGATTCGGTTATACAAGAATAATATCACAAACACAAATGACAAAATGTTTGCAACATATATTTTAAAGAGCTAAGAACCTTACTATACAAATTACAGACCAATAAAAAAGATGAAATAGTCAATAAAAATTTACAAAGGAGATGACTAGCAGTTTCGCATAAAAAATTGGGAGATATAATAAAAAACTGAAAGAAAGGATAAGCCATACTAGAAATAAGAGAAATACATGTTGTTACCCATTAGTTACTTTATTTCATGTATAAAAGTGATAACATCAAAAGATGAGAATGTGCCCAATTGGGAAGAGCAGGGGAAAAGTAAACTCTCACATACTGCTCATGGGAATGTAAACTCAGTGCAATGGGCTGAATTTGCGTTTCCTACAAAATTCATCTGTTGAAATCCTAACTCCCAATATGATGATATTAGGAGTAGGGGCTTCAGGAGGTAATTAGGTCATAAAGGTGGAGCCCTCATGAATGGGATTAGTGCCTTTATGTAGGGGACCCCAGAGAGCTCTCTCTTTCCACCATGTAAGGATACAGTAATAACCCCACTACGCTGGCACCCTGATCACTCAAGGTGCTTAATGCGAGGTATAGGTCTTGACATTTGTGACTCTGGAAATGAAGACCCCTTCAGTTCTATATATGACACTGACCCATAGTGCTATAAGCACTGTGGCCAATTTGACAATTAGTATGAAAAGTGTCTTGACTTTGGATGCGTTTTGAAAAAGTAATTCTACTTCTAGAAAAGTATTTTTAAAAAATTGTGGATGCATGCCAATATTTATCTATGAAGCTGTTTTTCTGTAAGTGTTATTTATAAACGAATAGGGAAATATTTGCAAAAATAATTGCACAGTTCAACAGTATGGTTTTGGGTAAACACTGGGTCCATTAAAATTATGTTATGGGAGAATAGAAAATGACGTAAAAAAAAATCAAGATTTGTTGCATGATACACAGCAAGTGATAAGACTGCAATTCTGATTGCATTTTCCATTTTACAGGGGGCTTCTTACAGGATAAACAACGAAAGGTAATTCATTCTCGATAGTTTGTATCTTCTTTTTGATTATCTATTTTTACTGTAAATCCGTACTACTTTTTAATAAGAGGTTATAGCCATTTTAATTAAGATGGCCACAATAATGAAAATACCTCCTTTTAAAGTTGTAATAAGAAACATGGGTATTTAAAATTTTATGATGCTTGGTCTAGACACCTCTCTAAACACTCATTTACATTATTATTTATTCTATTTGGATTTGGCCCATTACTGCGTTTGCTGTAAAGCTGAAGTATAAAAAGGTTAAACGACATGCACAAAGTCATAAAATTAATGTATGACTGCTTATTACATGGTGATGAGTATCAACATTTCTCCGTCAGGGATTCACAAATTGGAGATAAGCATCCTACTCATTTCCCAAATTCTATCTGAACTGCCCTTCTTCCTCCGTGTCACTTACACAGTACTTGGCATCGCTTCTCTGCTCCCGCTCATCTTTCAGATGACACTTTCTTTTTTTTTAATGTTTATTTATTTTTGAAAGACAGAGAGTATGGGGTGCCTGGGTGGCTCAGTTGGTTAAGCGTCCGACTTCGGCTCAGGTCATGATCTCACAGTCTGTGAGTTCGAGCCCTGCGTCGGGCTCTGTGCTGACAGCTCAGAGCCTGGAGCCCATTTCAGATTCTGTGTCTCCCTCTCTCTCTGCCCCTCCCCTGTTCATGCTCTGTCTCTCTCTGTCTCAAAAATAAATAAACATTAAAAAAAAAATTAAAAAAAAAAAAAAGAAAGACAGAGAGTATGAGGGGGGGGGGGGGGAAGGGGGGGGGGGGGGGGAGCAGAGAGTCTGAAGTGGGCTCTGCACTGATAGCAGAGAACCTGATGTGGGGCTTGAACTCACAAACCATTTGAACTCAAAGCCTAAGCTGAAGTCCAACACTTAACTGACAGAGCCACCCAGGTGCCCCATCGAGTGACACATTCTTTTTGAAACTTGCCACAACCACCCTGGTTCTCATACACATTTGACTCTGATTTCCTGGGTACTTTGACCATACCAATGTTATACTTGATTATTTGCTAATATTGTTTTCCAACTGTTCTGCGTACTACTGGCCTCTCAGGCATATTATAAGAACTATATCTTTTTTAAAAAAATGTTTATTTATTTTGAGAAAGAGAGGGGGGTGGGGCAGAGAGAGAGGAGAGAGAGTCCCCAGCAGGCTTCATGCTGTCAGCACTGAGCCTGACGCAGGGCTCAATCCCACAAACCATGAGATTACGACCTAAGCTGAAACCAAGAGTTGTACGCTTAACTGACTGAGCTACTCAGGCACCCTTAAGAACTATATCTTTAAAAAATTTGTTTTGTAATTTTTAAATGTTTATTTATTTTTGAAAGAGAAAGAGACAGAGTGTGAGTAGAGGAGGGGCAGAGAGAGAGGGAGACACAGAACCTGAAGCAGGTTCCAGGCTCCAAGCTGCCAGCACAGAGCCTGATGCGGGGCTCGAACTCACACACTGAGAGATCATGACCTGAGCCAAAGTCAGGTGCTTAACTGACTGAGCTACACAGGTGCCCTAAGAACTATATCTTAAGTGCAGCAGTGACCAAAGCCTTTGACAATAGTAGGTGTATAATAAATTATTTGTTGATTGATGGACAGAACAATAGTGAATACTGTTGAATGAGAAAAATTTATAAAATCTGTGAGAAGAGGAGATGATGAAGAGGTCATGTGGATACTTTCTCTTGTTAGGTTTTAAAGAGTAAATCCAGGTAAAATTTTAAAAAATATCATGCTTATTTGTCAGAGGATATAACTCAAAAATTGTTTTGGAGGGGCGCCTGGGTGGCTCAGTCGGTTAAGCGGCGGACTTTGGCTCAGGTCACGTTCTCGCGGTCCGTGAGTTCGAGCCCCGCGTCAGGCTCTGGGCTGATGGCTCTGAGCCTGGAGCCTGCTTCCGATTCTGTGTCTCCCTCTCTCTCTGCCCCTCCCCTGTTCATGCTCTGTTTCTCTCTGTCTCAAAAATAAATAAAACATTAAAAAAAAATTAAAAAAAAATTGTTTTGGAAAAATACTCCTTCCTGAAGAATAGAGTTGAGAACCACTGATGTAAACAAATGTAGGCTTTCTTTAAAGTGGGGGAGGGGCTTGACCATGGCATTTTCTACTTCCAACGTCAGGTTTCTTTGATATAGTTCCAAACTGTAAATTTGACATTGTTATTATGAGGAAAATTAATATTCCCAAGTCCTCTGTTGGAACTCATACTCTAATAAAAAAATTGACCTCTGTATCCCAAATCTATGAAAAATAAACACAATGAATCCTGCATACTGAAAAATACAAACCTTTTATGTAAAGAACAAAGAGATCTCTGAGTTGAATTGTACAAATATTATTTGCTGTAGGCCATCTAATGGTGTACTGTAACTAGAAATTATTTGCAACCAAAGCATATGGTAATTCCATAAAGCTGCCACACTAGACTTCCAAATAACACATCTAAAGGAAAAAGTCAAATGTGCTTCACTCACAGCAAGATATAAAACTGTTGTGAAAAAAAAAAAATTGTTGCTGGTTTCTTTCATTTGCTGTTTCTACTGCCTTTCTATGATGGGCTCTCTTAGGGTTCGAGTTGTGTCCCCCAAGATATTTTGTTGGAGTCCTAACTTCCAGTACCTCAGAATGTGACTATATTAGGAAATAGGGTCTTTTTTTCCCTATGTTTTTACTTATTTATTTATTTTGAAAGAGAGAGAGAGTGCACAAGCAGGGGAGGGGCAGAGAGAGGGAGAGAGAATCTCAAGCAGAGCCCCACATAGTGCTAGAACTCATGAACCGTGAGATCATGATGTGACCCGACATTGAGAGCAGCTTAACCAACTGAGCCACCCAGGCATCCAGGACATAGGGTTTTTAAAAAGGTGATCAAATTAAAATGAGGTTATTAGGGTGGGCACTAATCCCATGTGACTGGTGTCCTAACAAGGAGAGGGGGATTAGGATGCAGGCACACACAGAGGAAAGACATGATGAAGACACTGAGGAAAGGTGACCATCTACAAGCCAAGAAGAGTGGCCTCAGAAGAAAGCAATTCTGCTGACACCTAGATCCTGTACTGCTAGCTTCTAGAAATGTGAAAAAATAAATTGCAATCTTTTGAGCCCTCCAGTCCATCATACTATGTCACAGAAGCTCTAGCAAATGATAGGAAGCACCTTTCCATCTTCCCCTGCGGTCATGTATAAGGCCTTTTGGCTTTCCAGTGACCACTCTCCTACTCCTCTGCAGGTCAAAGCACCACACTGCCCAGCTGATCTGGATGGAATTTGATTTTGAGATCCATGATCAAGTACCAATTTGACTCATATTAGAAAGTTTCCATGAGGACATTTATAGGTATCAGAAGAAAGAGAAGCATGGCAGCTTTGAATAATTACAGGCAGCAGATGAAATTAGGAATGAGACTTTCTCACTGATCCAAATGCATCCTAGAAGTCAAACCCATCCTGGTCTGGAGATGCTCTGAGGAAACGAACCTATTATCACTTGTGCAATGACAGATGCCACTCTGAATTTTGAAATAGAGTTCTGCTGTTTCCTAGCTGTATTTCTTCATTTTCTCAGGTACACATCTTTTTCCACATAAAAAGTAGGGTTAATATAGTGCCTACTTTCTTAGAGTGAGCATGAAGATTACCTGACTTAGCCCATGTGTGTGGCTGAGAGAAAGCAATCCATAAATGTTAACTATTATTCTTATCATTAATATTAGGTAGTAGTTTTGTATGTGTTGTACATTTAATGTGATCTTTTCTAGTCTCACTTGTATTGTTTTCTTATACATTTTGCCTCAAATTCCTGATTATGATACATAAAGACACAGGGTTATTGTACCCCAAAACACAGAGATTTAGTTTCATATAAAATGACGTTTTTTTTTTTTCTAAACTATTATCATTATTGCATTGGGAAGTGTTAAGAAGACTAGTTAGAGATAGTCTGAATAAATCAGTCTAGGGGGAATATATGGCAAACCAGAAAAATCAGATTCCAGTCGAAGATGGCATGGTTATGAATTAACCATAAATTCAAATTATGGACAGATAATGTATATCATATATATTAGCAGTCACACATTCCATTAGAAGCCGCGTTTACTTCATATTGCATATTCAAAATTTGCAAATGGCTGATGCTTCAGCATTGTGGAAATACTTAACAATTTTGAGGGGATTTTGACAGTTAGTTTAAAAATACACTCCTTATAATAAATATGCACTGGAAATAATTTCATGAGCATGCTATAATTTAAAGTATTGATGTGAAACTGAAGATGATTTTATTATTTCATTTTCTCAAGTACTAAGATGCATGTTGGATTTATTTAGAGTAGCAGTTTTTCAAATAATAATTTATTTACATAATTATTAATACATTCTAGACCACTAAAACTGTCCCATTTAAAAAAACATATAGTATGATTTTTGGCTTTGCATCACTGGAAATACTTGCTGATGGATAGATTTGTTTTAATATCAGTCGATCATACACATGCAATTATTTTTTATCATATGTTAGAGTGAAAACAAGTTTTATTTTAGAAGACATGGAAATGAATATTATGTCATAATTCTAAACACTCAAGAAGTCCAAAATTGATGAAAGCTTAAAAAATATGCTGTGATGTTGACATGAGAATTTTTGCCTCACACACAATAGCAAGTCACATTTTTTCATGAATGAATATTTTCTTTTAAGAATACTTAAAAATACACACACACAAAGAATACTTAAAAGTACAGAAATTCATGCACAATCAACTCACTGTGTTTATATAGGAAATAAAGAGAAATGATGAAACAAGGAGATTAAAACAGAAAAAAAAAGCCATCATATTATGGGGAGAAGAATTTATTAAATTTAGCTCATAATAACAACTACTTATTAAATAGTCACTATGTGCTTTACATGCAGTAAATTACTGAGTCACTTAAAAAATTTTTAAAAAGTGATAAAAGGATAAAGGAGAAGGAGAAAAAAAAAGGCCACCATCACAGTCCTCTCCTTCATCCCATGGGGAGTCTTTCTGAATTTACAGTATGTTAAAATTTGGAAAATACTGTAATTAAAGGCTCCAATTAAATATACTTAGCAGATTCACCTTTCAGTTACAAAACTAGAGAGAAGGACTTCAAATCACCCAGAAGAACTTAGTCCACCTTGAATATTAGCACAGAGTTGAACATCTCCAGCAGTTTTCTGTAGCTGTTCTTGACGGCTACTTGCATCCTGCTCTGATCTTCGGGCAGGGCCTCCTCTTTACCGCATGGCTCTGACTGCCAGAGAGGTGAATGTGCACCATTCCCTCCCTCCTACCTGCTAGAGTCACCGGGTACCTGGAAAGCCACCTCACATGGGCACAGACACCTCAAAAGAGGCATCAACAACACTCACAGTGGCTTGCTTCCTGGAAGCCATTTTTACCATGGCTGAGGAAAGCACCTTGAGCACCGTGACTTTAACGGCACCCACAAAATAACAAGGTAATAAACAAGGCTGGAAGAGGAACAATGAGGGGGAAATATTCAAAATAACCAATCCAACCAAATCTAATGACACATTCAATTGATGTAATCAAGGTTCTTTAATAACTGAGATTTTGTCTACATTCTCAAAAGAAATGTGAAATAATGTGAATGACCGCATTTCTCAAATTGCCCTAGGACGTGCTGCTATCTTCATTACAATTTGGGCCAAGAAAATTGGGGGGAATAGGGAGAAAGTGCAGGAACTCTTTGAATTCTGGCTTCAAATATAAATGGGTTCCTCACAATTTCCAGCAAAGGTGTTTAACATGGTGGATGTAGGCACAGGCCTGGACAATTTACATTTATGGGGAGCAAATCACAGATCATGAAATTTAGGGCCAGAGAGTCTTTAGAAGTCACTTTGTCCAGTCCCTCATTTTTGATGTGAGAAACTGAGACTCAAAATATGAACTGACTTCCCCAATACAACACCATGGCCTCCTGGGACAGAGGGGTCAAGGGCTTAGATCTCCCTTGAGGTCTTGAAAATTATGACACAAGTTGCCAGGGGTTACTGGTGTATGGAGACCACATCTGCAACATTTCTTTAAGATAAGTAGTGAAATAGAAATATAACTGATGCCTCCACTCCCATTCTCAATTCCAAAGAAAACAAACCACTTTACTCACCTGCAGGGAAAAACTCGCCCATTTTCTTTCTGTAGATTTTAAAGTCAACTTCTAAGAAGACACAGAAGATGATCCGGTCCACCTAGAGGCAAACAATAAATACTCAAAGTGAAGGATAATATGGTGACCCTGGGATATGAGAAATATTCCACAACATGGTCTTGGAACAACAGCGACAGAAAGAAACAGAAAAGCCTCCTGCAGATTCTTGATGCTATACTGCTAACTGTATGACAGTATTGAGTGAAGTTCAAGTGTGTATTTGTGTGTATGTGTGTGTGTGTGTGTGTGTGTGTGTGTACTCTTTATGTGAATAAGCCCATGGGCTCTTTGGCGGAAAGATGTTATATAAATCAAATAAGAAATAATAAATGACAATAAGCCACTTTGCAGCAAGCTATAAATAAGATCGGAGATTCAGACAGGATACCTAGACTTTATGTCCTATAAAACAACCATACGAGAGGTATAGCAGAATGACAATCAAGTATGTCAGTAAACAAAGAGCTCTTTGTCCTACCCTTCTTAGACAAATATGTTTATCAAACCTGTTAGTATTTGAACATGGCCTATAAAGCTTCTTGTAGTTTAATTTGCTTTTAGCTTAACATTCTCAGAAATGCAACAGAAGTAAAACATAATTAGTTGACAGTGATGTGAGGTCAATATAACTTTAATCTGGTAGATATTGTTGACTAAGTAAATGCCACCTCAAGAGTAAAACAAGAGATTGTACAAATCTCTTCTTTCTGTTTTGAGAGGGCTTCTATACATAAGGTGTTTGAGACATTCAGAGAATAATATGGTAAACAGAAGAGAGATGGGGTACATCTAATAGCTCACGTATATCTGATATTAAATCAGTGACTCAATTTCCTGTCTTGAAAATAAACACCCCTTTAGATCCTTTATTTTAAGAGTCTACGAAAAGTTAAAAATTACTCGATCTATCAAACTACAACTGGTAATTGAGTAGAACATCAAAGGAGGCATTTCTCATGGCAATGGGGAATAAAGGTGGGGTGTGCACAGGGCAGGACATGAATGAACCCACATGGATGTCATCCCCCTAGCCCTTCAGCTCTCCCAGCCTGTGTGGTACAGAGTCAACCCTAGGCAAGTCCAAAGTTCCCAGCGGGACAGAAGATCTACAGGGATAGGTCGGTAGGGAGGGCTAGGACACAAGGAATGGTCAGGGTTTCCTGTTGGAAGCTCAGAGACGTAGCTCCCTGATCCCTGCACAAGTCCATTTGGGCAGCCTGCTGGGCAGTTGCTGGACTTCTATGCTGTAATCACTAAATACCACGCAGCCCCAGTAATCCCTGCCCAGAGGATGGATTGTAAGAGAAAGCATCTGGCATTCAGAAATGGAAGGACTGGGCTGCAAATAAACCTTATTTTCTTTTTACTGTATTCACTTGAGTTTCTGGTGTCCAGTCCTGTCTGCATATCATTAACATTTTCTACAAACGCAACAACCATCACCATCAACTCACTCTTCGGGTGAAATGTAAATTGAGTTGAATAAATGATTAGCTGTCTGTGCAAAACTGAATGCTCATCTATGCTCTCCTTCTGGTGTGTTTATGCCCTATAGCTAAAGATAAGAATCATAATGTTGAGCGATAGAAATGAGTTACAAAAAACATTCTCTATGATACCATTTATACACATTTTTAAAGCACAAAGATATAACAGTGTAGGGATTCATTGAAAAGCACTGATATAGAGGAACATTCTTAGAAATGTCACACATGAATTTCAGGAAAGAGACTTGAGAAAAATATGGCACATGGGTAGTAGCTATTAAACTATGGGGGCAAGTACATAGATATCATATTATTTTCTATACTTTTTGGTATATTTGAGAAGTTTTATAATTGAAAGTCCTAACACCAAAAATAAGACTCTGTGCTAGACATACTCTACTCTCTAGCTGTATTGAACTACTTGTAGTTCTCAAATGCCATAATTATCCTTACTTCCACACCTATCACAGTTGACTTTTCACCAGGCTTCAGATGGTCAGATTATTTCTAAAGCCACCTAATTGAGATCAAAATCAAAACAAGAAAACTTGATTCAAAGCAGATCTAAGGAGACCAAACTGGAAAGTCTCATTTTTACTCATTTCTCCCTATTTTTGTGTACTCAATATGAATTATGGATTTTTTTAACCCTCCTGTTGCTTGTGAGTATGTGTGTGTGTGTGTTTTCTGTGTGTGCATTTGCATGGGGAAGGGTTAGTGGTGGTAATGCTATTCATTTCTGTCAAGGGAGCTTTTAACCACCACAGAAACTAAATGCAGATTTCTTAAATATTGCCAAGGATTATAATCCACCTTTTAGCATTTTAGGTTTTGTTACCATGGAAATGGTATGTCCAAATTTCAGCGGCCTGATTTATTTTCCCAAAGAGTAGATGGATGATGGGGGAAAAGTGCTTTTATTTTAAACTAATTGAGTGACCCATTTCCCTGCCCTTACCCTGAGGCATAACACTGAAAATATCCTGGAAGTAAGTTGAATACAAGAATTAACCCTCACCTACCAAGTACTTGCATATACGCATGTACTTACATATGTGTACATAAACTTATTGTCTGGGGTTATTGCTGGAAAAGAGCTCTGTTAGTTGACAAGCTCTGTGTTTATAAACTCAGAGTGGATATTGATCACTGCTTATGATATGTTGTATTTTCCAAGATGGCATGCAATAAGATATCCCATCGCTCAGACTCTCTTAAAATGTAATGCTAATACTCTTTTCATTGAGAATGGGATCTATATTTCCTCCTCTTGAATCTATGATTGCAGAAATACTATGTGACAGAAATACTATATGACTTCCAAGTCTATGTCATAAGAGGTGATACAGTTTCTGCCTGGTCCTTTTGGGATGATTGCTCTTGTACCCAATCTTCATGCTATGAGGAAGCAGACAGACCACATGGAGAGTCCATGTGTACAAGTTCTAGCCAATAATCCTACCTAAAAGTGAGTAGCCTCTCAATGACTTCACCTCCTAGTTTTTGACCTACCCCAGGTGATGCCCCATGGAGCAGAGATTGGTTGTTCCTGCTAAACTCTGCCCAAATTGTAGATTTATGAACAAAAGAGAAATACATAGCCAGAAATCTGATATTCTGGTTTCTTCCTATTGCCAATTGTTTGGATTCTTGCTTTTCTAGCTGTGTAGTACTGGATCTCTCTTGAAAGGCTCAGACCTAATGGATCAAGATCAAGTAGAAGCCACAATGGGGTGACAAGAAGAATATAGAAAGTCTAACTGGTCCATGGCTGAGAGGTTGGAAATCTAACTTGCACAAAGGGGAATGAGCTGGGTGATCCATTCTAGCCCCAGATAAATTACATGAGAATATATAAGAATGCCTCACTATTGAGTATTGAGGCTCAGGAGCATATTTTCAATCTGTCTTTTATGTTGGGCAATAGAACAATTTTGTAAAACGGTTGTTCTTGAGAGACTATATTTATTCATCTATTTAAGAGATATTAGCTGAGCACCTCCAATTTCTTGGGGCTCACCCATGTGCCATTTTCTCACGAGAAAACTTGAATCCAGGTGCTTTTTTGTCAAGGTCAAATAATTAGTGGCAAAATCTCAGGCATCTTAACTTGACATCCAATGTTCTTTCTGTGGTATCTCCCCAATGGAGATACATGGGACTGAGTTTCTAGGCCTGTCACTAGCTCTGTGACATTGGACAAGCTATTATCTCTCTGGGACCCGGCTTTCACGTCTTATGAAGAAAGAATTGAACTAAATAACATCTATAGTTTCTTTCTTTCTTTCAAAAGTTTTTTTTAAATGTTTATTTATTTTGCATGAGAGAGAGGGAGAGAGAGTGCAAGAGAGAGAGAGTGGGGGAGAGTCAGAGAGGGAGGGAGAGAGAAATCCCAAGCAGACTCCATGGCACTGTCAGCGCACAGTCAGTCACGGGCTCAAACTCTCAACCGCGAGATCATGACCTGAGCCAAAAGCAAGAGTCGGACACTTAACTAACTGAGCCACCCAGGCACCCCTCTTTTTTTCTTTTTAATATCTCATTCATAGCCTATCCCTGTGGTAATTTTGTACTATGTCAATTTAGCTAAGCTGGAATAACGCTTCTCTGAATGGTTCGATGTTAGCATTGGCCACAGAGAAATTTCCATGAGATTTTGAGGGCAGAAGTGGAGCTGCAGCCATGGTACTAGGCAGGTGGCTGGAGGACTCCAGGCAGGTGGGGTGCACTGCTGCTCATCAGCTGGTGTCGGTTAGCAGCTGGGCTCACAGCTTCTTCAGCTCCTGCTCTTTCTCCCAACTCAGGTTCTCTCGGTCTAGGCCAGGCACGCATGTAACTCTGCTTCAAGGGCACCAGTTCCTTCTGTAGGGCTTTGCAGCTTTGGCGTTCCATCCAGGGAGACAGATGCATGTGGCAGATTGTGTGGTTCCAGTTTGCTCCTATGGTTTCTACTTTGACCTTGTTCTCCCCCACTTTGCATCCAGCTTTCCTGTTCATCACTTTTTTTAACATTTATTTTTGAGAGACAGAAGGAGAACATGAGCAGTGGAGGGGCAGAGAGAGAATCAGACACAGAATCCAAAGCAGGCTCCAGGCTCTGAGCTGTCAGCACAGAGCCCGACGCAGGGCTGAACCTCATGAATCATGAGATCATGACCTGAGCTGAAGTTGGACAGTTAACAGACTGAGCGACCCAGGTGCCCCTCCTCTTCATCACTTTTGACCTGTCTCTTGACTACCTGCCCTGCTGACACACTCCAGGCCTGGTCAGATGCAGAGGCAATAGCCTTCCACAGACTCCTTTCACCAGCTCCTCTCATGGGTACTGGGTAAGGGCTTTGCTCTGCTCAGTCAACTATCCCCTTGAAATTTACACCCACAATTGTATAAGATCTAATCCCTATAATAAATCCTGTATTCCGTATCACTCATAAGGTTCTGCTTCTCCAATTAAACCCCAACTGATGTAATCTTTAATAACATTTCATTGAATAACATGTACAGGAACACAATGAAGGGCAAAAAAATAAGCAGTGTTCCTTTTTGGAGGTGTATAACCTGTCAAGGCTACTCAAATTCCAATTACTTTCCTCTAGATGAACTCTGATCGGTTCTAGCCCATTTTCCTGGTGAGCTTACTAAAGTGTACCTAGACACTTTTGTAGTTAAAGCAACTCTGTGTACTTGAAATGACTCACACATTTTTTGTTCTTTTATGAACAAGTTGTCAGGAAACTCAGATGGGTCCTCAGGCTACAACATAATTGTAAATAATACATGGGGCAACATTTATATTTTTAGGAATTAACAACTTAATGTAGTCCTCATTCTGCCTTAAACCAGAACCCTATGACAATTTGGTGGTGCTCAGTTTTGTATTACCTGTGCATAGTGTATGTCCTGATGCATAATAGGAGCTTTGTAAATATTTGCAGAGTACATGTTTAGGCAAATAGACCTGACTAAAATTAAGTACATGGCAGATATTTTTCGTGGGCTTTTAGTTCCAGAACCAAAAAAATAACTTTTTTTGAGAGACAGACTTTCCTTTATGTTTGCCAGAAGACCAGAGAACAGAATTATAGAGAAGCCTGAGTGCTTTTGCAAAGAAGAAAGGAGCTATATAAAGGGTACAAGGCATTTGTCACCAACTGTCATCTTATCCAATGATACTATGCTGAGCACAATGCCTTTTGAACTCAGTGCTGATGTTTGTTAGTTTCAGAATAGAAACAATGATGATGCCTGTAAATTGCAATATATTAAAAATTAGAAGGGCTTTTTTTTTAAGTGAAAAGACAATACCAGGTGTTGGCAGAAATGTGAATTAACAAGTACTTTTCTTGTACTGCTTTTGGGAGTAAAAACTGGTGCAACCACTTTGGAAAATTATTTGGCAGTATCCACTAAATTAGCTGAATTTGTGCTATCCTATTTTACCATCCAATTTTACTCTTAGGTAAACATCCAGAAGAATATGCATATATCTTCACAAAAGGACACATATCACAATATTTGTAGCAGCACTAATTGTAATATCTTCAAACTCGAAGCTACTTAAATGCCTAAAATGGTAGAATGGATAAATAGTTGTGATCTATCAATGCAGTGGGATACTAGAAAGGAATGAGAATGGGAAGTTTGCAAATACACAAAATCTTATAAACAAACAGAACATTGAGTAAAATAATCCAGAAAGAAAGGGGACACACTGGATGATTCTAGTTCTATAAAGTTCAAAAATGTTAGAGAAATAGTCAATATCATCCATGGTGTTAGAAGTTACTATAGCAATTACTCTGGGGAGGAGGTTGGTGAAAACAGACCAAGGGGAGTACCTGGGCTGCTGGGTTTTTGATCTGGGTGCTGGTTCCATGGATGTATTCGGTTTGTGGAAATTCATCAAGCAGCGCACTTAGGATCTGTGTACTTTTCTGTATGTTATACTTCAATAAGAATCTTTTTAAAGGTTGAAAGTTTTCTGTTACAGTTGTCTTGGTCAGCAATCAAAAATCTATTTTCATTGACTTTGAGGTCAAAAAAGTCCTTTAAAAGCTGACCTTCTAAAGGCAATCTCTCTCTATATTTCCACCGATGCCAACTGTAGTTCACCCATCAAGGCGTCTAGGAGTAAAGATGTATTTCTTACACCAAGATAGCCATTAATCCACAGTGGGGGGTTTTATTCCCCATAAACATGATAACATGAGTTCTATTAAACTTTTTCAGCATCATGTCCACTGCCCCTGGAGAGGGTTACACAGTGAACAGGTTTGGAGTATCTACAGCTGACCTCCATTTTTCACGGCTACCAGTCTTAGGGCAGCTGACACAGCCAAGATTATCCTGTGTTCAGTGAGACTGGGAGAATGAATGGAGTCTGATGAATGTAATTTTCTTCCCCTGACAAATGACAAACATTTAAATATTTGGTGTGCATGCAAATACCACTTTAACTAAGAACTGATGGATGGTTATCCAGTGTAAATGCAGCCTGATGGGCAATGGGGGTGAAGTCTCAGTCTTCCTGAAAGATAATCTAGCAGCCTCACCATGCACTAGCTTGGATATTGGGGTATCTTCACCAAATAGTGGCCGCTGCTAACAAGTGAATGAAATTTCAGGGATTAAGCATCAAACTTGTAGAAGGACAGGTTTTGAGGGAGGTAAAAGACCAGGATGACTGGAGCATGCTTGGTGCTATGAGTAAATCGAGGTTAAATGGAGTAACAAAGGGACAAGGTCACTACAGATTAACTAAAGAACAAAAACAAGAAGTTGAGATGTCTGGGTGCTGGCAGCCCCTCCTACAACAGGTGGAATAAAGGAGACCGACCGGTCCTTCTCCCAGTGTATTAGTTCTCTGTTGCTGCATAACAAATCTCTACAACCTTAGCGGCTGAAAGCAACAAATTTTATTGTCTCATGGCTTCTGTAGGTAGGTCAAAAGTCTGGGCCCAATGGTGTTGGGTCCTCTGCTCAGGGTCTCAAAAGCTATAATCAAGGTGTTAGCTGCACTGTACTTCTTACCTGAGGCTGGGGCCTCCTTGCAAGCTCATTCAGGTTGCTAGAAGAATTTAGTTACTTATGTTGGTAGGACTGAGGTCCCTGTTTTCTTTCTAGCTGTCAACCAGGGACAGCCTGTAGCTTCTACAGGCCACCACCAGGGGGCCCTGAAAGGCTGTTAAGGACCTGGATGCTTTCTTTCTTCAGGCCAGCAAGAGTGTGTCTCTATGAGTTTCTCCATCTCCAGACTCTGAAGTCTTTTAGAGACCACCTAGTTAGGTAAGCCAACCAGGTCATTTTCCCTTGTAATGAACACAACTGATTAAATGCCTTGATTACATCTACAAAAATCTCTTTGACTTAATCCAGGGAATACCTGCCCCATCTATTCACAGGGGTAGTCAAGGGGAGAAGAGTGGACAAGGTTTGCACACAAAGGAGTAGCCATCGGGGACATATGTGAGGCTTCTTCCTCTCACACCCAATCACCTCCATGTAACTAGATGCCTATGTTCCAATCTGGACATGGCTTTGAGTAGGCCACTTAACCTTTCTAAGCTTCAGTCTCCTTATCTCTAAAATGGAAATGTTGACCTTGAGGAGGTTGGTATATTAGTTTTCCATTGCTGCATAACAAATTAGCACAAACTCTGTGGCCTACGACAACCCCTGCTTATTAGCTTATGGTTCTGTAGGTCAAAGATTTGGTATAATTGGCATGGTATAACTGGGTTCTCTGAGCAGGGTATCATAAAGGTAAAATCAAGGTGTTAGCTGGACTGAATTCTTGTCTGGAGGCTATGGAGAGAAATCCACTGCCAAGTTCGTCCTTGTTTTTGCCAGAAATTCAGTTCCTTGCAGTTGTAGGACTGAGGTTTCCATGTCCTCCTTGGCTGTCGGCTGGGGATCACTCTCAGCTCCTAGAGGCCACCGCATTACTTGCCAGACGTCCACCTCCACTTTCAAACCAGCAAAAGTGTATCAAATCCTTCTTGATTTTGAATCTCTGATTTCCTTCATATCTGACCAGATGTAAAGAATTTCTGTAATTAGGTCAGGCCTACCTGGAGTCTCCGTATATTAAGGCCAGCTGTTTGGGGACCTTAATGACATCTGCAAAATCCCTTCACGGCAGTACCTAGGTGGTTGTTTGAGTAACTGGGAGAAGGGATGTACACTAGCCGTTGGAATCTTGGGAGACTCTTAGAATCCTACCTGCTACAGTTGGCTTTAATGACCACACGAGATATTTGATCTGAAGTGCCTGGCAAAGAGTCTGACATATAGTAAATGTCCCATAAACATTGGTTATTTATTGATAAAGTCCTTATTCATAAGGTACCTGGAATACCTAGCAAACTGCTGGCCTATTGATATTATCATTGTTCACTTGGTGAGTCCTTTATTTCTACCCTGAACTTTTCAAACAGATCAAGGAAAAGTATGATCCAGATAGGGGAACACTGGAGGCACTTTTTCTGACTGTTATGCTGAAAGCCATTTTATTCCAGTTACAACTTTGCTGGGGAATTCTGTCTTAAAAGAAATATTTACAAAAATGGCCTATATTATATAGAAAAGAGCTAATTTTTTTTGTCTGACCATATCAGCCAGAGAAAGGGAAGAGTTGAGCTTCAGTAATAAAGAAGATTTCACAAGAGCCTATAGAAGTCTATGCCCGCCCTGATATTTTGATATCCTTGTCAAATGCCACTGAATATCATTCTTCAGGTTCTTGAAGATATATTAAGCATGTTCATATTTGTGTCTTCCACCACAGAAGCTAGTTGTTCAATCTCCAAATTACAGAATTGGAAGAGTTTGCTCTCATGTTCCCAGAGACTTTTGGATGAGTTGGAGAACGTTTATAATCCATAAACATTCAAAGGGCATTTTCACATTTTGAAATTGCTTCTGCATGCATAAAAGAAATCCTTTATTTTGGGGGGCTTTCTGCAAACTCAGTTCATCTGTCATTACTCTGTGGCAGCACAACTCAGTCTTGTTGTTTTGGTTTGATAAATTGCTCTTTTTGACTTTTCTTCAACTCTACATGAAAAAAAATGTCCATGTATCTGAAAAACCAGAAGTTATTTTGATTTGAGCTTCAGGCTCATTTGTACAAGTTAATTTCCAAGTCTGCTTCCTATCGATCAACACGGACACCCTCGCAAATGACACATCTGTCATGGTCCTTGAAGCTGCTCCATATGTTTAGCAAAGAAAAGATGCAGGCACACAAGGCTTAAGACCTACAGTTCTAAATGCTAATATAGCAGGCTCTGACTTTGTAACCAAAGAAATGATCTTGGGAGATACTGGGTAGAAATGTCAATGGAAGACAAACAACAGGTTTCTTTTTCATATTGGACAGAGTGCTGTGCTGTGCTGTGCTGTGCTGCTCAGATCTGCTCCCTCCTTTCAGGACTAGAGCACTCATTCTTCCCATTGTTGGAGGTGCTGGTGGCTGACAGCTCTGAGGAGATACTGACAGAGGACTGTTCTCTGCCCAAGAGAGCACCTCACCCGAGTTGACCCTCTTCCTGAAGTCAGCCTGCATCCAATGACTGACTCATGCGACAGGCCAAAGGCTGAGACCGCTTCCCTCAATTTGATGCAACTCTGAAGTTATGTGCTGAATTGGGCCCTACCCCATCCATGTATTGAAGTCCTAACCCTCAGGACCTCAGAATATGACTGTATTTGGAGTTAGTCTTTAAAGAGGTAATTAAGGTAAAATGAGATCATTGGGTGGGATCTAATCCAATAGGATTGGTGTCCTCATAGAAGATGTGATTAGTGGGGCACCTGGGTGGCTCAGTCGGTTAAGCTTCTGACTTTGGCTCAGGTCATGATCTCACAGTTCATGAGGTGGAGCCCCGCACTGCATCAGGCTCCCTGCTGTCAGCACAGAGCTCGATTCAGATCCTCGGTCCTCCCTGCTTTCTGTCCCTCCCCCACTCATGCTCTGTCTCTCAAAAATGAATAAATATTTTTAAAAAATATGTTATTAGGACACCAATACATATAGAGGGAAGAAAATGTGAGGACACAGGTAAAGATGGCTATCTATAAGCCAAGGAGAAATTGACCCTGCTAACACTTTGATCTCGGACTACTAGCCCCTAGAAGTATAAGAAAATAAATTTCTGTTGTTGAGGCTACCCCATCTGTGAAACTTTTTCATGGCAACCCAGCAGATAAATACATCTTCTCAGCATCAGAGCTCCTGATGGGTTCAACTTCTCCCTCTTCTCAATCCTGTTTCCCTCATTCCATGCTTCTCCCTGCCAGGTATTGATTCAAAGCATGAGCTAATAAACCTCTGGCTTGCAAATCCTTCTCAGTCTGCTTCCCAGAAAACTTGACCTATGACCTCTATTTTTGGAAATCTGAATGATTTTCTTTTCATGCCCACTTTGTACATCATTTTCAGTGAAGCAAATGACAGTCACACATGAAGGCTAAGGTCTGCCCAACAGCTAAGGCTGCTATCAGCTTCTTGTGGAGAAGCCACTATATTCTGTGCTTGGGCTGATCAATGGTTAAGAGGCCAGGATTGGTTTCAAAAGAGCATTCAAAGTCAACATAAATGATACATGTGTCCTAAATAAAGTGACAGCATATTTGTTGAGATTGGGATTCCATCTGCCACTCACTCCTGGGAAATAAGTCTCTCAAAGCTCTTTGTGCCCTCTATTCTGAGGACTGGAAACTCGGCCCATGGGCCCATTGCAACTGTGCAATGAAAGCCACAAGTCAGGGTAAGGTCTGTCTCAATGTGGCTGAAGTCACTCAGAACTGAGACACATTTCTGTAGATGTATTTCTTGTTTCTGATGCTAGATGTATCTTTTTATACAAGAGTAATCAATTTCTGGGAAACCTGGGTAGCTCAGTTGGTTAAGTGTCCCACTCTTGATTTCGGCTCAGGTCACGATCTCACGGTTCCTAAGTTCAAGCCCTGTGTCGGGCTCTGAGCTGACAGCGTGGAGCCTGCTTGGGATTCTCTCTTCCCCTCTCTTGCTGCCCCTCTCCTGCTTGTGCTCTCTCGCTCTCTCAAAATAAATAAATAAACATTAAAAAAAGAGTAATCAATTTCCTTATATGTAAGAGGTGGGTTGCTTAGAGGGATTTTAACAAATCCATAAAAGAGAAAGTGAGTCCATGTGGTCTAGAGAGGTGTTGTTGACATGCACTACGATGCTCTGTCCTCATTCTCTCAGGAGGTCTTAGTAGTGCAAGCCACAGAACACCCAAGCATCTGCGTTTCTGTGCCTAATGGTTTTCTTAATGCTTGGAGAAATAATGCTTGGTTTCTGAGGGTGGTGGCTGGATTACATGCCCTATGTTCACCTTCTTTACCCCTCCTTCACCCACAAATAATCCACCTGCACTAATTCTTATCTCAGGGTCTGCTTTTGGGAGAACCCAAATCAAGAAGAAAAGAGGAAGCAAATTGGGCAAATATCAACTTATCCTCTCAGTATCCGGCCTATCGAAGGTTAATTTAATATAATTCAGCTTCCAACTCAGTTAAGGTCTGGATCTCCTTCCCATGTTTTGCTCACACTTGCATGATGCCCTCGGTACCCTTCAACTGAGGAGACAGTGCCAGGAATAGGTCTTTAGACTCAAAGTTCTTCTTCACAATGTAGTCTGTGACATGAAATTACCCTGCCAATGATGGAGCTATTGTTTATCAAGCACTCATGCAGCTAAGTATCAACCCAGCTAACCCAGCTGCAATCCTCTATTGTACATTTCATACTCCTGCTTCTGAGAACACTCTGGTTCCTTTTTCTTTTATTTGATTAAGAACATCTGCAGAGGTGGTTCAGCTACAAAAGTTAGTAATTAATCTTTTTTTTGTCACAGTAATTAAAAATTTCAAGGAAGAATTGTCATTCATTGCTGCTTATGAGGTTGCCCATGGCGGACAGTGTTTTATAAAAAGCCAACAAGTCATGACCTTAAAAATAAATAAATATCTCTCCTCAAAATAGGAATGCTATGCCAAGTGACGAGGTGGCTCTGAAGCCTGGTCACGGTGCTCAAGGGATGGGGGGCCACCACATAACTATGCAAACCCCTCATATGCATTCCCATTTTCTCAACATTTCCATTAGCATGTGACACGCATGCAGATATCATTTACAGTTCAAAAGAATCTCATTAACATATCATCCGAAAGAGCATTTTTGTGAGGACAATAGCTGTTTTTCTCAAGCTGGTGTCCCTCCCACTCCCACAAGAAAGAATCTTTTTGTTCAAAGGCAAAGCCCAAGAGAACAATCACTCTTGAGTAATTTTCCATAGGTTCAAGTCTCATACAACAAAGAAGTAGCAAACTGAAGAAGTTCTATACAAAATGCCCCCTGAGGGCTGGGTGTTGGCAGCAGTGATGTGTGCCTGTGTGTGGGGGGCACATGTGTGGGTGGGCATTTGTGTGGAGTGTATAAAAGAGAGAAAGGAAGAGAAAAGGGTGCTTCATCTGTCCCTCCTTTCAGCCACCCTCCATCTTCTCCTGGAGAGTGATCTGCTTCCAACCAGGGACTGTTACTTTGCATTTGTATCTACTTGTATCTACTTCTTATCAGCTCTTTCTTCGAATGCCAGATAAAGGAACCTGTACCCAACTAGACTGTAAATCCCTGGGGAGACACTGCCTTTTTCTTTAGTCTTCTTTCTACCTAGTGATGTAGCCAACCTAAGGCAGAGAAAAAGGCCTCAATCCTACTGCTCCACTGGACCAGAAGGCTTTGAATGACCCAATTACAGCTCCCTGACTTGGGGACCCTGAAAAGAAAGACCATTTGAGAAAAAGGTGTAAGTGTTGGCCTCTGGCTCTCTCTCCAGAAGAAGTAGCCTTTACTACCCTCCTTCTGACCTTCTGTGGTATGTCCACCCTCTGGGCCATCTTTCTAAGACACATTGTCATCACCCTGACAGGTTCAAATAAGGCTGATCTCCACTTCATATTTTGAAAATTGAACTCACAACTTTCAGTGGTCGTATCAATTAAATTCCCTTCAAATATTTAGCAGAGAAAACCCCTGAGGATGGTTAAGTCTCCCTCAGGGACTTGAGTTGGTGCCCAAGGTGCCTCCTGCAAAATTTTATTTAATTTTGAGTTTTGTCACATGGCTTTTTGTTTAATGAACTATGTAAAATGTTCATGCCTGGATATACATAAAAGCAGCATTTCTCCTCCAATCTTTGCTGATCCCTTAGAAAGATGGGCTCGCTGTATGGTGGCTTCAAGTATTCCCCTCACACACTGTTCCATAAGCTTCCACGGTGCTGCAGCCTTACTCTCCAGAAAATCATGACTTAGTGACATAACATCAGCATGTTTGGTATATTGTTGCATTTGTATGATAAAGGTAAATGATAGATAGATAGATAACTGGTAAACATAAATAAAGATATTTGAACTTCGAAAAGTATCCTTCGGATACTATATTCGTAAGGTATAATTCAATCTTTTAAATTCTACATTTTAAAACCAAATCCACTATGAATATCAAAATCTTCTGAGGTGCATGGAAGGGAAAAGAAAAGAACTAATAGTTACTGAACACTTCTGTGCTGGACTCTGAGGCATCTGGTTTCAGATGCGTAAACACAGGTCAATAAGAACTCTACCTGCAAAATAACTACTGTCACTCTAATTTCTTACCAGACAGTCTTTTTTTTTTTAAGCAAAGCAAAACAATTTAAAAAGCAACAAAGGAGTAACCAACCAACCAGAAACAAAAACAAAGAAAAAGGAAATGGAAAAGGCAGATAAGACTAGAATGTCGAAGCTGCTTATCAACTTCTTTAATCACTGGGGGAGGGGCATACGGGGAAAAAAAAAGAACAATGAAAGTCAAGAATCCACTAAGATTATTTTAATAAGGGTGATAGAATGATGGTTTTCTGAAAATAGCCAACAGATGTCCCACCGTTATACTGAGGCTTGTTATATAACGTCTGCTGCTGTAATCCTTTAAAAAAGTCTGTCTTCTAGACTTGATTCTGCTCCAGCATCTGTGATGCTAAATGCTGCATTGGCTGTTTCCTGGTTTTAACTGATGCTTTTAATGCCAGTTACAGGTCAAATTTAAGAGCAGTAAAAATAAAGACCTTGTTTGAATTTTCAGCAGGAAAACGATGCTTTATCCACATCAGTGCTGTATCCAATAATGTTCCTTCCAACCATGGAAGGAGAGGAAGTGCCCAAATTAGAAAGATGTGCAGTACAATTGGCATATTGGCACAATGTAGAGTAACCTACTCAATTGCTTGGAGAGACACAATTCTTTTTTTTTTTTTTTTAATTTTTTTTTTTCAACGTTTTTTATTTATTTTTTGGGACAGAGAGAGACAGAGCATGAACGGGGGAGGGGCAGAGAGAGAGGGAGACACAGAATCGGAAACAGGCTCCAGGCTCCGAGCCATCAGCCCAGAGCCTGACGCGGGGCTCGAACTCACGGACCGCCAGATCGTGACCTGGCTGAAGTCGGACGCTTAACCGACTGCGCCACCCAGGCGCCCCGAGACACAATTCTAAAATAACACTGCCAGAAGTCCACATTCAACTTCCCACCTGAAGTATTAATTTATTCCATGAACTTCACAGGATGATTTATTCATTAAAAGCAAACCAATTCTTTATGTTATACTTTCGGGAAGGTTGGGGAGGGGAAGCCAAGTTTTTATTTTGTGGACAGATGTAAGAAGTATTTGGAAAGAACCACTGATGATGTGTTCATTGAAAAACTTTAACTAGAATTCTATTTTTTTCTATTTAATTTAATTTCTAAGCTGTGAAACATACACACATTCTGGAAACTAAATTATTTAAAGTGTACTTAACTCTCAAGTTAAATATTTAGAGAACTGAATGTACAGAAGCCATAAATGTTTCAACTATATTGAGGTCCACTTTGACAAAAATCCTGGGTTTTAGGGAATTGCATTTGTTTCCACATTGATGTTGAGGATCTTGCTGCTACCATATTACTTTTACCAAATAGTCTAGTCATGCAACAGCCTATATATTTTCTATGTCAGTCAGCAACTCTGACTTTTACCCATGCTTCTGTAGTTAGTGGGTCTGAAATGGTTAACAGGATCTTTCTAGACTGCATGTGTCATGAGCTTACATAAGACTGCTATGGTGCTGAGTAGTGGAAAGACGTTTTTTTTTGTTTTGTTTTTTTTTCCTTTGGTACCCAACCAGGAAATTACTTTGTTCTGCCAAAATGGACTAAAACAACACTTTCATTGCCACCCACTGGGAAAATGCAGTAGAAATAAAAGGGTGCTCAGATTTCAGAAAATCCCTACACCATAAAGTAAAGACATTTCTATGCATGCCTCCATTTTGCAGAATATACTAGAGAGGCAAAATAATGTAGAAATCAGTGGAGAAGGACGAATTAAGGCAAACGAATAAAATGTACGTGACATCCAGGCAGTTCAGTGTGGGACAAAATCAGCGAGGGAGTCTGTGAGATTACTCCTCAGTATTGGCTGTAAAGAGCCTAGAATGCTGACAGGTCTAAATGGGATCATCCCAGACCCCAGATCACTGATGATGGCCTGAAAAATTCTGGTCAATTGAGAAGTTTCCTTAAACATATATCTTTCTATCTTAAAATCATATTTAATTTTTAAAAATTCTACTCAATTATATATTTGTTCCTATTTTAGAGTAAAAAATGTTATTTTTCCTAAATCTCTGTGGGAATTGAGGCCCCTGGAAGTGATGGCATGTCTACTCCATGAGTTCGTGTCCACCCAATCCGTCCATCAACAAGACTCAGTTTAGACAAGCCATGTGGCTTTCACAAAAATGGTGATCTCTTCTGGAGCCTGTGGTAGAATGGAAAAGAGTAAAGGCAGTAGCCTAAATCCAGACAGTCCAGATTTTGTATGTGGACTTGGCCACGTACTCACATTGTCTCTTCTAGTGAATTGTTTAACTGCTCTAATCTCAGCATTTTCATCAGTGAAATGGGACTAATGATGGACTGACAGTAAAGAGTTGTCTAGAATATCCAAGGGGATGATGAGTGTGAAGTAATCACGACATAGTGACAATTGAATAAATCCTGTCATCACTCTTAACAAAGTTTGGTTTGGTCTGCATGCAAACCATGCAGATGTCATTGAATATCTCCAGGGTATTCAGTACGTACTGAAGTTTGGGGTCAAAATAAGATTTGTGAATTCCTAACACATTTACCTATGGTACTTCCATTCACAATGGCCTCCACTCCTCTGCACATTTAGACTGTTTTTTTTTTTTTTTCCCACCAGTAATATTATCCCTTGTTAAGTTACCTTATATGACTCAACCCCTTAACCAAGAAGTAAGCAGAGATAGAGTTACTATGTCTCATACCTCTTCACATCACCCAAAGTCATAGTTTTCAAACTTTAGCAAGCATCAGAGCTCCAAGTAAAAATGATAAATGTTGATTTCTCTCATAGATATTAAAATTTGTAGGTTTGGAGTGGTGCCTGGGAATCAGCATTTTAAACAAACATCCCTGACCCCTGAACATTTCTATGCAGGTGGTCAGTACTTCCTCACATGATTTTCACATGGCCTTCTTATGTGAACACCAGTCATTGAATTTAGGGCCCATTCTAATTCAGCATGAGCTCATCTTAATCGATTATATCTGCAAACACTCTATTCCAAATAGGGTTACATTCTGAGATTCTAGATGGACAAGAACTTAGGAGGGACATTATTCAACCCTGTACATCTCCCACACCTTGACTTTGAGAACAGTAGTTTTACTAGCCAATTAGAGTATACTGTAAATGAGTACCATTAAGTGTGATCTCTCTTACTAATGATGCTCTGGGCAATTATCAGGATACTTTTGATGATGTTTCCATAAAATAATTTTCCTGCAACATACTTTTTATGCTTGCCATAAAAATTTCTATTCTTCACCATATTTCTGATAAAAAAAAAATCTGCTGCTGGCATGTAGCCTGATTCATTAATGAGGTCTTTCTGTACTGCCTTATCATTTGTCTTATCCTCTTACATGTCACTGTGTATTAAATATGGAGCTGACACTCAATAAATATTGAGTGGAATGTATATATTCATTCTGCAAACAATGGCAAGGTTTATGGAGGACACAGGATATGTGAGACAGAAATTTCCTGTTTTCATGATTTTCCTCAACAGAAAAGATAAGCCCTTACACAAATATCACAATGCCGGTGGACAGCGCAGGCTCGGCGCCTGCTTACGAAGGCTGCTGTCACCACTTGCTAGCTGCATAACCTTGGGCACGTTACTCAACTTCACTAAAGCTCAGTTTTCATATCTGTAAAATGGGGGTTATGCTCTCACCCACCTCACAGGCTGCTGCAAGGAATGAAGAATAATCTGCATAGAGTGCTAAGCACACATCAAGTGCTGAATAAATGTTAGCGATTATAGGGACCCAAAGGAAGGAGGGATGTTTTATAGGCTGATGATGACATTTTATGTGATCATTGTGTTTCCTAACTGAGTTATAAGCTTCCTGACAGCAGAGACCTTGTAATTATACTAGCCGAGTGTCTCTCATAAGGCTTGGCAGATCGGATCCTCACAGGGATTTGTATCATGTCACCAAATGCCTCCTCGTCAATTGATTAATTGAATGAGTCTGTCAGTCCCTTTGCTGGCAGCACTAGCAAAATGTCTACATGTTCTCGGTTTCTGCTCCTATCATAGTTTTCTCTTAAGCAATATAAAATTTTCTCTTTAAGCAATGCGCACTTTTGTCACTCAAATATCTGCAGGCAGATGGCAGAGGGTAGTTAGCGGTTGCCAAGAGAGAATACCCAAATGAAGTGGATTGTGAGGGGTGGGGTCGAGATTATGCATATCAAGCAAGAGTGGAGATGGTTGAATCCGGAAAGAGCACCCTTCATATTCCTCCTTTAATGCCATGAAACCACAATCATTACTGATGTCGAATTCAGAGAGGCTACAGCATGATTTACCATTAAATTCAGGGGTGTCAGGGAGCAATGCAAATTGAAGATACTAATTACAGATATTTCATTTTTCTGGAGTGGCTGGACTTTTCAGTTGCATCTTTTTGATCATGCACATAATGCTTTGTTATTTTTTGCTTTGATGTAATTATTATGATATTGATTTTTTAAATGGGCCCATGGTGGAAATTCCATGCATATGCCAAAGAAAATTCTACAATGACTTTTACATTTGTACTTCAGAAATTATCCTAAATATCCATCTGGAGCCTTAAAGTTAATGGATTTTCAGCGAGTTAATTTGGTCCACAGCACCAAAATGCCTCCCGCATAAATTCACTTAACTATCAGTTATTGTAAGCAAGCCTATTTATTTAGCAGAAGTCACTTTATTATGCTGTTTCAAAAGCAGTAGCACTGGAGGGAAAATATCACATAGAATTAATATAACTGTACCAACACATGAACATGAATGGGCATAAAGTGTTCACATGAAAAATGTTATTCTGCTTACTTGTACATTTAGGAAGAGCCGTAATCATATTTTACCTAAATAACAAATTAAAGTCAACTTCCAGAAATGAGGCCCTGCCTTCCTTGAACTTGTTCTAACCTAGTCAGTTGGTAAGAATTGGAAAAAGGTGATAATAAATGCATAATAACCATGGATGTTGGCATTAGCATAAAACTTTGTTTCATTGTCAAAGTGTTTTTCATGTCCATTACCTCATTGAATTCACTATTATACTTATGGTGTCCAGAGCCTAGGTGTGACGAACGGCTCTCTTTCATAAATAAGGGGAGAGCAGCAGAGAGAGGTTAAATGGTGAGCTCAGCGCCACCAGGTGGTGAGGAAAAGGGTGGAGATTAAAATCTAGTCTTCTGTTTCCTGTCTCCTGTCCTAATCCTTATTTTACTAAACAACTATGCTTCAGAATATAGTTCATCTCTAGTAAAATTGTTTTGGGTAGTCAATCTTCATATTCAAAAATAAATAAGTTAGCTTATTAAGTAAGGGCAGATATTCATTTGAGATTGAAGCAAACGCCTGGGGTAAAAGAGGTAGAGAGTATTCCATGTCCCATACAACTTTGAGATAAGTGCCCTGGCCAACCCCCTCTGGCTCAGGTTATCTATCTATCTATCTATAATATATTATCTATCTATCTATCTATCTATCATCTATCATCTGTCTATTATCTACCTATCATCTGTCTATCATCTATCCACCCATCCATGTCTTTCATGCAAGCATTAAAATGAGTAATGATAGAACTTAAAATAAGAATTATTCATGATGTTCAAGACAGCAAGGCAACCAACATGATGCTTTTGGAGGGGGTTATTTTCACTAATATGCGAAGCAAAGGAAGGCGAGAAGGATAACCAACATTGGCTAATTTCTTTGGTGTCTTCCAAAAACAAACAAACAAAATGTAAAATTATTTGAATTTTTTTAAAAAAAGTATCTGGATTTTTGGCTCATCAGCTTTGGGTCTTGATTATTAACAAATCACAGAGTCACTCGGAGTCACAGAGTCTCTCTATTTTATCATCTATGAAATAAAGGGGTTTAAATTAGAAATTTCCAAGGGCTTAATTACTCTCAATATTTATAATTCTTTTTTTAATGTTTATTTATTTTTGAGAGAGTGAGAGAGAGACAGAGTGAGAAAAGGGGAAGGGGAGAGAGAGAGAGAAAGAGAGAGAGAGAGAGGGAGGCACAGAATCTGAAGCAGGCTTCAGGCTCTGAGCTGTCAGCACAGAGCCGGATGCAGGGCTTGAACTCACAAACCGCAAGATCATGACCTGAGCTGAAGTCTGATGCTTAACCAACTGAAAGACCCAGGCGCCCCTCAACCAGTGCATGTCCTAGAGAGTCCAAATGAGTGCCAGGCATCTGCAGATGCTCTGCTGGAATCAGTAAGCCACAAATCCCACCCTGACAGTGGTCCATAATACATGTCATGGTGGTATCAAGAAAGAGTCCCATCTTGGTCTGCATCACTCTTGAGCTGGGTTGTGCCACTGTAACCCTGGAAACAGAGTCTGACTTCAGACTTCTCATCTCATTTACTCTTTTCTTGGGTCCCTAGTGTCCAGTGCCTTTTCAACCTCCTGCCCCAATCAAACCGAACGTATTTGCCTAATTTCTGTTAATTCCTCTCCCCCTTGTCTTGGCTTCATATTTTCTCACCTTGAATTTGTTTCAATCCTGCTGCTATCCGGGAGGAAATGGGGTTAGAATGGAGCCCATTTGTTGAATTTTTGCCATCTCTATTTTCTAGGGCTGGGTGTCCAGATGGATACATTGCAAATGACCTCTTCCTTACAAACTTTCACCAAAACCCAGTCAAGGGCCACTGCCTCGGCTTCTCTCATCATCATTCTAAGCCTTCCCCCTTCACACTAAACCACCTCCCCTGGCCCACCATCATCATGACTGGATCCTGACACCTGAAAAGATGATAAACTTTTGCTCAGATTCCTGTGGACACAGGATCTTTGATCTTCCTCTGCCTTCATATTCCTTCTGTTCTCACATATTACCTTTTGCTCAGCTCATTCTCTTTCTCACAGCATAGTGTGGGCCACCCCACGATCAAGGCCAACATGTAAAATGTAGATAAATCCATTCCACCTCACCAGGATGATGTGAAGAGAAAATGAGATCACAAGGATGGAATGCTTTGAGAAACTTAAAAGTGAAAGACAAATATGAGGTGTTAGGATGCTATGAAAATTTTTATAGATTAAAATTTCGACAGGATTCAGTTTTTTTTTTGTTGAAAAAAATATTTACTTTTCTTTATAAGGCCAAAAAAAATTTCAGACTGTGTGTGTGTGTGTGTGTGTACTCTTGCAATTTAACCAATGTAGGTAATATTTGACATGTTCTAAAGTCTTTCATGGCTTGCCCTGGGAGAGTATATCATTTTATTTAAGTTAGGCTTTAAATTTTTCTCATATTATCTGGAATAACAAGTTACCTGGGGTGTATTCTCAAGGTAGTGGCAAAACCGTAAGAGTGAAAGAGTGAAAACACTCAAGGTCTCTCAAGACCTAGCCTTGGAAATAACATAGGATCTCTTCCTGTGTCCTTTTTTGGCCAAAAGAAGCCAAATCGTTTAGGCAAAAGTCAAGGAACTAGGACATATTATTTTTCCCTTCACTGAAATAATACCAAGGGTACAGATACAGGGAGTGGTTCAGAATTGGGACCAATGATTAAATCTACAAACATGATAAAAGAGATATGAATTTAGGTAATCTGGTTGCATAGTCCTTGCTCTTAAGTCCAATGCTCTACTTCTTCTCAAAAGATTCTTCTATTTTGTCTCTTCATGGAGAGACATATATTGCAAGGAACTTGTTTTTAAGGATGAGGGAGATAGAAAAATTAGGTATGCTCTAACATTTGAGATTTAAGCTGATAGAGAAATGAGGTGAATGGCACACATGAACATATCAGGAAATAATTCAGGCAAAAGTGCATATATCTATGTTTACATTCATATCCATAACCATATGCGTATGTATACCTGTATGTATGTGCATGTATATATAAATGCACAAAATATACATGTTTATATATATGTATGTGTTGAGTATTCAAAGCAGATCCCCAAACTGTGTGGACTTGCCATTGTACTTCTTACATTAACAGCTGACTTTTAGGGAAGCATTGTTAGTTTTACAAATGCTTTATCAAATGAAATCAGACCGCAAGTTCACAATTTTCCTGATGTATTCATTTTAAAAGTTCAATCTGCCTTAAATCAGAACAATTTTGAATGCAAAATGATGCTTATAATTTTTATTTTCATATGCTTCTTTTTTTGTGTATGGGATCCAAGAACTCATCAAAAGCTAGCTGGGTCCACTGGATTTTATCTCACAGTTATTGTGATGTGGCTACACTGGGCAATCTCTTCTCATCAAAACACAATTGCCACAGAAATAGCTAAGTGGATGAAATACAATGCTGAAGAATAATAAAGTGAAATGGGCACCCAAAACCATCTTTCCAACATAAATCACAAAGTTAAGTTATGGTAATGTGAAAACAGAATGTAAGAATGTGTGCATTCCAGAAAAAGATCAGCTGGTGCTTAATTTTTGCATCACATTTGCTAATGATGCAATTAAGGGCTCCATAAGATGGAAACATTAAACATTTTACGTAGAAAGATAAGAAATGCACAAATCAGCATTATGATGAAAGCCACATCCTTGTCCTTCTTTTCCTTTGTATGTGAAATAATTTCTCTGAAATAAAGACCATTGGTTGCTTCTTTGTTCATAAAGTTGCTTTGTTCCTTATTTAGAAAGAAGGTCTAAGTGTTACTAAATTAAAAGAAAAGAATAAGTCTGTTACATTAAAAGGAAAGAATAGAATGTATCACAGCCCTATAGAAACAATAGGCTTGATATTCTATAGGGTAAACTGTCCAACCTTGACAAGAAAATCAACCTGGGCAGATCCCTGGGGTATTTAATGAAACACTATATACAAGTTTTCTCAAACGTGTTCATCCCACAGACTTAGGAGGCTGGAGTGAGGTCCCATTTAGTGCTACAAAACTCAACAACCAGCAGTCCAAAAGGTTCAACGGCTGCTGATTCTAAGACATCTGATCATTTTCTATTTAAACTGCAGGTTCAGGAGGGGTTGGAGTGAGCAACCAAGCAGTTAGTGATGAGCTAGGTGTTTCACAAAAGTTGCATAGGACTCAGATTACAAGAAGTCTAAACAAGGACCTAGGACCAACAGCCAGGATCTATAAGGGTCTACCTCTTTTGCACATCATCAGAGATAGGACAGAGTTTCTGTAACAAGAGGAGTGTAAGGTATCTATAGTCAGAAGCAACTCAGAAACCCACATACACTAATAAAATTGCTTTACCAATGCTTTGAGCAAGCCAAGTTTCCAGAAATTCAAAGTTGAAAAAGACTAGGCCATGGTAACCTGAGAAGGAATGGGTACAGAATGCAGCAAGGAAGAGAAAACAGATCAATGGAACTAGACACCAAAGTACAGGCATGAACCTAAGCACAACACAGAATCCACTTATTAGAGACCTCAAGGAATTGTGTGATGACAAGAAGAGGCTTGTGCTAGACGAGTGGGCATTGGACTAAGGCAAAGTTTAGGGACCAGCATTTGACACAAAGGAAAAGGATCCCATTCAACAAGACATTCTGTTCTCACTCCCATAGACCTTCTCTCTTTCTTAAAAGGCCAGGTTACTGAAGCAAGTTCTACGGAGGAAATCACAATGAATATTGTATTAAAAAAGGCTTCTATGGTTAAATGATGTTGGGAAACACTGGGAATTTAACCTTGTTTAATGGTTAAAAAGGGTATTTTCAATGTTTTGGTTCTCCTTCATGATAGCACCCTATCCATCAAAACTTTAGTCTTAGTAAAGAAACTTATAGAGCAAGTACATGTGTGTATGTACTTTTTTTGCAAAGAAAAAAAACCCCTTATTCAATGCAGCCCAAGCCCCTTATTTCTCTGACTCAAGAATGGACATGCAGGGGGCCCCATCCTGCTGGTTTCCATTTAGTAAGGCAATCATCATAGGCACAATACCTCTAGTATACAACTGGACCTTCTACAAAGAAATAGCTGTGGTCTCCTTGCTAAACTTCTGCTCAATTAGACCCATATTGCTTCCTTGAAAACTCTTGAGGTTTACCATAATTTGGCATTGCTGTTCTTACTGCTCAGCTCAAAGGGGCCATTGCCAGATCACATTAAGTTGTTATGCCCACAAGCCACTCTCCAAAGCTACTATGATGATCAGTCCCTTTAAATGCATCAGTTATTCCCTGAAAGCAATTTGTAAAATGAATAAAAGAAGCATTGCAAGTTATAATAAAATTTTAGAAACTATTTTAAAACTAAAATACATATTCAGGTAACTGAATGTTTTTTCTGGCCAACCACACATCACTTAACCCTGCTTCAGTAGATTGATGTAGCTCTCCAAAATGATCATGCCTTGATATGAATAAAAGAGGAAAAAAATCCATAGACAATGACTTCTATGACTCAATTCTATATAATTGACCTCCAATTGGTTGTAATGAGATTGTTTTTGCAGAAGATAAAGGGTTTCAGGTATGTCAATCATAAGGGATTTGTTACCACAAGTACTTTCCAACTCTCCCTCTTAGTCAATGGGATTCACATCTGCTTCGATTCCATTTATTCTCTCACACATAAAGGAAAGAGCTCTGTAATCTCCATGGTGCTATAAAAAGTAAAGCATTACTATTATTAGGTATCTATTCTGAGTTTGAGAAGGCTAAAAGCGATTGAGTTGAAGCACTGTTTTCTTCCACGGCAAATCGACTAGAAACCCAAGTTTTGCAATCCCAGAGGACACCCGGAAGTCCTGTGTGGGGAAAGACAGTCTGTTTTCCCACCTGGGGTCGCTGCTACTAGAAGCTAGTAGCCCAATGCCTTGGGCCCCTGGGCACATCTTAGACTCATGCCAGTAGAAACACCGATGCATTGTGAAGGGAAGGGAGAGAAGATGACCCTTGTTTGTGCATACTCTATGCATCCTGCGAGGAATTTTACAGATTTATCTCACTTAAGTCTCACAACGGCAGTGCATGTTAAGCATTGCTGCACTGATTATGCAGTGAGGAAATGCAAAGCTCTAGTGTTAGTTTTACTGTGTAAAACAGATCTTGTCTTCAGTTACAGCTCAGTATGCTACTAGTTTTATGACTTTGAACAAATGAACTATTCTAAGCCTCAGTTTCCTCATCATTCAAATAGGGATAACAAGAATTTTCTTACAAGTAGACAAAATAATAATATTAAAAATTGTTGTTAGTGTTTTAGGAGCACTTGGGTGGCTCAGTTGCTTAAGCATCTGACTCTTGATTTGGGCTCAGGTCACCATCTCACAGTTTGTGAGCTGGAGCCCTTGCGTCGGGCTCTGTGCTGACAGTGTGAAAGGTTTTGGGATTCTCTCTCTCCCTCTCTCTCTCTGCCCCTAACCTCACGTGTTCTCTCTCTCTCTCTCAAAATAAATAAACTTAAAAAAATATTGTTAGTGTTTCAATTAAAACATTAGTGTTTTAATTATGTAACAACATTACTATTTTAATATGTTAATTGCATATAATAATTTGAATGTCAGTCAGAATTAGCAATATAGCAATGCTGTTAATATTTTAATATAGCGATAGTATATGAATACCAATAATTTACTTATGAATAATACATGATTAATATTGATACTAAATAGCAGATAAGATATCAATGGCGGACCCACCCTTTACTCTCATATTGCCTCCCATGGGAAGAAAAAGGAGGAAGAAATTTGTATTAGTTATCTATTGCCATGTAATAAATATTCCCCAAACTTAGTAATTTAAAACAATAATCATTTATTACCTCTAAGTTTCTATGGGAATTGGGAGATTGTTTGGCAGGGGGGTTTGGGGGCCTCTCATGGATTTACAGTCAGATACCGGGGCTACAATCATCTGAAGGACTGACAAGGATTAGAGAATTTATCTCCAAGGTGGCATTCACATTGCTGACAATTTGGTGCTGGCTTAATGGCATGGTGTCTCACTCTTTGGAGTGAGAGATTCAAAAGACCAAGTCAGAAACTGCAGTGCCTCTTATGACCTGGCCTCAGAGGTGACACACCATCACTTCCACCATATTCTTTTGACCCACAGGCCAGCCTTAATTCAATATGGGACGTGACTACACAAGGGCATGCATATGAGAAGGTGAGGACCATTGGCACCACGTTTGAGGCTGGCTGTCACAAAATCTAATTTTTGACTAAGCAAAGAAAGCCACAAGACTATTTCATCAGATGTTTATTATGTGCCAGTCTTCAGGAATACAGAGACTTAGATAAAATCATAATCATTGAAGAAATCCTAGTCAAGTTCACAGTCAATAACAAAAAAAAAAAAAATACTTAAAACCAGACAGACTTGTATCTGATGAGATTTAAGAAATGTATACAGAAATGGCCGAGCTCAAAGGGAGAGATGTGAATGTACCTGGGCCAATGGATAAGGAGGGCAAAGAGAACTCTAGGATTTGATCTTGGCCTTAAGAAATGGAGAAGTACTTGACAAGTGGGAATGGGATTTGGATTTCAGCAAAGGCATAAACACATTGCAAAATATAGACTGTGTTTGAGTAATAGCAAATAATTCTGCCTGATTGACAGTAAGTGATGAAGACAAGACCTAATATACCTTTACAGGTAAGTCTCTATATTATAATTATAGTCTCATTGAATTATATGCTCCAAAGGGCCTGATAGATCATTTAATTCCAATCCTGTCATTTTAGTTAAGGAACCCAAAGACCAGAGACTCTGTGGGAGTTACCCAAGGCTATCTGGGGTTGGGAGGCAGTGGAAATATAACACCATTTGCTGCACATGCCGGCCACCCCTCAGTTTGTATCAGACCATGAAACAAGCAACGAGAAGAATGATTGGCTCAAGGATGACCGTCAACCATCCATGTTTTCATGAGACAAATTCTGGGAGTAGCAACACAAAAGTCTATTTTTAATGATGTTAATTTCTTATATTAAAAAAGTAAATTGGCTATTAAAGATGAGTCAACTCTACTTGGTGAATCAAGTACTTGATTCCTCCAAACTTCTGTTCTGTATGAAGAGCAGCAGCCCTATTTTAAAGGTACATTTTCTCTGCTGTACTCATTCCATATTCTTACCTTCCCTTCCTGGTTTACCTCTACACTCAAAAACACTCAAAGACACATTGCAATCTCTTTTATAAGCAACAAGTAAAGCCAATACGGGGTTTCCTCCTAAAGCATCTTGAGCTCATTTTCCACAAAATTCCACTGGATTAAACCAGAAGGTTTGTATCTGCTTCCCATACTCTTGCACACATGGAACATTGTCATACATAAACATTGCCATGTGTGGGGGTGCCTAGGTGGCTCAGCCCGTTAAGGGTCTGACTCTTGATTTTAGCTCAGGTCATGATCTTATGATTTGTGAGACTGAGCCCTGCATCATGTTCTGTGCTGAGTGTGGATCCTGCTTGGAATTGTCTCTCTCTCTCTCTCTCTCTCTCTGCCCCTTTCCCCTGCTCGTGCTCTCTCTCTCTCAAAATAAATAAATAAATAAACTTTATCAAAAAATTGCTATGTATGTTAAATGGGTGAAGGGCAGTTTAAAACCTTAAGCAAGAGTTAATTACTCTAGAGTTAAATTGAGAAAAGAAGTCAAAGTGTGTGGAGAATCTGGCTAATGTGCTCCTAGGCTGAGCAGTTCACAATTCATGTGAATGTGATTTTGGACATTATTCTCATTTGAGGGTTCTATTTTCATCCATCAATTATAGACATTAATAATAATGAATGCTGGAAATAGCTGTACTACATTGTGGAGCTAATTTTAAATAAATGCACTTCACGTTTTCTGTATATTTTAGCTTACTGTCTAATGTCATTTCAGTGGTTCACTTTTAATGGCTCCTAAGGGGCTGTACAAAAGGAAGAAACTTTCTATTAAATGCAGATTTGTCATATATTCCATGTATTTTATTTCTCATATTTGTTTAAAAAAAATCAGTGGAATGGGAAGGCCAAAAAAACCTCAACATCTTCCTACCATTGGAGCTGATGACTATACTGGTTGTTTTACTTCAGGCTGCCTTATATGAGAACCTGACAAGGTAAGAAATTTTCCACGTTATGGGAAGGTTATAAAATTCTGGTGCACATAGGAATCATCTAGGAACTTGTTGAAAATGCATATTCTGGGCTCTACTCTCAGAGATTTGGTTTAGTAGGTATCATTTGCCTCTCTGCCTTCAGCTCTATCTGCTGTTTTGCTCTGTATCTCGGGGACCCACTTACCACCAGTGACCCTGGCCCTGGAGCATCCTGTTACGTTTGCTCAATGGGAATCGTTGACAGAGATTGGCGATTGAGAGGAAAAAGCTTGGGGTATTTATTCCCCTCTTTTTCTGTTTCAGGGACATCTCTGGCTGTGGCTGTGCGGCTTTGGGAATTCCGGCTCGAACCCGACAGCTCATCCTTTCAAGATCCCAGCTCCTGTCTGATGAGCCTGCTTCTGGGCTGGTAACAAACACTGCCACCTGTGTTCCTTCCAACCCAGGGCTAGTAATGGCTTCCTGCTGTTGCTAATATTTGGTTTGTCTCACTATCTTCTATTTGGCTGTCTCCTTTAGCCCCGAAGGCAGGATCTGGGCAGCACATCACAGCATCCACTAAGAGGGCCAGGCTCTGGATTCCCAACAGGAAGCCTCCCTCTCTCATCTCTAGCTTGGCATTCCTTCAGAAGCTGCATGCGTGCGTGCACACACACACACACACATGCACACACACAAATACATAAACAAAAACGCACAAATACATGCACTCACACACACACACACACACAAATATATACACACATATACATACATATTCACACACAGTTTCCCAGGTAAAATCTCACAGAGGATGGCTAAGAAAACTAAAATGCAGCCTTCACATATATCATTTGGTCACTGGCCTCAGGATTGTCAGTATTGGAACTTTTTTCCATTTTGACCTACTGGGTAAAATCAAACCATGTAGCTCCAACAAAGCACACATGTGGGCAGAACTAATCTGAATTCTCAGCTCCAGTCTCAGTTTAAGGCTTAGATATTAAGTCCAACAAACCCCAGAGATAGCAGAGTGACATTTAGATAACATTTTCTGTGGGGGTTTGCTAAACAACACAAGCATATCAGCGCATGAAATCAAGAGTTGAGGATAGGTCACCTGGAGACGGATTTTATTTTTCTTTAGTCAGATCGCTTCCAGAAAAAAAAAGGCCTGAGCCTCGGGACTGGCTTAGCTGACCAGCACCTGGTGCTACAAGGGCAGAGTCAAGGCAGTGACTGGGTCACGTCTGCCAGGGCTGCTCACAGGGTCCTGAGACCAGGAAGGAGAAGACAAAGTCCTGGGCACAGTCCAAACGATGTCAAGGGAGAAGAGAAGATCAAGCTGTGAAAGCAGAGGCCACAGGAGGAGCTCACGAGCAAGGCTTCAGAGCTGGGCAGAGTCTGAGATGGACAGGAAGGTGGAGCACAAAGCGGATGGAGCTGCAGGGAGAGCTCTGCAGGGCAGACCTTCTGCATCCTTGTCTTCCGGCAGGTCAAGCCAGGGGAGGGATGTGCAAGTTTTAGGCTCCTCCCTCAGGCACTGCCCTAATGCTTCATGCATTCAGGCTTCTCCATGCAGTTCTTGTGAGCCAGCATATCTCTTTGCCAAAGCAGAGAAAATGTCCTTAGTTGCAGCTGGCAGGAGAGCAAATCCCAGAAACTAAGAGACAACACATAACAGCACATAACAGAGCTCAGCCTCATGGTCTGTCCTGGCAAATGGGGTCTATATGACCTGTAGTCATCAGGATGCACGAGAGAACACACATAGAGGAGCTATGGGGTCATGGTCATTGAGATCCAGGGCGATAGTAGTATGTTTTTTAACGGGATTCGTGACTGTAGGCCTTTGCTTATAGTAGCATCTAATGTCTTCATATTTCAAAAATTCCCATTATGAATTCATGTTTGTCCTAAAAAATATGAATACTTTGAACCTTTAAATCCAAACACCTGAAGACCATATAACCCAATGAATGTGTTTTCTTGAACAGAAAAAAAAAGTGCTATCTTACTATCACACTAAGAATTCTAAGAAAGAAATCAACTTTCAAGGTATGTATGTGTACCTATATAACACAGAGATGATAATCACTTTAATTTACGTACTGCTTTGTGGTTTGCAAATGGTTTGATATACATGATCTCATTTGATGAATGCTATTTTATGTCCTTTTCATGATGTCACTTTTAAGCTGAGACAACAGAGGCTCAGAGAATTCCATATCCAATAACAAACAACTCAGGCCCTGGTCTTCTGACCCCAGAACTTACCCCCTCTCCCACCCCACTTTTTTTTTAAACTCTACAAATCCACACACAACAGAGGGATCCTCCCAGGTCAATGTGCAAAAGCCTCCCCTTTTTGAGTCTTAATTCACATTTTTTGGGTGCTTTCTCTCCTTGTTATATGTTACTCAGTGCTTACCCACTCTCTTCTGCCAAGTGGTTTAATTCTTGGGGTTTAATGCATTTATAGGTCTGCAGGGATATGTGTTACATGAATGGATATTATTAGGACAAAGATAAAATGCTTATCATGGTATTTTATACATCAACACCAGCCTAGTATTTATAAGGCTTCATGGCAGAATGGAATTGTCCTGGCATAGATTGACCTGCACAGATTTCAGAGGTTTTCATCTACTTATTCTACCTAAAGACGACATGTGGTGCATGCCTCTCCTTGCTCTAACTGGATTCCACTGATTTAGGCAGGTTGCATTTGAAATATGGATGCACCAGAGAGAAATAATTTCTCCCCTGGCATGATCTCTATCCATGTTGTCCTCTGTGGCAACGGGTGCCATACGCCTTGTACAGCTGTCCACAACCCTCACTCCCGTGAGAACACAAGGCCCTTAATTGCCCTGCACCTTTCATGTGTCCCCTCAAATCCATCTTGTATTCTAATCACACACATCTGCCTGCAGACTGGAACAGGAACAGGGTGTGTTTTTGCTGTGATGCTGTGCATCTGATGCTCCCTGAGTCTGGGAAGTCTTTTTCTTTTTCCTTCCTTTGAAATTTCTTCCCTTACAGTCCATCAAGACTAAACTCCTGCTTTAACCATGCATCTTGAGGGTGCATTGGATATCTACCCTCTGTATGCTCACGTTGCCCTTGTATAGCTGGGTGTAGCACTATATCATTTTGTGAATCTTCCATTCACTTATCTGTGTCCACTGTGCACCACCTTCGAACAAAAGAACTTGGATATAGAACTGTGGGAAACTCTTTTCTGAATATCTGCCACTCTGCAAATGCCTTTTGAAAGAAAGAAAGAAAGAAAGAAAGAAAGAAAAGAAAAAAGAAAAGAAGGAGGGATGGAGGAAGAAAGGGAGGAAAGAAGGAAAGAAGGAGGCAGGGAGGGAAGAAGAGAGGAAAAAAGGAAGAAAGAAAGGAAGGAGGGAAGGAGGAAGAGAGGGAGAAGAAGGAACGAAGGAGGGAAGGAAGAGAAACAGAGAGAGAGAAAGAAAGAAAGAAAGAAAGAAGAAAGAAATAAAAGAAAAAAGAAAAGAAGGAGGGATGGAGGAAGAAAGGGAGGAAAGAAGGAAAGAAGGAGGCAGGGAGGGAGGAGGGGAGGGAAGAAGAGAGGAAAAAAGGAAGAAAGAAAGGAAGGAGGGAGGGAGGAAGAGAGGGAGAAGAAGGAAGGAAGGAGGGAAGGAAGAGAAACAGAAAGAAAGAAAGAAAAGAAAGAAAGAGAAAGAAAGAAAAAGACTAGGGGAGGGAGGAAGGAAGAGTGAATGAATAACTTTGTTGCAAGTAAAATCTAATTTAAAGATGATCAAAGATGAGCTCTCCATAATTCAAGCCTCTGAATAAAGCTATGCCCGCCAAAAGCAACCAACTGGAGTCACTCGAGAAACTTTGCATAGCAGCCTGTTGGTCACAGGGGTGGGGCCAGGAGATGACAGTTTTCATTTAATGTAATTTATGACTTAACAGCCTGTGTGGATGATGTTGTATTTGCTTCATTCTGTTTTGAAATCTGTGTTTCCCTTTAAGGATTCTGCTTTATTTGTTGCTGGGGACTAGTTAAAATATGAACAAAAAGACAACACAAATATGCTGTGTTTTACAGAATAGTTGCTGCAATGGATTTGAGAAAAGGGGACGATCTCACAATTAAGGGGCACAGTAAAATTTGAGGATGGGAGGAAACTGTTAAGCAACAGAATTGAGTAGAATAGGCTCAATTCTAGGGATACTTGCTGAGGAAAACTAGTATCCTTTGCTTTTAAATATATTTCCACCCTGACGTCATGTTCAACTTCAGGGTTATTCTTTTATTTATAATAATCAGATAAGTACGAGAACAACCTATGCCATTCAAATATTGCCTTGGACACAAAGCAATTTGTTTTTACTGAATAATCTTTAAACATAACTCAATTGCTTTCAAATGACAGCCATGTGAAACATCAGCTTTGTTTTTGTAAAAACATCTTTTTAATGTTTATTTTTGAGAGAGAGAGAGGCAGAGAGAAAGAGGGAGACACAGAATCTGAAGCAGGCTCCAGGCTCTGAGCTGTCAGCACAGAGCCCAGTGCAGGGCTTGAACTTGTGACCTTTGAGATCATGACCTGAGCTGAAGTCTGACACTTAACCGACTGAGCCACCCAGGAGCCCCCTGCGAAACATCAGCTTCTTAAAACAATATTCTTCTCTAAAAAATTATAGTATTTATAAACAGTTGAAAGATCACAGCTCATAGCAACATTTCTGCACTTAAAGTAGATTCTGATATTAAAGCATATGATCCATTCATTCATTTAACATGTAAGTGCCTATTATGGGCTAACCGCTTGTTCAGTGAAAACATATACAGACTATGGCTAAACACAGCTAATATATGATCATTAGTGCTCAAAAAGTTAAAGTATAATCTAGAAAACCGGAAACACATTTTAGATGGTTCTTTAGATTGTACCCTATGTACCAATGGGTATATGGTAATACAGGACAGTAAAAACTGCTGTGAAAACTTTTAAGCTTTTTCGTGTGGAATTACAAACTTGTCCAAAAACACAACATTTGTTCATGGCTTTAAGTTGGCAGAAATCTAATTTTCTTCCCCTCAACAACCAAGGTCAGCATTTGTTACCTTGTACCCATACCCTGAAGTAGAACTGAATTTGATTATTTGAGGGTAGAGAGTGGTGTTCCTGGCACATGGGAGAGGGAAGCTGAAATCTGGCCATGGAAATTTCTTCCACTTCGACATAGGTTGTAAACGCTTATAACCAAAAGAAACCAAGGCAATGGGAAATGACCCCCACTTGTCCTGATCCACTAGTTGCCCACATGTTTTTCTGTGCTTTTCCAGACTCCCTTTGGTAATGTACAAAGACCACAAGGCTATGGGTCTAGCCTGGCATGGATATGATAAGTAAGAGGGCAGGCATAGATGGACCATGCAGCTGAAATCCCTCTGAGAAGCCCCCAGAAGACATCCATCCGGGGTTCAGCAACATTCAGGCAGAAGGCTTTGCTCTACCCCTCCCCACTGTAGAGATGCATATTTCAGACATATGCATATCGTACTGTTTTATGAAAAATGCTAGTTAGCATGGACTTGGCCACCAATTATAATGAAAGGTGGCCAACACATCTGCAGTTCTGCTGTTGAGATTTTATGTGCTGATCACGTTCCTGGATGATTAATCCCATCAATTAATTCTGGATGCCTCTTCCAAACCTCCCTTCCACGTCAACCCCATGCCACAAGCAGGAAGAGGCAATAAACAATGAAGATTATTTCTTATTCTTCTTTTAAAGGTATATACGTAAACACGGCATTTGGTTTATCTTTCATTGAAGCTGATAATGCTACCGGACAGACCCTAAGACCAATAAGACACCTTAAGACCAGATTTCTTAAGGCAGTTTTTGAGGAAACTTCATGCAATTTTTGTCTTATTTCCTATGAAGCCTAGGATTGTGCAGAATATTTTGTTTCCTTATTATATGTGTCACAGGAAACAGTAGCTAAGCTGTTTAATGATCTTCTTACCTAAAGAATATCCTCAATATCTTCCCTTAATATCTATTGAAAAAGACCACAAGTCTCTTTTTGGAAATAGAGTGTCAAAAGTGGATTTCATTGAAAAATTAATCTGAAATACTGTCACTGTTTTTCTTCTTATATCTGAAAACTTTTGCTATCATGCCAGTGACGGCAGCAATAAGGTTTATATCCATCAGGAACATGGTAGCTTTTGAAAAGAGTTCCTGAAGGAAAACATGGCTTTCAAGAAGCAGCCATCCACAGGAAAAGTTCTACTATTTTTAAGGCAATTAGTTCACCATTTATCCTAATTCAGAACTTCATATTCTCATTAATGATGACAAACACAACTCACTTCACTTACTATTCCCTTAGATGCTCATTAGTGCTGTAATATGTTAGTGCTGCAGAGCTGAAGTTCATGTGTCAGCTACACTTTTTATTGTTAAAAATGCTGAGAATTTTAGAAGGACCACACCAAGCAGAGAGAGTAGAACTAAAAGCCGTATCATTTCAAAGGTAAACTTCACCCCACATTATTTTGTTGCTTTTATTCTTCCCAGTGTCCGTTGTACAGCCTGTTTTTCCTCCTCATGTTTTGCAGAAATATAATTTATAAGCATTATACTGAACATCATTGTAAAAAACAAGGTGGTTTAATGAAAGAATTTGTGTTCAGGCATGCCTTGGCTTGCGCTTGTTGTAGAAAACAAATCCTTTGACTTTGGAATAAAATAACGTCACAGCAATAATGCTTCAAGGTAGGTGAGATTTGTTCCATGTTCAAAAGCATAGAAAGGGTTTCGAGTAAGATAGTGTTTACTCATAAACTGCTTCATTTGTAGAGAAAATGTATGTCTTTATAGAAAAGTTTACGTTATGGAACCTCTAAAATTTCCAAGTTCTTGAGAGTATGGCATGTATACAGAGAACTTAGCACATGGTGAGGTTTTTTGTTTGTTTGGTTTTGGTTTTTTGGGGTTTTTTTTGGTTTGTTTGTTTTTCATGTTTCCCTCCCTCCTACTATTCTACCTATACCTCCAGCCCCGCTGGCTCATTCCTCTATGAGGGATGAAAATGACAATAATGTGAAATAGTACAGTTTGCAATGAGTTATCTGAATAGAATGGCCACGGATGAATTTTCCTATAAATGTATTGGAATGTATGATTAACAAATAAATACCTGAGTAGTTCTTTGAAAGGAAAATTACACAGTGCATATGTGCATTAATATCAAAGTTTAGTATTTCCTAATAAGCATATGTTTAAAGATAGACTGTGCTGCCTTATGGTGAGTCAATTATTTTTGCTGCAATTATTTGAGCAGAAGTTGACTACCTAAAATTGTGTCCCTGGTAGAGGGAGAATTTCTGCAGACAGTATGAAATTAGATTTTGGCATAGACTTTAAATTCCACAGATAAATAAAATGCGCCCAAACCACTGGATGTTATACAGAATACCAACTTTTTATTATCCCAATTAAGATAAATACTAATCTATATCACTGCACTCTCTACTCAGACCATCATGTCAAAAAGTATCCATTGATAAAAAGTATCCATCAGAAAGTATCCAGATGACATTGTATCCATCGATACAAAAAGTATCCAAAGATAAACACCCATATATATCACTGTGCTCTCTACTCAGACCATCATGTCAAAAAGTATCCATTGTTATACAGAATACCAACTTTTTATGGTCCCAATTAAAGATAAATACCCATATATATCACTGCGCTCTCAGACCATCATGTCAAAAAGTATCCATTGACAGGCAAACTCATGAATAGATAAAGAAAATGTCACATACACACATACACATACACACACTGAAGAATATTATTCAGCCATTAAAAAAGAGTGAAATCCTGCCATTTGTGACCGCATGGATGGGCCACGAGGGCATTATGCTAAGTGAAATAACTCAAACATAGAAAGACAAATGTTGTATGATCTCACTTATATGTGTAATCTAAAAACATTAAATTCACAGAAACAGAGAGTAGAATGGTAGTTGCCAAGGGCTGAGGAATGGAGAAGTGGAGAGACAAAGTCAAAGGGCACATATTTTCAGTTCTAAGATGAGTAAGTTCCAGCGATCGAAGGTACAGCATGGTGATTACAGTTTCCAATACTGTGTTGTAGACTTGAACGCTGCTGTGAGGGTACAGCTTCCATGTTCTCACTCTAATAACAACACAGTACTTATGCAAAGTAAAGGATGTGTTAACTAATCTTATTTCAATAAGCATTTTGCAATATATGTGTGTATCAAATCATCCCAGTGTACATATTAAACACAATGTTATATGTTAATTATATCTCAATGAACTGGTAAAAAAAAAGAAAGGATATTTTAAGATATACAAAGTAGGAGGAGGTGTAGAGTCTTAGAACAGGCAATCTGTCTCAGAAAATGGGAAGTGACAATCTCACACAGGTGACTATATACCATCATTAAAAGTATCTATGTCTAAGAGCAAGCCACCCCAAACCTTAATGCCTTAAAACAATAACCATTTTATTATTTCTACAACTGTATAGGTTGACTGAGTTCAGCTGGGGGTAAACGTAAGTCAGCTGGCAGGTGGCTGGATGCTCAGCTATGACTGTAGACCAGGGTGCCTACATGTAGTCTTTCCATGTGATGTGAATTTTTCATAGTTAAGTGACAAGGTTCTGGAAAGGAGTGTCTTTAAGAGCAAGTGTTCCAACAAAGGAGGCAGAAGCTTCCAGTCCTCCTAAAATCCAGGCTTAAACTGGCACAGACATATCAGAATCCTCCCACAATTAAGTGAAAGAGAAATAGTAGGGGGTGATAAAGACGAATTTGTGGACGTCTTTAATCTCCCCAAACTATCATTCTTATGTTTTTCTCACTATGCTTTGATTTGGTGAGAATGTGGTCCAAGATGAGTACCTGCCTACGGACTGCTGTTAGGAAATAACAGGTGGACTAATTCACTTCAAAAGCTACTTCCAACTTATAAATTTATTCTTCTCTTAAGTAAAAATTCAAACCTACTTCTGCATAACGATTTGGCTTCAACTATTCAGAGAGAAATTTCTTTTAAAAGCACATTCCTTCACTTACTCAACAAACATTTATTGAGTGTCTATCTCAGTCGAGTGGTAAATATAGTGACTCAAGTCCACACAGCTGCCCTGGCCAAGAAGACCGAGTATAAGTAGCTAATTCTTTTCTTTGAAGGTAAGTTGCCATGGGCAGTTTCACTTGATAGGTGTGTGAGAGCTAAAAATCTCATTGGTTCCATACTTTCCCATAAAGGTATTATAGCAATTATGTGCTTCCTCATGGCATGCCACACCAGCACCAAGCTCTTTTAACAGAAGGAAATCTGATGTAACTCTGTCATGAATAGGCTACAGTAACCATGCTGTGAGCTTTCTCAGATTAGGCATGGAAGGGTGAAGGAAGAATACTTTCTTCTCACCCCTCCTAAATATATAATTTCTACTCAAACTTAGATTTCCTCTCCCATCCTAGGAAGGAACAAATTGCCTCACAGATGTCTGTAACAGTCTATACAGTTTTGTAATAAAACTTACTCAGACAAGGTAAAATAGCGATATCTCAAAATAGCATTATTCATCACTGATGTCTCACAAATGTATTACAGTTGAGAAAACACACACACACACACACACACACACTTAAATATGTGATACATCTATGGATTCAAGGAAATCACCAAAATTAAATCAATCCTCCTCCATCCCCAGCTTGATAATTGCAAATTGTACAATTGATCAGGAAAGCTGTGCAGTCAATTCAAGACCATCACTGACAACTGAACTCATCAGTGAGACCACCACAGCCACCCATTGCTCAGCAATTAATTGGATCTCTCTGGTCGATCCAATTACACCATTAAGAAATAACCAGACGGACCATTTTACAATCTGGTAACTCCAGTTGTCCTAGTGACTGAATTGGATTGGGCTGCCCAGTGACCCCATCAATGGCTTCACAATTGGCCTGCAAATGATCAAGACGGTCAGTCATCCATGGCTAGTGTAATTTCACTAATAAAGTGGAGCTGTCTCCTCATATGCTGCAGAAGCACTAACAGGATTGTTTTCACTATAAGCCATGGCCCCATCTGACACAAGGACATTTTCTGACAATTACACAGCCATATGCACATTTGTCCAGCCACCCATAGCATGGAGTAACTCAACCACCTCAGTATGGAAGCCACAGTGTTATGGAAGATGCAAATCTGATTAAGTAAATTGCAATTGCAAACCAGGCATGTTGATAAATAGTTGGAAACTTTTATGAACATCGTGATCACTGCTATTTAATGTAAATTTCTTTTTTCCCCCCTGCTTTCAAAAGAAATAAATGACCATTTTCTTCCTTGGCTGACATATTTGATCAAAGAATGAAATAAAAACATTGGAGAAGTAGTGCTTTTAAAAGCAATCTAGTCATTCTCGGACTGTAAAACCTAAATTACAATCCCAGATTTTCCTGGCAGATGTGTCTGTTGAATGAAGCTCTTCTCTACTCAGCAGATATGGGTCTTATTTTGCAAATATGATTGCTTCACATAGACATCTACACACACACACACACACACACACACACACACACCATGAAGAGCTCACCTGCTGTTATCTTACATTTTCCTCTCCCTCTTTTAGTCAGCTCTATTTGCAGAGTGCAGATTTTCAAGCAGCCATTAGAGATATTTTATGGTTCACTTTTGCTTTGTCATTAGCAATACTCTTTCAAATATTTATCCATATTGTTTCTAAATAAAACACCCAAGCAAACATTTATGAGACATTCGCGAATGTGTTTAGAAGAAAAGCTATTGTCTGTGGGCCATAAGACATTCTTGCTATGATAGATTTTAACTCAGCAGTTTATTCGAAGGTGAGATAGTGGAGACAAACATGCTGGCTGGTTCATGACCTGTAGGAACATCAATGGAGTCTTGCTTAATGAGCATCACAGCACACAGAGAAATGAGTATAATGCAGTATGTAAGTTGTTACTAGACCAAACAGGCTTCCTCTCCCTCCCTCATCTGTTGTGGCTTCTATGTTTTTTCCTGCTTACAGCCCTTCCTAATCTCTAAAATCTCCTTCCTTCTTCCCTTCACAAAAGGCCAGACTGAACACGCCATGGAATATTGATAAGCAGTTTCAAATATGTATATGAAAAATATGGCTGGTCTATCTAACTATATAAATACTAAATAGGGATCAATTTAGCAAAACTACATTTATTTCAATACCAATATCAGTTCAATGTTATTAAATTTTATTTTCTTATATGTAAATGTAAAAAGTTACACTTTATACTTTTTAAAAAATTTCTACTTTTGTAAGTTTATTTATTTTGAGAGAGAGAAAGAGAGAACACACACAAGAGAGATAGAGAATCCTAGGAAGGCTCCACACTGTCAGTGCAGAGCCTGATGTAGGGCTCAAACTCACAAACCATGAGATCATGACCTGAGCTGAAGTCGGATACTTAACCGACTGAGCCACGCAGGTGCCCTATTTTCTATTTTTTGATCAACTAAAGACAATAATAAATTGTATAGTAACTTTCAGTTTCATTCCTGTACATTATAAACATTTTTAATATGTGTAATTTAAGTTACGGCTTCAAACATGGTATATTTAACCATAACTTTACCAAAAACTATTCATGAAAAAAATTAAGGAAAATACAATTGTCTAAACAGAATTTTAGAATGTATCACATCATTTGGCTTAGAGAATATTATTATAGTTTATATAACTATTATAATTAGCAAAACACACTCACCAAATTTTAAATTTGTTGTAACGTATGTGTATGTCTTACAGATAGAGGGGCAGATGCTGGATTATTTTCTCTGGCTGGATGTTGATTTAATTTGTATCATTATCTTGGCCAATTGACTTGACCTAGCTATCCTCATTTTTCCGATCCTTAAAGTGCATTCTAATGGCTTTGATAATTAATGAACTTACTTATTTTTTCAATGTTTCTTGGCTAAAAGCAACAAAGCAATCCTGCAACACTTATTTGGCAGAATTTCAACCGGCTCCGTGTGTTTCCCTATGCCTGTAACCAAGCTCTCTGACTATGTGTTGTGCAGTTCCACTCCTAACACACGTGGAAAGATGTAGTGCTAAAAAATAAAGAAAATTTCACACAATTCATATGTATTCATACAAATATGTACAATTTGTTTAAATGAGAAAACTACAAATCAGCATTTTCAAATCGGTGATCCAGATTTTATTTAATACAAAGGTATCATGGTGGTGTCAGGATAAAAAAAAATCTATTATTAGCACCTAATACATTTTCTTTAAAACAACATTTTACAGATTAATTATTCTACAATAAGTATTATATAAATGCTAATTACAACCAAAGAATTTATAAGATGTCATGAGCATGCAGTACTAATAGAATAAAGGAGGATAATGGCTAGATATGTAGAAACTACTTTTTAAATACTAGAGTAAATGAGGAAATATTTTAAAATAATTTACACAAATGATATGATATGTAATTTAATCATGTGAAGGTTAGTAAATAATGCTTTAAGGGAAATATACACACAAGTAACTATAAAGGTGAACAATTGGAATTCATTAAAATTAAGAACTTTTGTTCATTGGGGTGCCTGGGTGGCTCAGTCGGTTAAGCGTCCGACTTCGGCTCAGGTCATGATCTCACAGTTCGTGAGTTCGAGCCCCGCGTTGGGCTCTGTGCTGACAGCTCAGAGCCTGGAGCCTGCTTCACATTCTGTGTCTCCCTCTCTCTCTGCCCCTTCCCTGCTCATGCTGTGTCTCTGTCTGTCTCAAAAATAAATAAACATTAAAAAAATTAAAAAAAAAACTTTTGTTCATTAAAAGACATCATTAAGAGAGTAAAATGGCAAGCCACAGAGAAGATATCTGCAATATGACAAAAGATTTATGATGAGAATGTATAAAAAACTTCCTCAAATTAATAAAGAGAATTCAATATTTAAGAAAAGATCAAAAGAATAAATTACATGCTTAACAAAAGAAGATATTCAAATGGCCAATAAGCATACAAAGAGACGCTCAGTGAAATGCAAATTGAAATCACAATGAGATACTGCTACTCCTTCACCAAAAGGGCTAAATATAATAATCATTTTAAAAATTAGATATTATCAGTTGGGAAGGATGTGGAGCCAACTGAACACCCATACTCTGAAAGTGGTAGTTGGTGAAGCCACTTTGGAAAAGGTTTCAGACAATCTATACTCAAGCTAAAAATCCATAATGTCTAGGACCCAGCAATTCCATTCCTGATACATACCCAACAGAAATAACAAATATTATATGCTAAAAAGACATGCATAATATTTTGAGACACATTATTTTTCATAGCTTAATGGAAACAACTTGAACGTACCAAAAGGAAAATGGGCAAAAAAGCCCCAACCTCATGCTATATTCATACAATGGAATCTCTCCAACAATGAAAAGGAAGCAACTATTGATACATGCAGCAACATGGAAAAAGGGGGGAAAGGAGAAAAAGAGCAAAGCAAAAACAAAACCCGCAAACCTAAAGAAAACATCATGCTCAGCAAAAGAAGCCAGACACAGAAAAAAACAAATGCTGTATGATTCCATTTACCTGAGCAAGCAAAACAAGTCTATGGGGTAGAAATTAAAGAGCAGAATGGAAGGAGTGTTTATACTGGGGAGAGCACAAGAGAGGTTTCTGGAGTGTTGGTAGTATTTATTATACGGATGTGGGTAGGGGGTACAGGATATATTTCTTTTGCAAAAATGTATTAAACCTTATGCTAAAAATGCATGCAATTTATACAATTGCATATTATAATTCACTTACAAAAATTAAATATATATGCATATATCAGGCAAGGCATAGTATAATACAAATAGTTCTGTTCAAGGAGGTGGGAGGCTTGGTGTTAAGCCCCAACTCCACAACAATCACCATTATATCTCAAATTCCTCATCCAGCAAATTCAGGGATTGAACTAATTATTTCCCAAGGATGTTTTTCATTCTAATCACCAGTGATTCTATCAGCAGACCACCTTATTGTTTTGGCTTGTATATGGGGTGACGTTCCAATGCAATCTACACTTACTTCTATTTTTTGTTTCTTAAAAATTTTTAAAGTTTATTTATTTATTTTAAGAGAGAGAGAGAGTGAGAGGAGGAGCAGAGAGAAAGAGAGAGAGAGACAGAGAGAGAGAGAGGGAGGGAGAGAGAGAATCCCAAGCAGGCTCTGGCTGTCAGTGCAGAGAACTGATACAGGGCTCCATCCCACAATCATGAGATCATGACCTGAGCTGAAATCAAGAGTTGGATGCTCAACCGACTGAGCCACCCAAGTGCCCCCATTTACTTCTATAATGTACATCACGTGGCTTAAAACTCTAGTCTTTATGAAGGAGGCTACTTATTCACATAGTGGTTCCAGTGTAAACAATGTTCAGATCAGAGAGCAGACTGACAAACTTGCTGAAAAGCAGCTTCTAATCTGGAAAGTGAGCAATCACGAAGCCTTCCTTAACGACCTTGCTTCAGATGAAGCAAAGTAAAAGCCAATATATGCTTTTAAGATTATATATTGCTAATTAATAATAAGTATAAAATGTATTCTCTAGAAATACCAGACTTATCCCATACAATTTTTACTGAATTTTAAATATAAATAGATACAATCAATTTATATATAATAAATATACTTATATATTACTATACAAATTCAGTAAATTATATATTTAAATAGATGTTAACATACACTTGTGAATGTATTATTTAGATTTTCATTGTCGGATCATTTTTAGCTGAGTTATCAAGAGCAAGTTAGCAATGGCAAGAATATTTCTTAGTTCTCAGTGCAAGATGCATCACAGTGGGTCTATTTGATGGCAAGCTTCATAAGGTGTTCCATTATGTGATGTGAGCAGTTGGGTCCTAATCTCAGTGCTGAGCACAATGCATTCAGACAATCTAGGACTCTGAAGTCTAAATCGAGGGGTTGTTTTTACCTGTGTTGGTATAACATGGGTATGAATTATCAAATACACATTAGATGACTGAGATGACTTCTTAAAGAGAAATAGAGACAATGACAAGAAAGGGGGCATGATAAAAAAATAAAAATTAAATAAGCATTCTGACTGGGAGGTCTTACCAGAATTTGGAGGGGTGTTGGTTCAAAGATAGCAATGAACACATTTAAGAAAATACATGGCAAAGCCTATTTTTAAAAAGGCCTTATCCCTAGCGCTAATAGGCCTTAGAGAACAGGTAAAATTTAGTATAAATCTTTCAACTGGATTTTAGCTGGAGGCATATCCTATCTTCTAAAAATATTCAAAATAATATAGTGGAAACTGGAAAGAGGGGTGATGGGGTGGTTGGTGGAGGTGCTGTAGCCTAAGCCATGAAGCTTATCTGAAGCTTCTTCTCTGAAGACATTGGAATATGGTATGCATATAACAGTACTATGCTTGAAGTCCAAAGAACTGGAATTTGAATCCTTGTTCCTCTAATTACTTGCAGCGTGACCCTTAACTTTTTGTGTCCAGCAAATATTTGCTGAACAGACACATATTGCCAACCGCTGAGAATATATAACTGAAAAGAGCCACAGTTCCTGACTTCCCAGTGAGAGAAACAAACAATTTAATAGTTGCTTTTATTAGAGCATGGCCAGTGCTGTGGCAGAGTCTATTTTCACAGAGCATTTGCTCCAGGAGCGTATCAGTGAGACACTAAAACCAGTCCTGAGGCGGGGTCAGAAAAAGTCATCAGAGGATGGGACAAAATGTACAATCTGAGTGCTGAAGGATGAGCAGGGCTTCACCAAGGAGAGGAGAGAGAGGGAAGAGGGGAGAGAAGACCATGATGTGAAAATCCTCAAGGGAAAAGAAAGCATACATATGTCTTTGGGGAAAGACAAAGCCGTTCAGTAGTCAATTAGTATGAAGGAATAAAATGATAAGAAATAATGCAGGGGAGATAGGCAGGTCCAGGCCAAGTCACACTCAAGATCCTCCAGAACTTTATTCTGAGACTAGTGGGGAATCCTCAGGAGAAAATAGCCCAATAAGAATTGTAATTCTTAAAACCTCACTGGGACTCTACAGGATGGGGTGGAAGGGATGGTGGTGGCAAGAATATAGACAGTGAGATTAATTACAAGGGTGTCGCAGTGATCCAAGAGAGGTATAGATACGATGGTGGCATAACCTAAGATACTGGCTTTGGTGATGGAGGGAACACAGATTTAAGAAACATTAGGGAAGAGGAATGAATACAACTTGCTTGGATACAAATTATGGTGAAGAATGGGGGGTCAGAAAGAAGGCCTAGAACTTTAGCTTGGGCATCATGTACTGTGGACTTGGTAGAGACCATTTGAATCTGAAGGACATGGGTTCTAGGTGGGAGTATCACTTTTCACAATCCGCCACAGCAAAATCTGCTATGAAATTACTGTTTGGTGGGTATATTCAGGGAAGCTGATAAAATTATGAGGAAGATTCTAATATTGTTCCAATGAGCCCAAACAAGAATGTTTTATGAGAGGGATAGTTCATTCCAAAAAAATTTTTCATTCCAAAAAAAAAAAAAAAAAACCCAAAAACAAAAAATACCCCAAACAAATAACAAAAAACAAACAAACAACAACAACAACAACAACAACAACAAAAAACACTCCACAGCTCCTTTCATTCTTCCTGCTGAGTAATGAGCTCTATATATTGGTTTGAATACAACTTTTTATTAGAAGTCTATCTTTGCTTTGATTAAAAAAGGATTGAATACTTGAAGTACTCCCTCTCTAGCTGACTTTGTGGCTTTAGTGTGCAGCACAAATCAAACATCAATCAATGAAATTTCTTTTTCTATTTTAATTTTTTTAATGTTTATTTATTATGGAGAGACAGAGAGAGACAGAGCATGAGCATGGGAGGGGCAGAGAGAGTAGAAGACACAGAATCCGAAGCAGGCAGGCTCCAGGCTCTGAGCTGTCAGCACACAGCCCGATGCAGGGCTCGAATTCACAGACTGCAAGATCATGACCTGAGCCAAAGTCAGACGCCCAACTGAGCTACCCAGGCACCCTGAGAGTTCTTTAATAAGAAATGTTAACTGAGCCTACAGCATGTAACAAGAATCTTGGGAATATACAAAGACTCAGTATTTATTTTCAATGAGCTCCATAAGGGAAGGTAATGAACATAGTTTTTCTGCGAGTGGACAAGAGGATATTGAACACCCACTCACTGGTAGAAAACATGGCACCTAATTTAAGGCTTTAGAAAAAGTCCCCTCCATCAGAGTTTATCAATTTATCACTATCAGAGTTTTAAATGCTTCTATATATTTTCGCAAAAATCCTCTTGGTCTTTTACAGCTTAAAAACCTCTGTCTCCAGCAAGGTCATACATACAGTGTAGATAAGGATCCTGCCATACCCTTTCTTTGCTTCTGGACTTACTATCCAAATACTTAGCACAAAGTAGATCTAGTAGAAATCCTACTACTATCTGAGATTGAACTGACCAGAGGCTGATCATGCTATTAGAGTACCAGACATAAGCTTGCCTATCAAATATCAGCGGAGCCAAAGGAAGAAGGTGTTGGAATTGTCAAGGTTTTCTTGATAGGATATAGAGTTTATGGTTACATGAGTCTATTTATAGCTAGTAAGTTTAGCTTGGTGGCTGCCATTTGCATATTTTCACAGCTTGTAGATTATGAAAACCCAAAATTTCTTGGTAAAATTAGAAAGAAATGAGAGTTGCAACCTCATGCCGTTTGCCGATAGGTGGAGGTTTCACACTTGCCAAGACAATTAAGTTGCCATAGTCTGGTTTACATGAATTAACAGGAAAGTCTGATTCCAGTACAATCTTGTGGTTCAGTGGATCTGACCCAGCAAGTAAAAGCATTGCAGGCCACCTCTGGAGCACAGACCACTTACAAGGAACATTATCTGTTAAATGGAACAAGAAGCTGAATTATCTACCAGATAATCTGAAATACACTCATACATTTATTCATTGATTTTCCTATATTACTTCAATTAAGCCTATGAGCAAAGTATTCTGATCAACTAGGGTTTTTACTGTTCTTCCAATGTGTATATATATTTATATATTCTACATACTTTTTTCTATTAATTATGATTAAATAATATCTTGGCATATTTACAACCCTTCAGGTATCAGATTCCAATTAACTAATTATTTACGTAGCCTTCAGATTTAAGTATCTCAATTAAGATAATTGAGATAGCTATTCTTGCAGAAGATCCCTGCCTCAGTTATCTGGATATCCTGGGAAACAACATTTCAAGGCTTTGAATGACCTGAACAATTGTCATAATAGTATACTTTATTATGATAACAAAGACATAAGTCAGGAAGGAGTGTTTCCTATTTTTTGACTCTTCTTTCTCATTTCTTTCCAACCCAAAGGGGGCTGAGATTGAGATAAAAGGAGGCATCTAACAAAATCATATGAACACCAGCTGTTGCATATAGGTCTAGCACTCCATTTCATTTTAGACTATATTAAAAAAAAGAATTATTGTTTTGCCATTAAAAAACTTAGTTGAAGTATGCCATAAGTTTTGGCTTTAGGGCCAATAACCATGTGAAAACCCATTGAGTTCTTTATCCTCTAAGCTCTAAGATGCTTTAGAGAGGTGTCTATAAAATAAATTATGTGTATTTTACATAACTCAGGCGAGCTCTCACTTTGCCATACTCTGACTGATAACATTTTCCTTCTTTCATATTCACATTTCTTAAGAAATGAGTCAGTGAATACTCAGCTGCCATGTCCAGCACTTGAAACCAAATCCTTCTCATTTGAACAGAAGTAAGGCATCCAGAGTGACTGGTTTTATGAGTTTCACCTCTGTGATGAATTATTCCCAGATGCCAAAATGGATAAATTGCCTTTCTTTCCTTTGAAATACCTGTGTGAGCAGGTGGATTTCAACCAGATGGCTTCAAGCACCACATATTCTGCCATTGTTCTGGACATAGTTAAAAGCTGGATAAAGACCTTTCTGCTGCTAATGGCATACTCATCACACTTCATCTGATAAAATGTTTACTAAGTATAGACTATGTGTAAGAACTATACTAAGGCACCAGCTTTTCATTTATGAAGTTGGTCTTTATTCAGATATATTTTTGAAACACTTACCTGGGATGGGTATTAAGCAAAGCAAGGAGAATTTATGACCCAGGTAAATGCAACATCATCAAAATTGGCAATAGCTCTTAAATATAGAAGCTGCTATAATTCTTAGGATTGGAGTCCAGAGGAAACTGCTATGAGCAGAAATAGCAGTTGTCTTAGTTTGGGTTCCATTAGGAGCAGAACCTTAGACTAGGATATGAGTTCAAATGTTTTATTTGGGAGGTGAACCCAGGAAGTATGGAGACAGCAGTGTAGTGATACATGGGAGGGAAGGCAATCAATTAAGAGTAAGTTATCAAACTAGCTACCACAATGGACTACTGGAGCTCAAAACTCCAAGGAAAGCCTGAAAAGTTGTAAGAAAGGAAAGGTAAATTTGTGGCACCCAAAAGGAGAGGAGCTGGAGAATCATTGGTTGAGGGCAAGGTTCCCCGGGGAGAGTTTTTCTACTGGTAGAGATTTCCACTGTTATAGAAACGAGCCCTCAGGCACAGAGTTGCAGAGACTGGCAGTTGGAAAGTAGTTGGAACACAATGAATGTTAAGGTCTGAGGAATGTGAACAGGGCACAGGCAGTGTCTCCTGCAGTGGCATGATTTTACACTTTTCTACTTTTCCATCTCTGTCTTTCTCATCTAACTTAACTAAGGGTATCAGGGCACAGAGACTGACTTGGCTCTTTCTTAGTTCTTTCTCCCTTGAGGAAATTCTTTCATACTTACTTGACAATATCAGTTTAAAATATATTTCCACAAACAACCTGAATATGAAAAGACAAAGACTTGTAAGAAAAGCAGAGTATGTAAACTAAACTGTTTTATATGATTGTGAAAGTTGTGGGCTAATTAATTTCTTCCCTACGTGCACATGTATCACATTGGTATTTCCAAAACATATCTGAAACTCAGGATGTTTTATTTTTCAAGGTTTGGGAATATATTCAGTTCTATTCAGTTGGCATCTGACAAGGAACAAAACTTCCTTCAGTCCATGACTCCCTAGGTCAAGGGTTTCCCATAGGAAATTAATTGACTTATAAACTCACTGTGACTCTATAGGATTGTCTTACTTAGCCTTTTATATGAGCATTCATCATTTCAGATCAGGGAGATTAAGAAGTAGCAAATCTTGTAAGCAACAGGTTGTCAGATGAGGTAAGGGTTACAACCAAAGTTTTAGAAATGTTGAATGGCTTTCAGTTATTGACATAATTCAAGTTGGGTTTCTGAAAATTTGCTTCAGTTTGTGCTTCTCTCTAGGTACATGGTAATGATTAAGGAAATATGTTCACACAGAAATAAAGGCATAGAAAATTAATGAAATACATAGAGAAAATACAGCCTTCTACAATGAATGAAAAATAAAATCAACCATATAAAATCTGAGGAGAAGGTTTTGATATACTTCTTGGGGACCTGAACCTATTAGTTCATATTCCAGTGGACAGTATCAAGCATCATTATTATTAATACATCATTTCTCCGTTTTATTCACATTTCTCTGTCATAATAATCAGAACCAAATTCCAAGGTTCTTTGTTTCAGCCTTTTGTAAACCATGCCACTCCAGGAGATAATTTATGGAAAATGTGCAATCAAGACATCATTTGGCCTTCTGACACTGGAGAGACAAAAGAAGGCAAACAAATTACTTATCCCAATACTAGAATTCTGATCTCCAGCACTTGGTTTCTACGTAGAGAGTCATTTGAAGAGTAATCTTTGAATAACTTGCTGAAATAATACCTAATGAAGACCAATGTCTGGAAAATGGGCAGCTATTTCAGAATTGAGGATTCCTGCAAGGATGCAGCCTTTTCAGGTGAGCTCCTTGGGTTATTTAAAAAAATGAAGAATGCCAGGAATTTATTTAATTTCTCTTTTCTATTCCAACTCAGTAGAAAAAAAATACATATACACACTCTCTCCACACCTCTGAAAGGACTTTCCTGAGTCTTCTTTATTGTCAAGGTGGTATTTTTCCACAGTTGAAAGGCTTTGGAGCATGTCGATTTATTGTGTGTGTCCATCCTCCATATTAATTCAAAGTAACTATTACGGAGGATCAATGGAGCATGAGTTATTCTTGCACTTTGTGCGATGTCTCAGAATAATCTCGACAGCCCCAAATATCAGTTCAGATAATGGCCTATAGAATAATATGAGAAAGGACTCAATTTAACTCAACAGAGATTTGCTGGGAGCCTACCTTGTACACAGCACTATATTAGATGTGACGGAGAATTCAAGAGATAGGAGACAGCCTCAGACTTTGTTCAGTTTATAGTCTCATGAGGAGCTTAAACACTGAGATGGGGTAAGTAGACTGACACACAAAGTATGCCTTACATTGCAGAATTTACAGACATTTGGGCGCATAAGTACAAATCAATCTTCTCAGATAGTCACTTATTTTGAATTGGTGGGCTCTTTCACATCCAGTCCCTACCTACCTGTCTTCACATTTCAACAGTGTCCCATTTCTTGCTGCAACGTAAGAGGACTTTTTATAGTTCTCTGAGCATGGCACCCTCTTTCTGGGCACTGGATCCTTGATCATCTGCCCCAAAAGTAAAGCTCTTTGCTAACCGACAGGCCAATTCCCGCTGACAACTTCCTGTGCCAGTGAGGATGATTTATACCCTATATATTCTTTTTCTTTAACATCCTGATCTGGATTAGGTATCACTTTTATTCCCTCCCCTAGCACCCTGAATTCCTTCTGCCTTGACACAATCAAACTATCATATTCCATGCATCCACCCATCCAGCCAGCCAGACAGGCAGCCTTTAATTATTGAGGACCACTTATGTGCCTGAGAAAAAAATGATCAAATAAAAGACATAAGGCTTGTGCTCTAAATTCCAGTGAGAAGAGATAGACAAAAGACAACTAAATAAATTTAAGGTAAAATATAATTTTAGAGAGTTGTTAGCACTCTAAAGAACATTAAATAGGGAAATTGAGATACAATGCTACTGTAAGGAGTGCAGGAGAGCTATTTAAGATAGGGAGATCAGGGAAGTCAACCCAGAGTTGCTCACAGGGTTGCCCTCACTTTTTTTCCCCATTATTCTTAAGCTTTAAGAAAGAGTTCCAGGTGGAGGGGTGACAAAGGTGAAGACTCTGAGGCAGTAACAAGTTGAAGAGTGGAGAGCGAAGGGGAAGAGATGTGTGGAGTTAGTTGGAGAACTGAGCTCATGCAAGGTCTTGTGGGCTCTGGTGAGATTCTGTTCCCAAGTGCACTGGAAATCCACTCTGGGATTTTGTAGTCATGGCAGTGGGAGGGGTAGAAAAATAAATGATATGAAAAAAAATCACTGTGGCTGCCGCATAGAAGATGGTTGCTATATAGAAAAAAGGTGGGTTAATCTGGATGAGAGTAATGACATTTATTGGTTTAACGATACGTATCTCTTCACTATACTATATTTTTCTTGGGAGTGGAGGATGTATGGTGCATATGTCTTTATATTTCTATGGTTTAGTATAATGCTTTATATATTTTAAGAGCTCCCAAATTAAGGAAAATGGCTACTTCTAGATGGAGTTGGCAATAACATCATCTCAACATGCCTTATCCCTTCTTGTCCTCTCTCTGCCAAGTCATTGTTCAATGAATCTGTTCTCACCAACTAATTCCTCTACTGAAGCCAATGCTTTAACTTAAGGATATTGAAATATGAGCCTCCTCATTGATAAAATACACACTATTATTATATATTATATACACTATCATACACTACTGAAATGTTGCAAAAATGTTCTTATAAATTAGTATTATTCACCTGTATTTCTTAATATTTATCATTTAAATCAGACATTTGGAGAGTTGATCAAATAATAATTGTTTTTTTTCAAAACGTATTTATATTAATGAAACAAAATTTAACGGATAAAACTAATACAAATAACAATAATATTTTCATAAATAAAATATGAATTAAAGTGAAATATGCTATATTTTATGTTTGCAAAAAAAATGAATATTTAAAATTTTTTTTAACGTTTATTTATTTTTGAGACAGAGAGAGACAGAGCATGACTGGGGGAGGGTCAGAGAGAGGGAGACACAGAATCTGAAACAGGCTTCAGGCTCTGAGCTGTCAGCACAGAGCCCGACGTGGGGCTCAAACTCACGGACCGCGAAATCATGACCTGAACTGAAGTCGGGTGCTTAACTGACTGAGCCACCCAGGCACCCCCAAAAAATGAATATTTTAATCATTTTGTGTACATGCATAAAGTTAAAAATATTTGTAGAACTATTTAATTGATGAAATGCCATTCCCAAGTAGTTGGCTTCCTTAATTATATGGGTTTATTGGTATCATTTTCCATCAGATTCATCGGTATGATGCTATTGAGTGAATTAAAGGGATGAATATATGAATTATTAGTAAAAGCTCACTTTCTTTATTTTCTGAAGTAGTAATGGGAGCAAAAAATGAGTCCATGCACTTAAGTTCTTTATTTCCAGAGCTGTCCAATAGAAATACTATGTTAGCATATGTAATTTAAAAAGTAAATTTAACATATGTAATTTAAAAAGTAAAGATGAGACTTGTAAAATAAAATTAATTTTATATTTTAATTCAGTATATCCAAATATTATCATTTGAACCTATAGTTAATATAAAAAGTTACCAAGGAACTAATTTACATTATTTTCTTGGTACTAAATCTTTGAAATCCACTGTGTGTTTTATTACCTATCTCAGTTTGGACTCACCACATTTCCATTGTTCAAGAGACACATGGGTCAGACAATGCAGCCTGATATCTTCATTTTGCGTTTTACATTGGAGAGGTATATAGTATGTGTGTGTGTGTGTCTGTGTGTGTATAAAAGTAGGAAGCAGATGACCCAGAATGAATTCAGAAGATAATTCTTCTTTCTAAACTCTCAGGATGATCCACATGATGATCCATTGTCTTATTTCTCTTCAATCATCAAAATCATGGCCTAATGAAGACCCTGCTTTGGTCATTATGATTCTCAAGCTAACTTCATCTAGCTTTTCACACTGCTTTGATAACTCAAATGGATGCATATTACAATAATAATAATAATACCTTACCGAATTAAACTAAACGGCAATTTGTAGATGCTATGTATGTCTGATTTGATACAATGTCTCATTTCATCTGATTTCTCTATGATTCCTGGGACCCTAGTCCTCTACCTGGAAGGTTACTGGGGGTTACTAGTGTTACCAGCTGTTCTGGAAATAAGTGCACAGGTCTGTATGGAAAACCACTGGTGTATTCTTTCCTTAAGTAAATGACAAATAAATGCCATTGTGTCCTTCAGCTGGAGGTCAGTCATTTACTTGGGGTTAATGGGTAAATACATCTTTGGCTTATTTCTAGAATGGAGAAGAATAGCTCAAACCCAGGAAATTGTTTTTGTTTTTGTTTTTGTTTTTGTTTTTTTCTAGGTGACTCCATTCTGCTAAAAATTCCTTTTCTGCAATGGGGGAATTAACCTTATGAGATTTTTCTTTCCCTGGCTCATTCAAATAATAATACATTATCCTTAGCAGTTTAGCAGTTTTCAAATGGTGCAAAAATTATGTCACTTTAAGACTATGCCTTTTCCTCCACACTAGATAGATATTTTATCAATAAGCTAAAAAGTCAAATTAAAACAGCAAAAGACACTAATAATTGTCTGGTGAAAAGTTTCATTTAGAGCTCAGAAGATCTCTATTCTTTGAAAAAGAATATAAAGTCCAGCTGTGAAATGATTCCTCTGTTGTCAACATTTAAGACTACTCTGGTTTCTTCTTAGCAATAAATAAATAAATAAATAAATCATAGACACATAACAAACATAAATTCTGGGAAGCTGTGATAGTCAGGGGAGCTGTGTGTAAAGAGCATTCTGTTAGTTTACAGACACTTGAAAGGTGTTAAGTGGCTTGAAAAGCTGTGCAAAGTGAGAGCTGGTGAACATGTAGTTCACTTCTGCTAACCAGCAGGGAATATTTCAGTATCTTCACTGAACAGGTGTAAATGAGGCCACCACTGGCTGTGACCTTGAGAGAGGGCCACCAGTTGTTAAACAGGTCCTGGCTTTGGCATATTAAAAATGTAGCTCTGATCACCCATCAGAAGGTCTGTTGAGAAGAAAAGCCTATCTTTTTACTCACAAAGAGGAGAAAAAAAACACAGGAATTTCAGTGCAGGAAAAGAGAGATAAGACATTCTATAGGCATTAGAGGGATAGAGAAAAAATCCATAAACTTCTATGAAACACTGACTCTATCTTCGAAGGTTTCACAAGGGCCATTCTTTGGGAGAAATAAGTTCCATTTTGATGAGCTATGTATGGATGTTTTATTACTCTGCAAGTAAAGGGTACAAATTAGTCATAGATCAAAACTCATACTGCCATGCTCCCAGTTCTCCAAGAGGGTTATTTTTGCTTCCACCATCTTTTTTACTTCTCCATTACCAAGTCCATCAACACTAATCCCCACTGATTCTCCTTCACATGTCTGAGCTAAGTTCCTTATTTTCATTTTAACATCTTCCCCACAAGCCCAAACTCTTTGCCTGCCACCCCCACCACATAACTACCATAAGAGTGGTAAAACTTGATTCTCTAGGCTCCAGGCTCTTCCCCAGCCACCTTTCCCCTTAGTGCAAAGCTTATACACACAGAAAGTAGGATCACTTTCTTTAAACAACATACCTATTTCTTGTTCAATGGCCTGCGGTTAATTCTATATTGTTGTTTTATCTGTGTAATTATTGGGCTTGTCAGATCCTCATGGCTGCAACTATCCCACACCATGCTTTTGTGGGGATCGGTCTTAATCTATTTTAAATTGAGTTTCCCAGATACAGACCCCAGAGATAGGAATTAAAGTTTAAAGAATTTATTTGGGAAGTGATCATCTTCCCGTAGGAAAGTTGGAAAGTAAGGAAGGGAAGGGAGTCAAAAAAGACACAAGGTAGAGCACGTAACCGCTGTGGGCAACTGGGGCCCCACTTTGCTGGGGAGCTCTAGTACACAGTGTACAGTGGCTTGAGGTTTATCCCACCTGTAGTTGAGGGAACTAGAGCATGTGTGAACCAACACCATTGACCTTTGGTGGAGAGCCACTCAAAGGGTGACTTGTCAAATTAACATTTGTTAAGCAGAGCCCTGGTGTTGGATGGCGAGCCCTGGTTCAACAGAAGACCCCATGGTAATTGAAATAGATTTGTAACTCACAGGTCCTGAGGAAGCACAGGGTATGCATGGGAAGGTCAAGGCAGGATGCAGGCAGAGAGACTGTAGCAGGATCTAGGGTACACGCCCCTGTTAGGGTCAGTAGGTGACATGCTTTGGGATTCTAGGGTGAATGATGGGTTAACAAAAGGAGTGGGGTTTTCACAGGGGTCTTATTTAAGGCGTACACAAGGGAGGGGGAGGTGCTCACAGGGGCTGCTAGGAAGGTCACATAAGGAGTTCGCATTTGCTTCTGACTATGCAGGCTGTTATCTGAGGCATGAGCTCATGGAAGGGCCAGTGGAAGTTCAAGTCCCCTGTAAGCCACTTAGCCACACAAAATAGATGCTGATGCAACAATATTACAGAGTAGTTTAGCTAAACCCCCTACCCAGTGGGGTATTAAATCCACAGCTCTACCTGCCTGCCCCACACATGGGCTGAATAGACTGTAATAATGAGAGAAGGCCCTTGGGCAAATAGTCACAGGTATTTATAGTTAGAAGCCACCCGATTGGCATTCATGTAATTTATGAGTGCCAAGAAAATGTGGGTGAGCACTCATATCTTTCCCCAGGCAGATGCAGTCTATGACACATATGCATAACTTAGAGAGAGCTCTACTATTCTCATCTGTATGCCTTTATGCAGTTCTGAGAAATGGTGTGCAGTGGCTCTGAGGGATCTCCTTAACTAGACTACTACCATCAGTAAAATTTTAGTTAAGCTCTTCTCTCTAGCTAATCCAACATGTTTAATTTCCAAATCACAGTTTTATCATTACGTTCTCACAAAGGAGGTATTCTACCAACGTTCTTTCTGATATTTCCCCCATAGAATGGCTTCTCATACTCTGATCAAAACTCACTTCCTTCATAATTAAGTCAACCTACCCATTGGACACCACCTCAACACAGGTACAATGTTCATTTTGGTTGTTTTACTATGATTTAGTAATTTAATCTTGGCATACTCTGTAAAGAACACTAATTTGGGAAGAACATCAACCTTGAAAGGAAGTGAATGAGTTCTAGTCCAGCCTCACTACTTTGTTATGACAAGTTGTATAGGGGCAAGAACTTTAATCTTTGTAGCTTTGGCTTCTTCCTCTGTGAAATGGACAAATTTCTGAAATTGGGACAGCTCATCGAATATTGGCCCGAGCCTCAAAGTGGGCCCATCAACCTAGCATCTTAGCAACGATTACAGTTGCTGGATCAAAAAGGAAAGCTTCTCTAGTGTTAACATGGGCTTCACATAGTCAACATCACTGTGGAAAATTGCTTAGATAAGGTAGTGTGCATATACACTATTTCCTTTACATTGCTTATTACAACCTCCTTCTATGAATACCTACATCCATTTCTGCTTTCCCAAATTGTTCCCCTTTCAGTCTCTGGAGGTGTTGGGGTGCAATATGGAGCCTTTTAAAAGACACTCACCCACCGATTCAGTGCCCTTCAGAGGGCTCAAAGTACCCTTTTTGTATTTACAGGTTGAGAAATGTCTCTCAGTAGATCTCCCAGCCTCTTATGACCACAGAGAATGGGAATAGAAATGCTAATGTGGCATTATGAGTGAGAGGTAAGGACTATACAGCCTTTTGTGGACAGGGGGCCTTTGGGGTGATTGAAATGTGTGCATACAGTACAGCGAATGCCATGAGCGGATGTTCCCACAGACAGCACTCAGAAATAGCCCAGGCACTGGTGGGCCTTTTATCTATGTCCAGTTTTGAAAGACAGCTTGACATTCTTATAATGACATGCAAATGTATTCCCCTATATCATGCCAGTGATCACTCAGATTCCCAAGACAATCCATACAAATCTTAATAAATTGAGACTACAAATTAAGCAATTTAGAGAAGAATGGTCTTTCACTGAGGGAGAAGACATGGTTTGTGTTCTTCAAATTGCAAAAGAAAGTGTTTAAATTATTCTCAGTTAGCATTTGCCCTGGACAAATGTGGGCAACAGTGGCATTCTTGTTGTTCCCAGCTCTACTCTGTCCCACCCTCCTACTCCCCTCCCCTCAAAGTGTGACTCATTCTGATGCCCAACTCAAATGCCATCATCTCTATGAAGCCTTTCTTGATTCTTGCACCCCACCCCAGGCACAACTCATTACTGATTTTGCCTGAACTCCTTTATTCAGATCTCTGTAGTGACATAAATACAACTTGAGTTATGAGTTCTAGTCAACTGTGTCTGTGACTCTACTCCAATCTCTTGCCCCAAATATGAGCTCTTATGAGCTCTAAAAGAGGACAGATGGTGTATAACTCATCATGATGACCACCCCCATCCCCGCCTGCCCCTGATACACACATACTTTGGCTTAGATTGGTGCCAGGTATACCTAGGTGAGTTATAATCGTGCAACTCCCTGGGGGTACCATTTACATCAAAATCTGTATGAAAAGCAACTTCTAGAATTGTACTGCTTAGAAATCTTTTTTTTAGTACCTACCTAGCTTACAAGCGATGTTCATTAAATGCTTGTTAAATTAAATAATAGTTGGGGCTGGGTTTGAAAGAGGAAGATAATTCATTTGACTTTCATATGTACTAGCCATAGGGTTCAGTTCTTTTCAATGGCATATCAGTCTGTCTGATTATAGCTAATCAGGTGTTAGTGGCATATGGCTTAAGAGAAATAGTGTTCTCTGTTATAGATGCCATTAAAAAAGAGAGAGAGAGAGAGAGAGAGAGAGAGAATTCTAAAGCTTCAGTTCATGCAAACTGCCTGCTTAACTTGAGGCCATAAGGAGATGGTGACAGACAAGCTTTACATCCTCTGCTTGTAATCAATTTGTTCCTGACAGTGATTTCCAGTATTAACCTTGTTCTATCAAACCCCTGGAGTGTGGTGCTGGGAAGACAAGAGCATGCTCAGCGGAAGCTGAGATCAGCCAGAATAGCTAATGAACCACCAGATTTGATCTTTAGGGGAAAGGGAAAAAAATGGCCTTGGTATGGAAAACAAAACACAAGAATCCATTCTCTTAGTAATCCAACCATGGCTTACTTTGCTGCTGCTACGGTCTAGTGCAATGCCTGTTTGCTCAGGTTTTCTGCCCCAACAGAAGGTATAGGGGTTGGCAAGGCAGGGATTCAAATTTTTAGCTGTTTTCTTTGTTCCCATATGGTATATAACGTTCCTAAGAGAGACTATACAATGGATATCAGTGAAAAAAAAAAAAAAAGCTAAACTAAACAAAAATAATACCAAGAGAAGGTTATAGAAATATGATCTATTAAAAGAAAAAAGTGGAAACAGGATAGAATTGGACAATCCATTCTCTTCTGCTGTTGTTAATGTTTGAAAGGTTCATAAAATTCTGAACTACAAGAAGCAATGCAATCATAAAGATGTATCAGCAGAAACACAAGAAGGCAAATGCTACACCACAAGGCTTCCTCAGAGTTCTGCCATCTTACCTGTCACCTTACACAGTGTCCTATTCAGTAATTGCATGTTGTACATTTGTCATCCTACTTTACAGAACATAACAATGGTTCTTTTGTGCTTTTATTACCTTACATATAAATCTGGCGTTAAATTTGGTATTATGAAAAGGATGTCAGTCTTGGTGCTCTTAAAATATTTTGGCTTCATGACATGCCATCTAAGCTAATTTAATTTCAGAGTTCAAAGTGGGGCCTAAGGACGTATCTAGGCGGGTTCAAAGGTGGGAGAGATTTAATATCCCACTAAGTCCATTCCTAAAGAAATGAGTAACAAAACAAAATATGTAAGTTTAAGAAGCAGTGAATGTCTTTTTTGGGTGGATTTAAAAAAATTGATTATTGTTTTTTTTCAATATGATAAAGTATAAAGAAAAAAATTAAAATGTCCCAGAATCTCACTACTTAGATTGCCACTTTTGATCTTCAAAGAAGAAAAAAGAGGAACACATACACAATTTTTAAAAAAAATCAAATGAACAGGAAGGTTTCAAGTTGAGAAGCCTAGTTCTTGTACATCCATGGCTCCCCACCATATAGTTCACTCCACATTCTGTGTTAGTGGGGGCATCGCGCCACTGCATTGGAAGCTCTGGTGGGTGGGGCCCGGTGGGGCCCAGTGATCTGGGTTTTTTTAAAAAGCCCTCCGGGTGATTCAGATGCACACTGAAATTTGAGAACCATTCTTCCACACAAAAGCAATTAGAGATAAATTTCTAATGTCTTTCCAGTTATATTTTAATCACATACACACACATTTTTTTTATAAAAGTAACTATATTATACACACAGTGCGATCATTGCTTTAATTTTTAAAATTACATTATTTATCTTGTAGCTCTTTCCATATTTGCACCTAGAGATCCACTTCATGTTTTCCAAAAATAATACAACCTTTCACTGGATATGCCATCTGCCTCAACAGTTCAACTGGTTTCCTTACGTGATCATTTCTGGTATTTACAGTCCGGTTTGTTAGTTTTTCCATTATCATTCTTACTGGTACAGCTTGGAAAACATGTGCAACTATGTTCGTGAATAAATTCCTAATGGGGTGATTCAAAATCATAAATTTAGCTGCAATTCATGATCATAAGGAAATGTATCTTTTATATTTTGATATATAGGACCTAAATGTCTGAAAAAGTGGTTGCACCAAGCAACAGTTTACTACCAGAGCCTACTTTTGTTGACCTGCTCTGACACTCGATATTATCAAACTTATGTGAGCTGTTATCAATCTGATTGATTAAACATGGCATCTCATTATTGTTGATTTGTATTTCTCTAACTATGAAGATGAAGATAGTTATTTTATATATTTTTTAGACTTTATATTTCTTTTTCAGTAAATTGTCCATTTTCTCTTGGTTAAGCACATTTTGTTCTTATTGATTTGCATGAATTTTCTAAACTAAGAAAACTAGTCTTGGCCTATCATGTGTTTCTAACTGTATTTCTTATTAGTTCAAATATATTTTTTTAGTTGGTTATAACTTTATAGATGTGTTATGTTTTCCTTTTTGTACTCTCTGTATTGTGTCCTTCCTGGAAAGACCTTCTTCCAATTCCAAAATTCTACACAAATTCACATATGATTTCCTTTAAACTGTCATAGTTTGGTTTTTATTTCCATACTTTGCTTTGGTAAAAGAAATGAGACTGGGGTCCAGTTTTTATTTTTTCATATATCTAGTCTCTTGTCTCAATATCATGCAGTGAATAAGCTCGCTTTTCCCAATGGTTTGAATGTTACCATTACCTCTGATCTGGAGAATCTGGAGACATTCTCCTATAAACTGTTAACTCTCTATTTTTAAGCTGCTTTAGTTAGGACAGCTTCATTTGCAGTTTTAAATACTAGCTAGGGCTACTTCTTCTTAATTTTTTTTAAATTTATATTGAGAAAGAGAATGCGTGCACAAGAGCAGGGAGAAGGAAAAGAGATGGAAAGAGAGAATACCAAGCAGGCTGTCAGTGCAGGGCCCTATGCCGGGCTTGATCTCAGCAACCATGAGATCATGATCTGAGCTGAAATCAAGAGTTGGACACTTAACCGACTAAGCCACCCAGATGTGCCTAGCTAGGACTACTTCCACCTTTTTTATTCTTCTTTTTGAAAAGTATCAAGGCATTTTCCATTCATTTATTTTTCATGGTGAACTTTGTGTCATTTTGTCCAATATAAAAATAAATTTGGATGAAATTACACACTGGATGTATATAGTTTCATAAATGGAGTTTGTCGAGGCACAATATTGTGGTTTCCTATAAAAGAGAACAATCATCTCTAATCTTATTAACGTTTTCTTTTATGTAACATTGGAGCTTCAAATTTTCTTCATGTAGGTCCTTCACATTTCTGGTTAGCTTCAATACTACATATTGTAACTTTTGGTTGCTATTATAAATGGTTTTTTCCTCCCACTGTATTTTCTAATTGCTTATTGGTTGTATACAAAATACTAATTTTTAGATAATTCTCTATATATCTGCAATATGCCCAATTCCTTTGATATAAGCAATAAATTCTGAAAAATTACACATGTAAAAAAATGCTTACACATCTAAATGAGTGTTATCCACCGAAAGGAGACATAAGCTTGGTTGAGAACATATTGTTTCTTTCAAATTGTCCCCAAGAGACAATGTCCGATTTACTTCACAGTGGCACATGATTTTGCAACACAGATTGACGTGCTCTTGCTTGGTCAAGTAGTATATGAGCTAAGCTTTGTTTAGACAAATGTAACCACTTTCTTAAGCGATTATCCTACAAAAATAAACAGAGAAGAATCTGTTGCCATTTAGAAAAGTCCCCAAGATGGAATGCTAATTCTAAAGAAATTTTCAAATATGAAATTCCAGAAATGCCTTGGCCAATAGAAACACCATTAAGGTCCCAGTGAAGAATTTTGAAGAACAACAGCTGAATACATCTATTGACATCAAAAGAACAGTGACAAGAAATACTTTTTTAAATTAAAAATAAAAAGAATAGCACAATTGAGTAGTAAGTCTAAGAACTTCAAAAAATAAAGCAAAATAAAAGCACAAAAGGGAGAACACAAATATACAATATTAAAAATATGAGTGGGGCAATAACAGGGAGGAAATGAAATTAATGACATTTTATAAAACTCAGGCAAATAAAAATATCTATTTTGTAGGTATAGATAAACCGAACAAATCCAAAGCTAATGATTTTATTCCTTGTGACTTTTATATATTAGCTAATTGTTTCATAAAGTTTTCAGTTGCTTCTCTTGGATTTACTAGGGATACAATTACATAAGCAGCAACTAATAATTTTTGTCTCATCCTTATCAGTATTTACAACTTTACTTATCATTTATCATGTCAAAATACAGGTACTACTTCTAGGACAACATTACTAGTGCAAATAGCAAACATCACTATCTTATTCTCGATATGAAAATAAAATTTTTAATGCTTTACCATTAAATTTAATGCTGGATATTTGAAAAAAAATGTATTTTTGTAAAGGATATAATATTATTGAATGGGTCAACATCCTGTTTGCTAATATTTAATATTTTTGCCCCAACATTAACAAATTTGTATTAAGTAACATTGTAATAAGTAAGACTATCATATTTTGTCATCTCTATCAGATTTCTATTTAAATCTATTTTGGCATTAAGTTTTGTATTACTGCACAAAGAATTTGGAAGCTTACATTCTTTGTGTTTGGAAACTTTAATTTGTAAATTAGCTCTATTTTGAAAATTTAGAAGAATTCTTCAAAAAATCATTTGAATCTGGAAATTTCTTTTTGCTACAGCTTTTTAATAATTTTCTAAATAAAGAAAATTTCATCTTGGATTTTTATCTCTTCCATGGGGCCATTTTTGTTTACTTTTAGGCTCCTAAAATTTTGGGAATTTTGAAAGGCATTCTACAGAAATTTCTAATATGACTATTTCCTTTATGTCATTTTAATGTCCTCTATGTATATTTATGTTTTAGTCCTTCCTTATGCTGTGTTAAAAAAAAAAAGTACTTAGAGTCCTTAATCAATTTGAAAATACATTTCCCTGTTCTAATCCATTATTTTCATTAAAATTTTTTTTTAATGTTTATTTATTTTTGAGAGAGAGAGAGAGGCAGAGTGCAAGCCTGGGTGGGCAGAGAGAGAGGGAGAGACAGAATCTGAAGCAGGCTCTAGGCTCTGAGCTGTCAGCACAGAGCCTGACATGGGGTTTGAACCTGTGAACCGGGAGATCATGACCCGAGCCGAAGTTGGATGCTTAACCGACTGAGCCACCCAGGCGCCCCGCCATTATTTTCATTTTTATCTTTGGTGTCTTCTTTTCATTCTGCAGATTTTTTTTCAGTTATTCTATATCCAAATTCTATCTTGGATGCGTAATAGTATTTTATGGCCCAGGATACTTCTGAAACTTCATTTTGGGAACTCTTTAGAATCTGAATTACATTCTTTTGAACTATCTGACTGGTGACAGAACTTTCTCCTTTGTTTCATGCTGTAAAGTCAGAAAAGTGGCTGAATATTATTTTAAACAATGCTTGCCTGATATGGTGGTTGACCAGCTTGGTCATAAGATTTTATGTCAAAAACCATGTGCTTCAGTGATTAAATGAGGCATTGTTTCTTGCAGGTCACACACTGACTCTGAAGGCAATCCAAAAAATAGTTCAAAACGTGTTTTCACCAAAGGCTATTCTTTAGAGGCGAACACTCCTTTGGATGTGTAAGCACTTCTTTTTTTTGTCATTTTAAGGGCTCATTACCATGTAGTAAGATGCAGGCTCGCGGTGGTTCAAAATCAAAAAGGCAGATAAACCAAGAATGAAAAGCGAGGACTCAGCAAGGCCGAGAACTCTGTGGTTGTCCTGGGCTGCTCTTTTTCATTCAACCTAAAATGCAAAGTCGTTCCTTTCAAGGGGAGAAGTAGCCGCATTTATTTATAGCTAGTAGACAAATACACAAAGCAAAAATCTGTTTTTCTACATGAAGAATAAAGCACAAGCCAGGATAAATACTTCAAAACAGAGTGTGCTTTTGTGAAAGGGTAACGAAGAGAAAAACTACAAAAAAAAAAAAAAGACATTGGTAAACATGAAGTTTTATGTATCTTTTAGCCGATGCTAGGGTTCTGAACACCCGCATAATACCCTTACATATTACAGTTCTGTCATTTAATTTGAATAGTTAATGTCATTTATGAAGAAAGCAGTCACACTTCCTGGATAATTACTGCATATCTATTAAAATGAATCATGTCTCCCTTTAAAATGTGCATTTATTCCATTCTCATTCTGTTAATGCGTATCTTTTCCTTCATTATATCTGCTAAAATGTCAACCCTGCTATGTTGGAGAAATCAATAATTAAATAGCTTTACAGTAATTACCTCCCAGCAGCACATTTTTCTACCTTAACAACACAAACCAAATCCACTAACATCAAAATTACACAAATACATTGGTGAGGAGGTCATCAGGTGAAAATGTAACTCAATTTACAAACATTTTGAATCCCACTTTAAACAACTCTTCATAGAAAGAAACACCAAATAAGCTTTCAGAGCAACTCTCAGGAACTTCATCTCTACCAGTTGAAGACCAACACTTTATACTCTGGGAACTGGGAGTCAGCCTTAAAACTTACAACAAAACAGAACAAAAGAAAATAAAACAAAAACGAAAAAACACCGAAACCTATGAATCCCAGCAATGACGATAAGATATGGCATTTCTCATAAAATTTCCAGGTGTTTTCTAAGTTTTTAAGCAAACCAGTCCATTTGTGTCTAAGCTACCAGAAACTAAACAGAATTTATCACTCCAGTGATTTTACTGTCTTAATGGGCCTCGCAGATGACCATTCAGTCAAAGTAACTGGTCATGCACAAATAAGCTGCCCATAGAGATGAAAGGATCAGAGAATTATCCTCAAAGTTATTTCTGTGCCTTTGTTCACATAAGACAGAAGAGATCACATTTTTTTAAAGAAATGTGACTATGGTTTTTAAAAATTTATATATATATATATATATGCTTAAAATGAATTCGGAAAAGTAAAATATTAAAAAAAAAAAGACTACAAATCTATAACCTCGGAAATGACCATTACCACCCAATGGTAAACAGCATTGCCTACAGCTTTCTAGGCTTATGTGATAGAGCAAGCAGTTAGCCAGACATGAGCAGGGAACAGGTGCTTTCAGACTGTTAAAAAGGGTAGAAACCGGAGCACTTGGGTGGCTCAGTTGGTTGTCTGGCTTCGGCTCAGGTGGTGATCTCACTGTTACTGAGTTCGAGCCCCACCTTGGGCTCTGTGCTGAGGGCTCAGAGCCTGGAGCCTGCTTTGGATTCTGTGTCTCCCTCTCTCTCTCTGCCCCTCTGCCACTTATGTATGCTCTGCATCTCTCTCTCAAAAATAAATAAACATTAAAAATTAAAAAAAAAATAAAAAAAAAAAAGAAGGGCAGAAACCAAGCTAGGAAAAATACCGCAGAACATGCTTGCTTTCTTCCCTATAACCGCTACCCTACAGTAACCTGAAACTTCATTTTTCTACATTCACGCTGAGGGGGATGGCTGCCATGACAGTTCCAGTAAGGACCATGCAGGGCCCCAAACTCACCCTATGTGATCTGAGGCAACCACAGTCAGAGACCACCGTGGCTATGACCTTGGGAGCATAAACAGGAAAAAACAACCCTGAAGCCTCATGGCAGTTATCACCTCTGGGCCTGCCAGCTCTCTCACCTTGAGAGTGTACTTTCGCCTTAACTGCTATTAAACTCTTGCTTACTTGCGAGTTTGGCTCTGAATTCTTTCTTGGCCCAGCTAAGAAAAGACAGCTCTGCAAGGGTGGGGGCGAATGGGATGCGCCATTGACAGATGCACTAGACAGATTTAGGTTGAATTCAAGTAATGAAAAATTAAACTGAAGGAATCTCTGAACTTTCTATGATGTTTCCATGGCACAAAATAGCTCTTAAAAAATCTCTTCAGGGGCGCCTGGGTGGCTCAGTCGGTTAAGCGTCCGACTTCGGCTCAGGTCATGATCTCGCGGTCCGTGAGTTCTAGCCCCGCATCGGGCTCTGTGCTGACAGCTCAGAGCCTGGAGCCTGTTTCAGATTCTGTGTCTCCCTCTCTCTGACCCTCCCCTGTTCATGCTCTGTCTCTCCCTCTCTCAAAAATAAATAAAACGTTAAAAAAAAATTAAAAAAAATCTCTTTAAATTAGGGGTGCCTGGCCCGTTAAGCATCTGTCTCTTGGTTTGTACTGAGGTCATGATCTCAGGATTTCCTGAGCTGGAGCCTTGCATTAGACCCCAGGGCTGTCAGTGCAGAGCCCACGTGGGATTCTCTGTCTCCCTCTCTCTCTCAGCCTCTCCCCCACTCAGGCTGTCTCTGTCTCTCTCAAAATAAATAAATAAACTCTAAAAAAAATCTCTTTAAATTAAAAAGTAAACTAAAAGATTAATTAAAACCTTTAAAAAAATTGAAGTTAATATGTGTTTATCAAAACTACATATTCCAATGGTGGAAAACAATTCTTTATTCCTACAAGGAGGGACACAGATATTGGCACACATACAGTTCTTTTCCATCTTAATTTTTCTTAGTGATGTTATTTTTTTATTGTCAAGGTCTCAAATGTTGATATTTATTTTGAAACTATAATCCCGATTGCCATTTTATATTTCCACATTTTAAAAAAATTTTCTTTTTTAATGTTTATTTACTTTGAGAGACAGAGACAGAGCATGAGTGGGGGAAGGGGAGAGAGAGAGAGAGAGAGAGAGAGAGAGAAAGAAAGACACAGAACCCAAAGCAGTCTCCAGGCTCTGATCTGTCAGCACAATACCCTGGGGTTTTGGGGGTTTGAACCCACTAACAGTGAGATCATGACCTGAGCTGAAGTCAGATGCTTAACTGACTGAGCCACCCAGGGACTCCTACTCCTTCTACATTTAAATATGTTTATGACACTCTTTTTTTGCCTTTTTGATCTCTTTATTCCTAAGATTTAAGTTCTATTTGCTGACTAAATTTCATATTCTTATGTCCTCTTGCCCCTCCCACCAAGAATGACACAAGAGACCTCTACTGCCTCAGTTCTTAGATACTTGAGATGATCTGTTCTTTGACTTTATATTCAAAGGATATGGGAGGTAACATTTTTTTTCCATCAAAATTACTTTCTCTGCAACCCTGTAGATATTAACCAACATTCTTCTGGCATCAAACATCATCTCAAGCATCTCATCTAACTGACTTTTTCCTGCTCATACAGAAATGTAATTTTTTTCTTTCTACTTGTAATTGTAATTTCAATATAATAATTCCTTGCTATTAATTATTTTTATCAATTTTTCCTGGCACACCATGTGTACTTTTTTACCCTTACAAATTAAGATCTTTTCAACTACGAGTTTCTCATTCTATCTTTATATACATGTTTTTTCTTCCACTTGTTTTTGGCATCATCAGTTATATTGGTTATCTTTTGACTGTTTTCTCTCTCATCTAATCTGGAATTCTTTGACTTTGCTTTTTTTTTTTTCTATATTAAAACTTATCCCCTTATTCTTTATCAAATTTTAGTCTAATTTTTCTTTTTGTTGTTTTAATGTGGCATATCCCTATATTGCTTTTATGCTTTGAAATATTAACACTTTTTATTTGAGGTCTTGAATCTCTTTCCTAGAGTCCTGTTTTTTGATAAAATATGTTAACTGGATCTCTCTGAGAATATGAAGAACTATTTTATAAAATATCCTTGTTCTTTGTGTAATGAGCCTTATGATATATGATTTTTATCTGCTTTTACTCATATTCCTTAATTTCATTTTCATTCTTTCTCCCCCCCCCCCCTTTTGTCTTTTGGATGGGCCTCATAATATTCATTTGAGTTCTGGTGGCTATTTTGTGTGGCATAGCATCAGAAATGAAGGGATAGCATCTAAAGCTGTTATCTAGTGTGTAGATACACGTCAACGAGTGTTAGGTTGACGTGGGTTTGGGCTAAAACTCCGGGTTAGGGCTCTCTGTGCTTTGTTCTAACATTCACTGCCTCTTCTCTCTCCTTCACACCCTTCGCTTCAGGGAAGACCCCTCAGCTAAGATCTAGTTATAGAACAGAAATTACTCATCTACACCACCCTCCCCACCCCTGCTGTCCACCACCATCCCCAAACTTATCTTCTTTCTCTGTTTAGTTTGCCTCAATATGATTTTTGTCCCCTACCAATGTCAGGTCGTATTAGTGACCTGAGACTTTGTAACTCCAGGTAAAGAATGTTTAGATTTGTCTTTTGGGATGAACTTGGCACTGAGAGGACCAAGATGGTAAAGGTCAGTTCTGTGTTCTCACCTGTATTCCTCGACTGCATGGTACATTGCATATGTGAGATCTTCAGGGTTCATGCAGGGTTTCTTCCTGTGTTTGGAACTTTTGTCCCAACTACTTTTAGTGGCCTTGTTGGGGGAGGGAGTCAGAAAGAGGCTCACACAACAAAAGTTCTCTTCACTCCATAAGTTTTAATTTGGAAATAGTAAGTAATCATATTCTAGTATTTTATTGTGTATATTTCCTAATATTCAGAAAAGTGGAAAGAATTTTATAGTGAACACCTATATGCCTTTATAGTCTACCACTGTTTTTACCGTTTTTGTTTAAGCATTTGGTCATATTTTTTGTTTATCTATTCATTGTCCATCTATCCATCAATGAATGAATCATCTTTGTTATTTATTTTGCCTAAAAAAACTGAGGAGCAATTTGCTAGAGGAAGGTGATCCGAGAGTAGCAAAACTTCATCTACAATAGTAGTCAGGTTAAAAATAAGAGGTATAAGGGTGCCTTGGTGGCTCAGTCGGTTAAGTGTCCAACTCCTGATTTTGGCTCAGGTCATGATCTCACGGTTTGTGAGTTCAAGCCCCACATTGGGCTCTGCACTGACAGTATAGAATTTGCTTGAGATTCTCTCTCTCTGCCTCTTTCTCTCTCGTTCAATATAAATATACTTTTTAAAAAAGAGAAAAAAGAAGCATAATAAAGCTCTTGTGTAGTCCTTTGAGAAGATGAGTAGTGTGGGACACCTGGGTGGCTCAGTTGGTTAAGAGTCTGACTCTTCATCTACACTCAGGTCATGATCTCACAGTTTGTGAGTTCAAGCCCCACTCTAGGCTCTGTGGTGAGGGCCTAAAGCCTGCTTGGGATTATGTCTCTCTTTCTCTCTGCCCCTCCCTCGCTTGTACTCTTGCTCTCTCAAACTAAATAAATAAACTTAAAAAAAATAAAATCATAAAAAGTGATTAATGTTACCAAGTAATAAATAATGTAATCAAGAACTATTTTATGTATGGTTTTGTAGGAACCAAATGTGCATTAATGACCACACCTATAAATTTTTTCGCTGTGTGACTCAGTCTCTTGGGGCATTGGGCTTCAAACAGAAAACAAGTTTACTCAGATGTCATTCATATCATATAAAACTAAAGTAGAAAAATTCCTTCCTTACAATTTACCTTCCCTGATTTTGAAACAAGTAGTAGGCACCTATTATAACCTAACCTCACTATTACATTGAATAGGACAGTGCTTCTCTCTCTCTCCCCACCTGTGTGTGTGTGTGTGTGTGTGTGTGTGTGCGTGCGCGCGTGTGTGTGTGTGTGTGTGTGTTGGGGTGGGAGATCTTGCATGTTAAAAACAGCTTTGGAGCTTTTTCAAACTACAGAGTTTTACACACACCCCACTAGAATTTTTATATGCTTAGGTACCTGCTACAGATTTGACACTCGAGACTATTGCATGAAGGATCGGCTCACAAGCAACTTTTCCCTCAGGGAATATAGCAGGAAGTCTTGTGAAGGGGAGTATGATATTCAACATCTTCAAAGTTTGAAGATGAAGAGGTCAGGAACTGAGACATAGGTCGCAGGTTTTTATCTCACCCGCCTTCGTGTTTTATTTATTTATTTATTTATTTAATTTGATTTTTTATTTTATTTTATTTTTTTATCATGGATCAACATCAGTATGACTTGAAAAGAAAAAGCATGAGTCCAGTTCAAGTAGATTTTCCTTAGCTTGGCTTCTACTAGTAATAGAGTGTTACCTTCCTCTCACTGAGTTAAAAACCTATCAGTCCAGAGGGTTCAATCTCAACATAGAAGGGAGAGATGGGAAACTCGAGACACAATGACTGCCATGACTCCAGGGTGACCATATATCTCATTTTTCCTGAAACAGTCCTGGCTTCCTGTCTTATTTCTTATTATGATATGTTGTTATGGTAGCAATGCCCCTTTATCTTACAAAGTATCTTAGTTTGTGTAATAAATTGTAGCTTCACCTAAGGCATTACAAGTAGAAAGATGGTGGATATTTCTCTCCCATAACTTTTGACATCAATTACTAAATGGGGAGGAGACTTTTAATTAACTGCATAAGCACCCTCCAAAAGGACAGGTGGCTCCCCGAGGTGTTATGTAAAAACTCCACCATGAAAATAGTGACCACCATACAGGGTGTATCTATAAATTAGGTCGGGTGAATGCAAAATCCTGACATATTGTTTGTAAAACAAGCAAGATGAAAACCATGCAGAGAAAATATTTCTCAGCTGGGATTGTAGCTGCCTTTCCACTTTGCCAATTTTAAACCTCCAGGACAGTATTCAACATTACGAGTTAGACGTGCTCAGACAAATGGAGAAGATTGAAGTTTCCCTGGTCTCTAAGAGAATCTACTCAAACTGTTTTGGGGCAAACAGAAAACACAGATAGATTGTATAGACCTGCCATGCATAAGCATCTGTCAAGAAATATAAGCAAGCCACACACAGGCATGCACATGCATATACCAGCATGTCTGACAACATTTAGCAACTTAAAAAGGAAATTAAAGAGAAATAATGTAGATGATAAATGAAGACCATAATTTTGAAGAAAAATTGAGAATTCTGAAGAAGAGAATACTGTTTTGTTTTCTATGGGAAATTAAGGGGGAAAAAAACTAAAACATGGGCTTGATGAAAGATAATGCAATACATTGTGTGAGTTAGAAAGGGAGCCTGTAGAGCTAGAGAATGAAACTAATAAAAAAAATAAGGAATCCCATTTGAAGAATTAAATTGGCATTAGAGAATGTTAGGAACTACAGTTTATAGTCTCCAAATGTGGTTACCAAGAATTCCTTCCATCACTGTATTGTCATGTGGCTCCTCTTATCAGAATGATTACATTTCCCTTTTCCTTGAAATTGGTGGTCTGGTGACTGGCTCTACCCAAATAGAAGGTGGGAGAAGTATGGCTCTAGGACTTCCCGACCAGGGATTAAGTGGACTGGCAGTTTCCACTTGCTCCTTCTCAGATGTCAGTTTCCATGTTGTCCAGGCTAGATCAGTGGATGAATAGAGGCCATGTAACCAGAAGCCTTCGAGCAAGAAAAGTTGCTTTTGGAGCTCCAATCCCACCCCAGTTCAAGCTGAATGCAGCCACATGAGTGACCGCAGTTGTAACCATAGCACAGGACTGCACACCAGAGCCCACTCAACACATGGAATTAATAGAAATAACAAATATTAGTTCTATTAAGCCACTAAGCATTACAATGGTTTAAGTAACAACAAACATTTGAAGCAATAACATTTCTTATGTCACTAGTATACACGAACTGCGACAAGTTCTTAATATGTACTTCCTCATGTAATTTTCAAATTCTTCGTGTTTTCCTCATTCCTAATACTATTTCTCATTGTTGTCCGGATAAACAAAAAATGACAACAAGCTTTCAAATTGGAGTCCTAGACTTCTGACTTGATCCCACTCCCAATTTATCCTCTATACTGTCAGCGGAGAGATTATGTAAAATGCAAATTGAACAACACCCCAATTACAAATTTCAGACCCCTCTCTAACCTATGTCTCCAGTATATTTCTCCATTCTGCGAATGCTCTCATTACTTACCCCCCATCTATCCCCACCCCATGATGTTTCTTGCCTCTACATTCCTTTACCTGGAAAGACTTTCTTGCTCTCATTAACTTCTGCTGCATAAGTGCAGGAGACTTCAAAGTGGAGCCTGACATCAAAAGTATTTGCAAAATTGCAAAAAAACAAACAAACAAAAAAACAACAACAACAAAAAAAAAAAACACTCCTCATTAAATTATTTTTATTTTGAAAAATGCAATCATTTTTTAAAAAAATATTATTTGTGCTGATATATAAGGAGTTTAATATACTTATCTTAAATGAAAACAAAACAAAGCAGAAAAACAAAGTACAGCTCAGATGCCACTTCTTCCAGGAAGGCTGTCTTGACTCTACCTGCCCAGGACTAGATCAGGCACCCTACTTGGATCACATAGAATGGCATCAATACAGTTATTGCAACAGCTTTGCTGCTTCACTGTATCTATTTGTTTATAAGTCTGCCATCTGCATTAGCCTGTAACTTTGTAAAGGCAAAGGTTTGCTGTCCCCAGCAATTCTGATATAGTTGTGTGACATTAAGTACGTTACTTAAGCTCTCTGTGTCTCCATATTCTTTACTTGTAAAGTAGGATCTCTCCCATAAAGTTTTGCTGTGAGATTAAATTAGTTGGGCATATATTGTGTTTGGAAAGACTCAAAATTTTTTTAATTCATTATGTTTATTTGTGTTCAGTAGATATTTATTGAACATAAGAAACATGAAAAGATAATAGGAATTGGTAGAAAAAACGAGGGTGGAAGGATGAGGGAGAAGGAAAGGAATACATTCAAGGTATTCAAGGTATAACTAGCATCCTCCCTAACTCAGCGAATGGAGTCACATCTACCTAGGCACCCAGACCACAAACCTAGGAGCTCAGAGCAGAAATCCAGGAGGCATTCCTGAGATGTCCCTTACCTGGCATCCTTCATATTCAGTTCATAAGTATATATCCCTCATTTTTTCCTCCACAATGCATACTGAATCTGTCCACTTATCAGTGGACATATCAGTCCACTCCATATCAGTGGACACCTCTCTAGTCAAAGGCATCTTTTGTTTTCTGTACATAACTACGACACACTCTCAAGGGGCTTCTGTTTCCCACCCCACCCCCAGCTTATGATTCAGAAATTCATTCACCAAGAGTATTTTAAAATGGCATTTAGGTATTTAAATCCCCCTGCTTCAACGCATTCAAACCACTGTATTCTCAAGGCCTATGCGATAGAGCCTTGCCTACCTACCAGATGAACTCTCCCTCTCTCCATTTTCATTACTTGCTGGTTACAGCAGGCTTCTTCCAGCATCCTGCTCAGCTTTTTCCAAGTATGAGGTCTCTGCACAATCTATTGTTTGCCTATTCTCTTTCCTTTGTTCTCCCAATGGTTTCACTTTCTCAACTTTCAGGACACAGCTAAACTACCTCGTCAGAGATGACCAATAAGCCTCATGTAAGCCACTCTTCTCTCTTATGGCAGCACTGTTCACTGTCCTGTTAGGATACTTACTGGAATCCTATGTAAATACTTATTTTTCTGTTTACTTTTTTAACATGTGTCTTCCCTCTAGGCTCTATGTTAGAAGGCAGAAATGGGCTAGGCCGTAGGATGTTGGTTAATCACAGTTGTACTTACTTATTTAAGTATTTAAATTTAAATAAGTAAGTATTTAAGTATTAATAAGTAAATATTTAAATAAGTATTTAAGTATT